>NC_138771.1:616703495-617068495 GCF_965119305.1 Pelophylax lessonae | reverse complement strand
AGGAAGGTACAGTTCGCCCCAGAGAAGGCCGGGCCTCAGCCAATAGCAGAGACCACCAGACACTTTTTGATGTCAGACCGATCATTACATCTAGAGGCCTCGCTAGACAAAGAGGTACAGTACTGGCATTTGTTTTTAAGGTCAGCTCCGCACAAAACATATGTATCACTTTCGCATGATTGTTGGCAAGTTAAATCACATACTGGATTTCTGCATCAAGCCTGAGGTGTCCCCACCTCCACTCCTCCCACCTCCACCCCTCCCACCTCCACCCCTCCCACCTCCACCCCTCCCACCTCCACCCCTCCCACCTCCACCCCTCCCACCTCCACCCCTCCCACCTCCACCCCTCCCACCTCCACCCCTCCCACCTCCACCTCAAACCCTCCCACCTCCACCTCAAACCCTCCCACCTCCAACCCTCCCACCTCCAACCCTCCCACCTCCAACCCTCCCACCTCCAACCCTCCCACCTCCAACCCTCCCACCTCCAACCCCTCCCACCTCCAACCCCTCCCACCTCCAACCCCTCCCACCTCAACCCCTCCCACCTCAAACCCTCCCACCTCAACCCCTCCCACCTCAAACCCTCCCACCTCAAACCCTCCCACCTCAAACCCTCCCACCTCAACCCCTCCCACCTCAACCCCTCCCACCTCAACCCCTCCCACCTCAACCCCTCCCACCTCAACCCCTCCCACCTCCACTCATCCCACCTCCACTCCTCGTATATCTTAATGTTGATGGTACGCTTTTACCTGCGAATTGTCTTAAAATGTAGAACCGATAAGGCCTCATGCACACTGGACATAAAACGCCAGTAGCTTTGTTGGGAGTTTTTCGTCATTTTTCAGCTTTTTTTTTTGCATTGGCATTTTTTTGCGTTTTTAGGTAAAAATGACCTCTCTGCTATTTTAGTAACTCCCACTTTCCCACAATGCAATGCTTGCCAGAATTGCATCGCATGAGTGTTCACACCCATGCAATAAGATTTAGGTGCAAGGAAAAAAAGGGTCCTAAAACATTGTGATGCAATTTGAGCCATACAAAATATTAATGATATATTGTATACCAAAATATATACAATATATATAGCTCAAATCGCATTGCACAGAAATCACATGTGATGTGCACAGAAATGCGGTGCATTTTTGGCGCGAATCACATGCGGTGTTAAGCATGCATCAGTGTGAACCCAGGCTATGTTCCATGAATGACACCTCCAAACAGAACCCAGGCTTAAAAAATGCAATGGAATCAAAAATGTCAAACGCTAGTTAGCAGTGTTTTTTGGCGTTTATCAGCGTTTATCGCTGTTAGAGCGTTTTTACAGCTGAAAAACGCCAGTCAAAACCCACTGGTGTTTTTTCTTTCTTTTTTTTTTACAGCCAGAAAATGCCCCTGCCAAAAACTGCTGATAAGAGCCTGTGTGTGCATGGACATATAGAATAACATGCTGGGGAGTTTATTTGCTGTAGAAAAAAAAACATCTGAAGCCAAAAACAGCCGCTGTAAAAAAAACGTGTGCATGAGGCCTAATTGTGGAACTCTGTGAGAGGAAGCCCCCACTCACATCGGGCCGATTTGTCAAAATGCATGCCAAATCAGAGCCCATTGCCTGCAATGACACCGTCTGAATCGGTGCAACACCGACTTTGCGGCACCGCACTGGTTCCCAAAAGTAGTTTCTGCACTACTTTTAGCGACCTCAGGGGCGATTTCAATAGAGGTGTGCATGAACCCGCACAGGTGTTTGTCAAATAGCCCTCAAACTCGCACCATTTCAAACCTGCAATCAGTGTGAATGAGGGCTAAAACATTCAGGGCCTGTTCACTCTGTCTGCAAAACCTGAGAGGTCCAGTGTGCAGGCAGCTGTCCGTTTCGGCTGCGGGCAGTAGTGCATCACACATTCTCATCCCCCCCCCCCACACACAGGGAATTACTGTCACCCCACAGCAGTGCACGTTGGGTGGTGACGTGCAATTCCTTCCGGTGTGCTGCGATACAATGCGGCATGTATGCATTTTATCGCAGCTCACTGCACTGCATCTCTGGGCTGCGTTGCAATGTGAAAAGGGCATACAGAAAACTATTTTTCTATGTGCCCTAGTGCAGTGGTTCTCAACCCTGGTCCTCAGGGCCCACTAACAGGCCAGGTTTGCAAGATAACTGAAATACATCACAGGTGATATCATTTGCTGCTCAGTGATTGCAGTACTCTAGTCTGCAACTCCCCAAGGTAATACCTAAAAGCTGGCCTGTTAGTGGGCCCTGAGGACCGGAGTTAAGGACCACTGCCCTAGTGGAAACTCCTTCTTCTAGTGCGAAAAAACACCAATCACCACACTGTGTGAACAGGCACTTATCTGTTTTTAGGAGAGATACAGGATGGCCATTGGGTTTCCTTGAATACTCCAAATAATATTAAATGCCAGAGATTGATTAAAGTAGAAATCCATTTAGTTTGTGCCAAGCGGTCCCAAATAAACTATTTCCATTACACATGGATGTGGCCGCACTGCAATGCACTGTAGTGGCATGGACCACCTATGCACTAAGCAGCGCTGTGTCCCTGACTTCCCGTCCGCTGCTCAAACTAAATACTTGATTTGGGTACATCTGGGCCATTCAAGAGAAGCCTTGTATTTTGATGAATTTTATTTAAGGCTTCCTCTGATTGGCAGCGGTGGAAATCATGACGTGTCCATTATCTTTGTCCCCATTGGAGAAGTTTCCCGTTTGTCCTGACAAGTTAGAGGAAATCTCTCCAATGGGAAAACAGACAGCAGCAGATGACTCTATCCAAATGAAGGCTGGAGTTAGGCTGCAAAGGCATGTGTAGGCCTTTTTAGTTGAAGAAAACATTCCTTGTGATCCTGCCACCTGTATGTCCATCTGTGGGCCCTGGGCATGCTGCACCCCTGAACCCCCCACCCTAAAAAAAAAAAAAAAAAAATTTAAGGTACACAGGACACCTCGTCCTTCTGCTGCCTCTCCCCCTTTTTCACTTGCCAGAAATTCTTCTTGTCAAAATTACAGCCCAGACTCGGTGTGAATTATTGATCGACTGATGATCATTTTTTTTTTTTTTTACCACCGATACCGATATTTTGGTCATTGGATATCGGTATTGGCCGAATATTTTTTATCTATTTTTTTTTAATGTCTACAGGTACTGTGGTGGAGGGATCTGGGGGTCTAAAAGACCCCAAACCCCTCCTCTGCACTTAAAAGCATTCAAAACGCCAAGTTTGGCTGTTTTGAATGCTGTAAGTTTTTTTAATTAGGTGCCGCCAGTACCTGGAAGTGATGTCATCATGACATCACTTTCGAGTACTCAGCAGCACCGAATTCAAAGAAATGGAGACCCGGTCAGAAGGTGGCGGTGCAGATGGAGACCGGGTCAGACGGCGGCGGTGAAGGTAGGATGCCCGGGTCTCCCAGTGGGACAGGAGACCCGGGCGAGCCGCGGAAGATGACGGGAGGGGGGGGATGTCCCCTCCCACTCCTTGGAGTGTTAGACGAGCGGCTTCTCAGCCGCATCGGTTGTCATTAAAAGACAGCCGACCGTAGGCTATGGACACCGGTACCGGGGTGACGCCTCTAGCTGCAGGCATCACCCCGGTACAGCACTTTATCGAAATATCGGCAATACCGGTAAATCAAAAGGCCGATTCCGATATATTGGCAAAGTGCATATCGGCCCTCGATAATCGGTCGATAACTAGTGTGAATACAGCAAGCTCCAGAAACTGCTGCTGTCAAAGTCTAATATAGTATTTCTGAACATTGTTCAGGAAGGAGATAAAGAGATACAAATTTGTATGGTTAATCAACTTTGTTTAAATGCAATACAGATACAAAGAACCATTGTTACTTTTGTATCTACTTCTTCTTTTTTTTATTATTCATTAATCACCATCTAAGGGATGAGTTTCAATATATGCGTGATGTCAATTAAAACAATCTGACAAGTAAAAAAAAAAAACAAAACAAAATCATGTAAATTTAAAATTTGTTTCTCTTTAACCCTTTATTAACACTTTGTTTACCCTAAATACCTTCTCCTTTCCCATCTTTGCTTAAGAAAACTTTTTTTTTTTATTTTCATTTTTGTTTGCTAAATTTTTTTAGTGTCGCATTTTAAAAATTTTTTACATTTTTTTTTAGTGTTGCATCTATTTAATTTCATTTGTAAAAAATCTTTGCAATCATTTGTAAAAAATCTTTGCAATGTTTTGTACCAGAGTCATATAATGTCTTTAAATGGGAAAAATATATGCGATCAGTGGATTGCTAGTGCAATGTCAGGCTCCTGCAAGCTTTCTGCCGGTACCGCTGTACGGGTGTTCAGTTAGCACTCTCGTAGTCCATCGACCATTCTTCCAGCTTTCTTGATCACTACACTTATATTTCATTGAGAACCTCAAGTCCATCTGCCACGGTGCCAGACGAGACTTGGTAGTTTATTCATTCACAGACCCCCTGTAAATGAACGACACGGCTGCGTTGAGCCCTGCACCACCGTACCAATTTTAAATGTGGCTGTGGAGGAGAAAAATTTGCACATACCGCCGTGGAATGGGGGGGGGGGGGGGGATGTGGTGTTGTGGCGGAAGCAGGTGCATTAGATGTTGCATACTATACCTTTTGTAACATGTTCCAGTGCTTGAACCTATCCTTTAGGGGTTTCTAGGAATACCCTCCTTTAAATGGAAACCGAACTTGACATATTTTTCCTCCGCTTTCCTTTTTTTTATGATTTTTTTTTTTTTCACTAGAATTTATTTTAATGGACCCATTCAGGGCTACAAGCTGCTGTGAACAGTTAATAATTTATATCCTTAAGTCACACTGGGGTCGGTTTACTAAAATTGTAGAGTGCAGAATCTAGTGCAGCTCTATATATAAACCAATCGGCTTCCAGGTTTTTTTTTTTTTTTGTGTGTCAAAAGGATATCAGGGAAATGGAGAAAGTGCAGAGAAGGGCAACCAAACTGATAAGAGGCATGGAGGAGCTCAGCTATGAGAAAAGATTAGAGGAACATATGGGGGGGGGGATATGATCACCATGTATAAATACACAAGGGGTCCATATAGTGAACTTTGTGTTGAGTTATTTACTTTAGGGTCATCACAGAGGACAAAGGGGCACTCTTTACGTCTAGAGGAAAACAGATTTAGTCTCCAAATACGGAAAGGTTTCTTCACCGTAAGAACTGTGAAAATGTAGAATAGACTCCCTCCAGAGGTGGTTCTGGCCGGCTCACTAGATTGTTTTTAAAAAGGCCTGGATTCTTTCCTAGGTGTACATAATCTAAATGGGTACTAATTTTTATAGGTAAAGTTGATCCAGGGAATATCAGATTGCCTCTCGGGGGATCAGGAAGGAATTTTTCACCCCTGCTGGAGCAAATTGGATCATTCTTTGCTGGGTTTTAATTTTCGCCTTCCTCTGGATCAACTGCGGGTATAGGATTGTGTATATGGGATTGTATGGTTGGGTTTTTCATTACTGTTTTTTGTTGGTTGAGCCAGATGTGTCTTTTTTTCAACCTGACTAACTATGTAAATGCTTTATTGAACAAGCTGAAGTTAGAAGCTGATTGGCTGTTCCAGATTTTGCACTTTACAGTTTTAGTCAATCCACCCCACTTTGTGGGGTTCACAGGCCCCTTACATTCCATGAGATAAATTTACAATGAGCAGCCATCTTGTGGGGGGGGGGGGCAGTAAAACTCCAGGGGGGGGGGGCTCGGCACCAGGCCTGTCCACCCAAACCCACATCCAGAAAGTGCCCCCAATGTAACCCCACTTTGTAACCACAATCTCTGCATATCTTGCTTTGTTTCTTTTCAGCTGTATTATCACGGGGAACCCATCAATGTAAATGTCCACGTGACCAATAACTCCAGCAAAACCGTCAAGAGGGTTAAAGTGTCCGGTATGTGATGATTACGGTTTTGCTTTTGTCCCAGTAATTTGTGTTCAAGGTGTTCCTCAATAGTTATTGTTTCTTGAGTTTATGATGGCTCTAATGCAAACCTGCTCATATTATACATGTCTAGTACAGGGGACACGGCTTGGCAACCAGAAGCAATGCACGTAATCAAGAGCCATTTGTGGTCAGCCTAATGCGAAAAGTTGGCCATAGACTGATCGAAATTCTGCTCATTTAGCAGGTGACAAGCTGAGCGTCAATCAGCGTGTGGCCTCTCCAACTTGACAGAAGTCGATTTATATAATCTACCCTTAAGCCTAGTACACACGCAACGATTATTGGCCGACCGATCTTTCTTTTTTTTGTCCAGAGTTGTGTTTTGTTGGTTGGAATGTGCCTAGACTGCACACGAATTTTCTCGCCCGACAAAATTCTACTTCAGAAGTGATGTCATGTGTTGGTTTGCTTTCTTTGTGTTCTTTCTTCTCTGAGCATGCCCAGACTTGCTCATAAGATTTTTCCCTGTCGAAATCTGTACTGACTGCACGAAAATCGGACGTGTTTTGACGGCGGACAAAAATGTTATAGCCTGCACACCAGATTTTTTTCGGCCGAAAAGTCGGAGTCGGTTGTCGGAGGCATCATACTAACAAGCCGAAAATCAGCAGATCGGTCGTCGGATGAAAATTCCCTGCCGATTTTCAACGCGTGTGTACGAGACTTAAGTCGAAGGAACGTGTTTAGAAAATTTTCTGACTATCAGTGGCTGCAGCAGCTGATCAGTGTATTGTGACAGCTACAGGTGCCACTGTCAGAATTCAATGTCCAGGAGGAATCTGGCTGAAAAAAATAACTGTGTATGGCCAGCCTAAGGGCGCACTGCATTTTGGCCACAGCATGGGTGAATGTGCAGTTTGCGTGCATTTTACATGCATTTTTAGTTGCAGTCTCATTTACTTTTATTTGGCTGTGCATTTTTTCCTTGGTTTTTCAAAGTGCACCAAAAGTCCTGCATGCTGCATCTCTAGTGCGCTTTCAGAAAACTGTGAAAAACTTGTGACCCAATAGAAGTCATGGGAGAAATGCTAAAATGCACATAAACCGTGCTACATGCTGTGGCCAAAACGCAGTGCACCAGTGTGAACCCGGCCTAAGAACTTATCAGAATAGATCCTGATTAGATTACCTGATACAGTATACAGCCAACCAACAGAGGCCCAAGAATCATTAACAAATTAGTATGTGAGATACAGTAATTAAATATGGAACAACAAATAAGAATGTCAAGTAACGTGTACATATTAGAAAGGACATCATGTTTTTCCAATTTAATGCTTTGGAATACTGACATGCTTTGACTCCAATCACCTTAAAGCGGAGTTCCACCCTAATTTACATCAATGGCTGTCATTTTTGTCGATCGCATCCCCATTAGGTTTCAGATAATTTATTTATTTTTTCTCCATCTTCTTTTTTTTTTTTTTTTTGAAAGGAAAACGCCACACTTCCGTCCATCCTCGCCGCAGTGAGGTACATCCTTTCCCTTTTCCCATTGGCTCCTGGGATAGTAGTTTCATCCATCCCAGGAGTCAAAGGACATCCCCCACGGCTAGCATTGCATTATTCCCAAAGCTGCGCTTTGTACGCAATGCGCATGCACGAGATTGGGAAGTGCATGCTGGGCAGCCAGCTGCACCTAATCTTGGAAGAGAGTGCCAGCGGGCTTTAGATGCCCACAATCGGGATGGCTGCTTGCTCGATCAAGAGTTCAAAGCAAATCCTAAAACATGCATAAAGACCAGAAGGTATATAATATACAGCACATGCCTATTTTTCTATTTTTATTTTTTTCTTTTAATTCCCAATGTATAAGCGGTGAATGTCACTGGGGTTATTTATAAAAAAAAAAAAAAAAAACTTACCTAAAAGACCAGAGAAAAAAAACATATTGCCCCTTTAAAGTCTTGGATGTACTGGGGTTTGCCAGGAAGGGGTTAGTTTATAATCTGTGGTATATTAAAATGTTGAAATGAAAAAGGAAGTGCTTGTGGTTTTCTGATTAATAAGTTCTTTGAGAGATTGCAAACGTTCCAAGGACTGCCACAGTGGTTAGAATCCAAAGTCCTGCAACATTATTATTATTATTTAGGATTTATATAGCACCAACAGTTTGCGCAGCGCTTTACAACATGAGGGCAGACAGTACAGTTACAATTCAATACAGGAGAAATCAGAGGGCCCTGCTCTTTAGAGCTTACAACCAAAAAGGGAGGGTCAAGTGATACAAAAGGTAATAACTGTGGGGGGGGGGGGGGGGGGGGAAGCTGATGGAGAAAACAAATGTAGAGTTGTGGGGGGGCAGGATAGGCTTCTCTGAAGAGGAATGCTTTCAGGGAACGTCTAAAGGCAGTAGGAGATAATTGGACAGATTGGGGTAGGCAGTTCCATAGGATAGGAGAGACTCTGGAAAAGTCCTGGGGGTGACAAGGGGACTAGAAAGCAGGGGCTATTGGGAGGAGCGAAGAGAACGGTTTGGTTGGTATTTTGAGACTAGGTTAGTGATGGGGGCCTAGTTGTGGATGGCTTTGTAAGTTGTTAGTATTTTGAATTTATTTTGTTGGGTGAGTGGAAGCCAATGGAGGGATTGGCAGAGAGGAGCAGCAGATACGGAGGGGTTTGTAAGGTGGATGAGCCTAGCAGCAGCCTTCATGATTGACTGAAGGGGGGAAAGCCTATGTAAAGGTATTCCAATGAGGAGGGAGTTGCAGTAGTCGAGGGGAGAGATAACCAGGGAGTGAATCAGGAGCTTGTGGGGTGTCATTGGTTAGGAAGGGGCGTATTTTGGACATGTTGCGGAGGTTGAGATGGCACAATTTGGACAGTGATTGACGTGGGGCCTAAAGGATAGATCAAGTCCAGGACTACACCTAGAATCGTGACATGGAGGGATGGGCTGATAGTTGTGCCATCAATTTGGACAGAGCGATTAGGGGAAAGGGCACATGGGGGAGGAAATATTATGAGCTTGGTTTTGGATAGATTGAGTGTGAGGAAGTGGTGTGACATCCAGACTGATATGTCTGTCAGTAAATTAGTGATATGTGAGGAGACTGATGGAGTGAGCTGAGGGGTAGAGAGATACATTTTGGTGTTGTCGACGTAGAGATGGTATTGGAAGCTGTGGGAGGCTGCCAGGTGACCCAGGAAGGAGGTGTAGATCAAGAATAGGAGAGGTGCAAGAACAGAACCTTGTGGCATCCTAACCGAGTGAGGAAGAGGAGAGGAGGAACTAGAATTGTAAGTAACGCTAAAGGTGCGGTTGGATAAGTAGGAAGAGAACCAGTGAAGAATAAGGTCAGAGACCAAGGGCGTGGAGGTTTTTGGAGGAGGGGGTGGTCAACCACATCAAGGGCAGAGGAGAGGTCCAGGAGTAGGAGTACAGAATAGTGTCCATTTGTTTTGGCTGTTAATAGATCGTTAGTAGAATGCAACATAAAAATGTGTGTGTGACCCGTCCTGTTTCTGTGTTTTTTCTTCCCTGCAGTCCGGCAGTACGCAGACATCTGCCTATTCAGCACAGCACAGTACAAGTGCCCAGTCGCTCAGATTGAACAAGAGTGAGTCCTGCATCTTCTGCACTCTTATCGCCTTTATTCTCTACACATACATTGGGGGGAATTTACAAAGCTTGGTGCAGGAAACTAGTGCCAGTGGCATGTGCCAAATAATCAAGGCATAACAAACAAACAAAGAGCTGGGGGGGCACACCCTGAACATGCATTTCTAAAGCTGGTGCAGCTACGAACCAAGCGACATGCATATTTACAGGGAATAGCGCACACATGCAAAAGATATGACTATCAAATATAAAGGCAAAAAATGGGGATTTGGTCCCACCAAATGGCCATATCGTGCTCAAGCCCACCACTACGTCAAAGTACCCCATTGTCAGTGGGTCCTACACTATCCATAAAAAGAAGGATGAATCCAACTTCTCACCATTGGAGATACTTACTCCTTACTGGGAGAGATGTGCAACTGCACTATAAGGGACTCCTCCTATATCTGCTTGCTAGTGGACACTGATAGAGTACCCCACTCTCCCACACCTGTACTCTATCAGTGTCCACTAGCAAGCAAATATAGGAGGAGTCCCTTTATAGTGCTGCTGCACATCTCTCCCAGTAAGGAGTAAGTATCTCCAATGGTGAGAAGTTGGATTCATCCTTCTTTTTATGGATAGTGTAGGACCCACTGACAATGGGGTACTTTGACGTAGTGGTGGGCTTGAGCACGATATGGCCATATGGTGGGACCAAATCCCCATTTTTTGCCCTTTATATTTGATAGTCATTTCTTTTGCATGTGTGCGCTATTCCCTGTAAATAATCAAGGCAAATGGCTCTGTTTCAGGTCAAGCTGTGCCATCAATGGCAGTTTCCCTGCTTAATTAACAAGGGCATCACTGCATTTTTCAATATGAAAAATGTATGCAAACCCCACCAGACTGGACCTGGCGCCCCAAATGTGAACTGTTTGCTGGTAACCTGACAGAGACCACCCGCATGCTTCTCTGCCCATGCAGTGAACACACTACATGGCAGAGCCTGCATACAGGCAGGGAAATGCGCTTTTCCCTGCCTATATGCAAGCTCTGCGATGTAGCGTGTTCATGGGATGGGCAGAGAGAGGCATGCAGAGAGGATATTATCGTGCCCCCATCCTGGCACCCTAAGGTGGCTGTCTAAGCAGCCTTATGCTGACACCGGCCCTGGATACTCTCCATTAGCCAATACACAAACCCCAGTGGATACCCTCCATCAATATACATACCTTTTTAGTTTATCCCACCTACCCCAGAGGAATCCACCCCATACACATACCACAGTGCTTCCCCTTCTGATCGAATCCCACCTTCCCCGTATACCTCCTGATTATCCCCCCACCCATAAATAAACTCCCAGGTCACACACCCCCTGATACTCCCCACTTTGATCACACCTCCAGATACCCCTCCCCCACTCTGATTTCCCCCTCCCCCCACATACCTTCACCTTGATCACACCCCCCCTTTACCATCCTAATCTTATCCCCCAAATACTAACCCCACTCTGATCACACGCTCAGATCCCTCTTTGCGTATGATACCCACCATCCTGATCACACCTACCCAAATAACCCCATCACAAAAACACCTTGAGTTTATCAATCCCCCCCCCCCCCCAGATCTCACCAGTCCCGCAGCTCCTCTAGATGGTGTCGGTGGCAGGAATTGCGGCACACCAGGGATAGGAGGATTAGCTTTGCCCTGAACAGGCAGGAGAAGAAATTCACCAGAATCTCAGGTGGTGGCAGCAGCTGCAGCAAAGAGCAGGGAGTCTCCTCCACCCTGACCCCCTCCTCCGCTGGCACCACCTGGCCTGACCCACCCCACATAGCCAGGCGCACATTGCCATCCCAGACCTGAGCTTACCTGACAGCGGGACCCTGCTCCCTCCCTGCACATACCTGGGATCCACCCACTCCTCTGTCCTCCTCTGCATCCTTGGATTCACTCTGATAGCGGGGTGCGCTCACCGCCCCCACTGCGCCTTACTGCACTCTCCTACTCTCCCAGCAGCCTACTAAACACCAGGAAAACTAAAACTTTGCTCTGCGTCTTCCTTGCTAGTGGGCGCAGCATGGAAGTTTTTAGTTTGCCTGCTTGGGGGACAAGTATTTTAAAAGTCCATTTACTAGCAAGTGGCTGGGGATCTGAATTTTACCACAACCCCCCCCCCCCCCCCCCATATCCCTATACAAGGTCCTTGTAAATCAGAACACATACATATCTGTACAAGTAGTAGTAGTAACATAATGGGAAATCTGGTGCAGTCTGGCATAAGGATGACACTTTGTGGTGGGCCTCTTTCTCAGGTCCTTATTTTCAATTTCAGATTATTAAAATGATAGTGGTTGTAATGGGACAACCATAAATGTTACCTTTTTAGCATGCGGTTTCCATAACAGGCCCTATATTTGCTGTCTGCAATTCCTTTTCCTTCCTCATTAGTACTCCCAGTTCATCTTCTGAACTCAATATACATTTATTTTCTGACTTTGCTATTCCTGCTATTCTTCTTATCTTTTTCTTGTTCCTTTTTTTTTTTCTTTCTTTTGTTGTTGTTTTTTTTTTTTCCTCTTCCCCTTTTTTTTATTTTTTGCTTTCTTTTGTTTTTTTCCCTCTTCTTTTTTTTTTTTTTTTCTTTCTTTTGTTTTTTTCACTTTTCTTTTACTTTTCTGTATTTTCTTACCTTCAGGGGAAGTCCTAAAACATTATTAGTGGTAAAGTATAGAATATAAAGATAATAGGAGGCAGGTTAAAGAAGAATATAAATGGCGAAGGCGAATCCATGTAGGGGATTCACAATTTCTCATGTACTCTACACTTTCATACACACTCTCTCTACATACTCTCTGCCCCCCTTTTCTTCTTGCTTTCACTTTATATACTTTTTTTTTTTTTAATTTCTTCCCCATTTTTCTCTTCCTATCCCTTCCCTGCTGGCTCTTGCACTCCCCTAAATGTGGTGTTTTTTTTTTTTTTATACGCCTCCAGTGACCAGGTGGCCGCCAGCTCTACATTCTGTAAAGTTTACACTCTGACTCCCCTTCTGTCTAATAACCGGGAGAAGCGGGGTCTGGCCTTGGATGGAAAGCTGAAGCACGAGGACACCAATCTAGCATCAAGCACCATGTATGTGGTTGTATTTAGACTGAGATACACTTGTCGATCCAGCTCTTCTGGTATAACTCTTTCTGCTCCTGTGTTTATAGTGTGAAGGAGGGATCCAGTAAAGAAGTGCTGGGAATTCTCGTCTCCTACAGAGTAAAAGTTAAACTGGTGGTGTCCCGTGGAGGGTAAGAACTGCTCATGGTAAACAGGTGAAGTAGGGTGCTGGTATAGGCCGTGTCTTTACAGGTTTTAACTTTCTGCCTCCCCAGGGATGTCGCGGTGGAGCTGCCTTTTGTCCTTATGCATCCAAAACCCCCGGAGCCAGCGCCAAGACCTATATCCGGTGAGTGGGTTCAGGGAATGCCGTTTACTGATCCTATAACAAAATGTGCTCCATCTAGGTTCCAACATTGATTTGATACTGGGTGCTATGATGCCAGCTGGCACAGAAGGACTGGCTGTGGGCCGAGGATGGGAGGGGTGGTAGCCTCTTCACAGACATGGTCACTGCCCTGAAGGGGCAAAGTGATTGTCTCCTTTTTATTGAGATCTCAATACATGATGGTACAGATTGCCTAAGTATTGCCCGTGGTCATGAAATTATCAGAAGCATGGTCAATGGCTGCCATTAATCAAGAATAACAAACCCTGTCTCTTTAGATTGCATTACACCAGATTATTTGTTACAAGGACATTCTTTCAAATAATAAAGTTGAAACACAATTGAAATTTAGATATTTTTTGCTTGCCAAAGGATTTTTTTTTCTTAATTCTGTGTAGCCAGTATTCTGATCCAAACACCCCTGTCTTAGCGCTCAGTCAGGCCTTCAACATCCCTTCAATATAGAAATACACCCTGGTGGCTTGCCATGGGGTCACTCGGAGAAAAGGAAGAGCCTGGAGCTCTGATGGGGGACCCCAGAAGAGGAGGCTTGAGGCCACTATGTACAATCCTATTGTTCTTGATTTAATTAAAAAAAAAAAAAAAAAAAGCTATTAACTGTTCTTATTTGCTAAATATATGATGGAAAGCATTCGGTTATCTGTTCAGTAATGCAAAAAAAAGTGTGTGTGTATATATATATATATATACAGGTCCCTCTCAAAAAATTAGCATATTGTGATAAAGTTCATTATTTTCTGTAATGTACTGATAAACATTAGACTTTCATATATTTTAGATTCATTACACACAACTGAAGTAGTGCAAGCCTTTTATTGTTTTAATATTGATGATTTTGGCATACAGCTCATGAAAACCCCAAATTCTTATCTCAAAAAATTAGCATATCATGAAAAGGTTCTCTAAACGAGCTATTAACCTAATCATCTGAATCAACTAATTAACTCTAAACACCTGCAAAAGATTCCTGAGGCTTTTAAAAACTCCCAGCCTGGTTCATTACTCAAAACCGCAATCATGGGTAAGACTGCCGACCTGACTGCTGTCCAGAAGACCATCATTGACACCCTCAAGCAAGAGGGTAAGACACAGAAAGAAATTTCTGAAGGAATAGGCTGTTCCCAGAGTGCTGTATCAAGGCACCTCAGTGGGAAGTCTGTGCGAAGGAAAAAGTGTGGCAGAAAACGCTGCACAACGAGAAGAGGTGACCGGACCCTGAGGAAGATTGTGGAGAAGGACCGATTCCAGACCTTGGAGCACCTGCGGAAGCAGTGGACTGAGTCTGGAGTAGAAACATCTAGAGCCACCGTGTACAGGCGTGTGCAGGAAATGGGCTACAGGTGCCGCATTCCCCAGGTCAAGCCACTTTTGAACCAGAAGCAGCGGCAGAAGCGCCTGACCTGGGCTACAGAGAAGCAGCACTGGACTGTTGCTCAGTGGTCCAAAGTACTTTTTTCGGATGAAAGCAAATTTTGCATGTCATTCGGAAATCAAGGTGCCAGAGTCTGGAGGAAGACTGGGGAGAGGGAAATGCCAAAATGCCTGAAGTCCAGTGTCAAGTACCCACAGTCAGTGATGGTCTGGGGTGCCATGTCAGCTGCTGGTGTTGGTCCACTGTGTTTTATCAAGGGCAGGGTCAATGCAGCTAGCTATCAGGAGATTTTGTAGCACTTTATGCTTCCATCTGCTGAAAATCTTTATGGAGATGAAGATTTCATTTTTCAGCACGACCTGGCACTTGCTCACAGTGCCAAAACCACTGGTAAATGGTTTACTGACCATGGTATTACTGTGCTCAATTGGCCTGCCAACTCTCCTGACCTGAACCCCATAGAGAATCTGTGGGATGTTGTGAAGAGAAAGTTGAGAGACGCAAGACCCAACACTCTGGATGAGCTCAAGGCTGCTATCGAAAGCATCCTGGGCCTCCATAACACCTCAGCAGTGCCACAGGCTGATTGCCTCCATGCCACGCCGCATTGAAGCAGTCATTTCTGCAAAAGGATTCCCGACCAAGTATTGAGTGCATAACTGAACATAATTATTTGAAGGTTGACTTTTTGTATTAAAAACACTTTTCTTTTATTGGTCGGATGAAATATGCTAATTTTTTGAGATAGGAATTTTGGGTTTTCATGAGCTGTATGCCAAAATCATCAATATTAAAACAATAAAAGGCTTGCACTACTTCAGTTGTGTGTAATGAATGTAAAATATATGAAAGTCTAATGTTTATCAGTACATTACAGAAAATAATGAACTTTATCACAATATGCTAATTTTTTGAGAGGGACCTGTATGTGTGTGTGTGGAGAGCGAATATATCCCTATTGATCCTACCAGAAATCTAGATCCCCCTGATATACTGATCACTGTGATCAGTTAAAATTGTTCCCAGTTTCTTCTGTGGAGTACAGAATATCTTCCCCTTTGTTATTGAGACATGAGGGGATGTGGTATGTAGTAGGAATAGATCGATTATCAGCACCACCGATATATCGGGGGCCAATATGCACTTTCCCTGATATATCGGAAACGGCCGTTGAGGTTACCGATATTGCCGATATTTCAGGAAAGTGCTGTACCGGAGTGATGGCTGCAGCTAGAGGCATCACCCCTGTACTGGCACCCATAGCCGACGGTCGGCTGTTTTGTAATGACAACCGATGTGGCTGAGAAGCCGCTCGGCTGTCACTACAAGGAGCGGGAGGGGACGTCGTCCCCCCCCCCCCCCCCCGCGCTGCCTTCCGCGGCTCGCCCGTGTCTCCCGTCCCACCGGTAGACCCATGCATCCTGCCTGCATGGCCGCCGAAGACCCGATCAAAGCCACATTGGGCTCTGACCGGGTCTCCATGTAAAAAACCCGGAAGTGATGTCATGACATCACTTCAGGGTACTCGGCGCCAAAATAAAAAAAACTGACAGCATTTAAAACCGCCAAACCTCTTTTAGACCCCCAGATCCCTCCACAAGGAGTACCTGTGAAAAAAAAATATATATATTTTTTACATGTCTGAAAATATTGGCCGATGCTGATATCCGATGACCAAATTATCGGCATTAAAAAGATGATATCGGTCGATTACTAGTATGTAGTCCTTACACACTTCCTGTCCTAGCGTGACATCATTGCTCCCTATAGATTAACAGTCCAGGGAGTAAGTATTCTCCCCCTAGGATAGGAAGTGTGCTACTGGCAGGATCACCAGGAGAACATAATAGTGGGAGAGTGAGCCTGAAATCAGAAAACGAATGCAGCCACCACATCTAAGGACTGGTAAGCTGCAATATATTCTTTTTGTGTTCTTAGGTTTAGATAAAAAATAACCCCTTGCCGCTCGCCCACATTACATTTACTGTGGGCGGGTGGTAGCTCCAGGCTAAGCGACGTACGGGTACTTCGCAGCTTGCTTCCTGGCTTGGCCACAGCACGACTCAATCAGCAGGTTGCAAGCAATGATTTTGGCTTATACCTGCTTAACAGCTATGGCCAATCACAAGACAGACCTCTATGTGTTTGTAAACCGAACGCACAGGATCTGGCCGGTTTCTTCCTCCCAGAACATTTTTTGTTCAGAAAGAAAAGCCAGCCAAGTTCTGCATGAATGCAAGCAGCACATACTGTATACATTTCTTGGGCACATTCAACCCCTTTTATTGCCTATTAATATTAACCTATTATTTTCTGTGTCACCCAGACAGTGTCATTAGTACAGTGACAGTGTGTAGTATTCGCACTGATCACTGTATTAGTGCCACTAGGGATGTCAGTATCAGTTAGTGTCCCTCCTAGCCAGTGTCAGTTAGCACCAGATTTACAGTCACACTATAAGTCGCTGATCACCACAATTACTAATATAGTGTCTGTGTGCATCAGTATTTTGATCACAATCAGAACTATACGAATGTCCCCAATAGTATAGTGTCCCCAATCACCGTTTGGTTTTCAAAAAGACATGTAGCAGAATACATTTTGGCCTAAATTTTTTGAAGAAATTAGATTTTATTGGATATATTTTATAAAGTAGAAAATACCCAAAAGTCTTTTTTGGTTTTGTATATTAAAAAATGAAAAACCCAGTATTGATCAAATACCACCAAAAGAAATCTCTATTTTTGTGTAAACCAATATCTAAATTTCATTTGTGTACAGTTTTGCATGACCGCGTAATTGCCAAATAGCAAAAAATGGCATGGTCATAAAGAGGGTAAAAACGTCCCGAGTTAAAAGTGGTTCTAAAGGCAGAATATTTTATTTTAATGCATTCTATGCATTAAAATAAAAAACCTTCTGTGTGCAGCAGCCCCCCTAATACTTACCTGAGCCTATCTCCATTCACCGATGTTGCACGAAAGCCTCGGCTGTCAGCAGGGTTGTCCGCAACCGTCCTCTCTGACCCGCTGTTGACTCCCCGACAGTCCTATTCACTTTAATAGGGTGGCTGGTGATGCGGCAGTGACACAACAAGGTGAGGGGTGTGGCGGCAGCAGGTGAATGGATGGCCGCTAACAGGCGCTGCCATGATGGCTCTGAAATGACAGGTGCTCTTTAAATGTAAGGACTTATTCTTGCTGGTAGTTAGAATCTTTGCAAACAAAGTGAAGGTTTCCTATTTAGAATAATACGTGGTCACGTTATAAAACGGCGATATCAGAACCGATTCAATCATACAGTTTGTAGTGTACATAGATTTGCAAAACAATGGGATAAAGGAGTATTCCTGAACTTTATCTCATGGTTACTGTGAAATTGTGTGAATGCATCAATGCAGTGCGTGCTATCTCAGCTTGCAGAGCTTGGAGTCATTGAATGAGTTTACCAAAAAATGTAAATATTGCAGAATATACAGCCTCATGCTAGAACTAAGCTCCATTTTATGCTGAATAAACTAAATTTTCTCTATCGCTCATTGACAGACGTAGTCCTCGGTGATACAGCACCTTCGGGTTATGTTGCTTCCACAGGAGCAGGACTAGACAGGAAATAAAAATGCTCTGGCCACACCCCAGGGGCAGTCCCCGAGGGTATATCCTCTCTCTCTCCGCCACAGCAAATCAGTTTTTTTCTGTCTAGTCAGGAGTAAGGACCTAGATACCTTGCTGGGATCTTCGGTCCTGGCAAGATTTTTTTCTTAAGATTTTTTAGACAGCTTTTTTCTCCAGTGTTCCTGTGAGATCTTCAAGCAAGAAAGCTGAACTGGGCGACGGGCTGGATGTTGAGATCCGGTGGTCACCCCAGTTCAGCCTACGAGCGCGTGCAGGCCATAGCTCCGCGCTGGGTCGGCCGCGACATAGTCCCACTGGGGGACTGACCCCGCGAGTTAAACGTCTCGCTGAAACGCCAAGGACCATGAGTCACGGCGTCCGTATTGGTCGACAGCCCTCCCGCCCCGGTGGAGAGGGGTACTGTCAGGAGTTGGTGCCCGCCTGGTTCCGGTATGGTGAGTAGTATGTTCCCCCTTTTCCCCTGACGGGTCTTGTGGTGAACGCGGGCCCCTCTCTGCATGGTAAGGTAGAGTCCCCCTCTATCCTATAACATGGCACAGATCCCCCTACTTTGAGTGTGATTTTATGTGCAAAAAGCCAGGAGGCTTGGTTTGGGAGCTAACAATCTAATTGTATACATGTTAAAAAGATTGTAATCAGTGGCAGTATGGGAATCTTACTGTGATAATAATAATAAGTACCTACCAGTCAGAAGCCACGGACATGTAGACTGCCTTCCTAGTCAAATCTCCAGCAATAGCAGGCCTTCCGAACGGCCATGCGGTCCGCCAGGGCCGGTACCGCCGACCACGACAAATCCCCATGCAGAGAAGGTGTTGTGTGCTCTGCAGCACGCCGCTATTCGGTACAGGCCGCCGCCATTTTTTTTGCTGGATCGCACGAGCCGCCATTTTGGCGTAGCCTCGTGTCTCCAGCATGGGGGCGGCCATGTTTGAGGTGATCCAAACACCTCGTGGAGCTAGGGGAGGCGCCGGAAGGCGTGCAGAGGGGCGGAGCCGCCTCCTTTCTTCCTGGGCAGCCAGCCAAAAGACTTCCTGTTTGTCAAGACAGCGCTGTAACCTGTTGCAGTTAAACTCTGAGCATCAAGTGGTGAGCCTGGGGGTCTATCTCTCTCTCTCTCTCGATCGATAGGGATCCCTAGCAGGTAACACTAAGGGGCTTTTGTGGCGCTGGGGGTCTGTAAAAAAAAAAAAAAAAGTTTTTTTTTTTTTTATTTAAAATTGAATTGTATTATCCGGGAAGTTACTGGAATAATCATGGACCCTGCCACACAAATACCCCCACCTGTTTCCCTCGAGGGGGCCACGGGACCCGCCGGTGCACAGAGTATGGATGCATTTACAGCAGTTTTGGAGTCTATGGTGGCTCGGGTGGAGGCGGCCTGTCAGGGACGGGGGTCAAGGAAGCGACCCCCGCCTGCCCCTATATTATCTGACACCTCTGACTCAGATTCAGAGATGGTCACTGCAGCTGCAGGTCCCTCTGCAAGGGCTGTTACCTCAGGTAAAGCTCCCTCAGACAGTGAGGAGGACGTTCCTTCTCCCGCTATAATTCAGGAAGAAGCATTGGTGGACGCACTAGTTGTGGCGGTGCGGGAAACCTTAAGACTTGAGGTTTTACCGGCAGAGGCAACTGAAACAGAGATTCCCTTTGGTACTAACAAACCCATTAAAACGATGAAGGTTTTTCCTGTACCCAAGTGTTTTGGTAATAAAATTAAAGGAGAATGGGAGCATTCTACGCGTACCTTTACGATTTCCAAGCGTATTGCTAGACGCTATCCATTTGAGGAATCCTTCATTAAGAAATGGACGGTACCACCAGTGGTGGATCCACCTATTTCCAGGCTGAATAAAGCCACGGTTATCCCAGTGGAGGACACTTCGTCCTTTAAGGATCCGGTGGATCGAAAGATGGAAGCGGAGTCCCGCACTATCTTCTCTCTGATAGGGTCCGCATTTAGACCAGTAATTGTTATTGGTCTAGTTTCCCAGACACTTACGGAATGGGCGAGATTAGTACGCCAAGACCTAAGGGGAAAAGATATCCCCCAGGGAACATCTGATTTGATGGAACAGATTATACTAGGGCTACAGTTTGTCTGTGACGCAGCCCTGGATGCTACCCCCCTATTAGGGCAGGCATCTATGTCAGCGGTAATCCTCAGACGTGTGCTGTGGTTAAAATGCTGGTCAGCTGACCTAGGTTCCAAAAAGACCTTGACGAATCTCCCCTTTCAGGGGAATCGCCTGTTTGGGGCCACCCTAGATGAAATCATTAAGGATGCCACTGGGGGCAAGAGCACTTTCTTGCCACAGGCTGTTAAAGCTAAGGGACCTCGCAACAAGCGAGGACCTTTCTTTACTGCCCATAAGGGGTTCGCACGCCCGGCTGGAACAGGCGGGAAAGGCAAGACTCCTCCAGGAGGATTCAAGAAAGGCTGGTCGGACAAACAGAGGACCGACTCAGCCAAACCCGAAACAAAGGATCACACAGCCTGAAGGGGCGCCCCCACCTGGGTTGAGGGTGGGGGGACGTTGTCACCGGTGTTCAGGACATTAGATCGAGCATCGACTACTACTACCGGTGCGATTCTTCCCTTCCAACATTTAAGTACCACAGGGAGCGATAGTCACCGTTCCCTGAATAGATCTTTTTCTTTACCTTTTCCTAAGATTAGTCTCTATTCTCCACAGGAATCGGATCTGGTTGACCAGACAGACCAAGAAGCCTCTAGCCGGGTGACTCCGGTCCCTAAGGTTCAACCAGGAAGGATCATCGTTCCTGATAAGGATCAGGTGTCTGATAAATGTGTGGGAACAGAAGATGACCAGACTTTCTCGGATGGTCGGGGCCAGATAGCTCTAGGGACGCCTGGTTCAGATCCAGTCAGCGCCAGTGGCCCTAGAAATTCTAGGATGGCCTCGTCAAGCCGGACTGGCCGACTTGGACATACTAGTCGCAGACGTTCTGGGGGAACTTTGTCTCAGGGAGTGTCTGCGGTCTCTAGGACCAATCTACCATCGTGCTTTACAGTCGCTGGTTTTAATGGCCTGGCCATTGAGACCCAAGTACTGAAGGACAGAGGGTTGTCAGCTTCAGTCATTCCTACCCTTATTAAAGCTAGGAAAGCGACTTCCAGCAAGGTCTATTATCACACATGGAAGACTTATCGCACGTGGTGCGAATCTTTAGGATTTCCTCCACGTACCTATTCGGTGACTCGTATATTGGCCTTTTTGCAAAAAGGGGTTGAGCAGAAACTAGCCTTGAGCACCATCAAGGGTCAAGTTTCAGCATTAGCAATCTTCTTTCAGAAACCTTTAGCTACCAAGTTCTTGGTGCGAAATTTCATCCAGGGAGTGCGGCACCTGGCTCCACCAGTCTGCGCGCCCTTACCGCCCTGGGATCTTAATTTGGTTTTGTCGGTTCTACAGAAACCTCCTTTTGAAAACATCAGGGAGATTCCCTTGCTTACTTTATCCCAGAAGGTAGCCTTCTTGGTGGCTATCACTTCTGCTCGCAGGGTGTCAGAACTGGCTGCATTATCATGCCAGTCCCCATATTTGGTGATTCATAGGGATAAGGTAGTACTCCATCTTAAGCCATCCTTTCTTCCTAAGGTGGTTTCAGATTTTCATCTGAATGAAGATATTGTACTACCTTCCTTGTGTCCTCAGCCCAATCATCATCGGGAACATGCGTTGCATTCCTTGGATGTGGTTCGGGCAATCAGGGTATACCTGAAGGCTACGGAATCGTTCCGTAAGACGGATTCACTTTTTGTGATCACGGATGGCCCCAGAAAGGGGTTGCCTGCATCTGCCGCGACTATCGCCAAATGGATTAGACAGACGGTGGTACAGGCTTATTCTATTAAGGGTCGGAGTCCTCCGTTCCCTGTTAGGGCGCACTCCACTCGAGCGCTCAGTACTTCCTGGGCCTTTCGCCATCAGGCGTCAGTGGTCCAGGTATGTAAAGCGGCCACCTGGTCGTCGGTACATACCTTTACAAAATTTTATAAAATTGATGTGATGGCATCGGCGGATGCCTCATTTGGCCGCAAGGTTTTGCAGGCCGCAATTTGAGGAGACCGGTGGTCTACCTCGAGGGTTTTTTTCTGTTTGAAAAATTTCTTTTTGTTGAGTCTCATCATTAAGGATGAGCATTGTAAACTTCTAGTTGGCACCGGTTGGGCCTTCTAGATTGGGATTTGATTTCCATTTTCCCACCCCTCATTTGTGATACTGCTCTGGGACGTCCCGAAGGTGGTGTATCACCGAGGACTACGTCTGTCAATGAGCGATAGAGAAAAATGGATTTTTGTAAAATCTTACCGTAAAATCCTTTTCTCTTAGCTCATTGACAGACGTAGTCCCCACCCCTCTGTTTTTGAGTTGGGTTGGGTTAAATTCTCTAAACACTGCTTTTGTGACATAACTGATTTGCTGTGGCGGAGAGAGAGAGGATATACCCTCGGGGACTGCCCCTAGGGTGTGGCCAGAGTATTTTTATTTCCTGTCTAGTCCTGCTCCTGTGGAGGCAACATAACCCGAAGGTGCTGTATCACCGAGGACTACGTCTGTCAATGAGCTAAGAGAAAAGGATTTTACGGTAAGATTTTACAAAAATCCATTTATTATCATTAATATAAAATATTATGTATCTTAAACAGAAAACTATCTTTCGATAAATAAAAAAAAGATCAGATTTAAATAAAAAAAATTAAATAAAAATCTGACTTTTTATTTTTAATTATTATTATTATTTTTTTTAATATCATTGATTTTTATCCACCCTGGCTGTCAGGGACTTTAACTCATTGGCACCTGCTGCTGTCAATCAAAGTCAGTGAGCCAATGAGGAGAGAGCGGGGGCAGGGCTGAGCCGCGGCTTTATGTCTGAATGAAGTCACAGAACCTCGGCTCGGGTGCCCCCATAGTAAGCTGCTTGCTGTGGGGGCACTCAGCAGGAGGGAGGGGCCAGGGACCCGAGAAGAGAAGGATCTGGGCTTCTCTGTGCAAAACCCACTGCACAGGGCAGGTAAGTTTGACAGGTTTGTTGTTTTGAACTAAAAAAAAAAAAAAAAAGTCTTTAATATCACTTTAAGATTGTATGAACACGCCATATTTTGCTTCTCACGTGTTAAATCTCTGTTTGCTTTCCAGAGTACCCTCAGACAGATGTGCCTGTTGACACAAATCTCATAGAATTTGAGACAAAGTAAGTTCACGCTTTATTGGTTCATGTTTTCAGTGTCACGGGTTCACAAGATTTCAGTGGGTCTTCCAGACCAGAGAGTGACTTTGACTTTGTGCCAAAAATAGCTGAGCATTGCCCAGAGATGACTGTATAACCATACAGATTACAGGGAGGAGCTAAAGGAATAAAAAAGTCCTCCAACCCAATCGGACTCAGTATGAATTCATGTCTCCTTCCATCACATAACCCCAAAAAAGGGGTTTATTCCTCTTTTCAGGACAGTGAATGGAGCCATGCAAATCATTGCGCAATGCCCCATCAGCCAGCCTAACACAAATATGCAGCCCCACTAGACTGGGAATTTTTTTCTTGTGGGGAACACATATTTGCGTATCTCCCTTTGTGCTGGAACGCACCGAGAGCCCCGGGCCCCATACTTGCAATCAGAACCCGGAACTCCTGATTCCAGGTCATCTGATCACTGTGATAGCCTCTGATTGGCTATCACAGTGATCAGTCACTGTGGAGCTGGCCCCCACGTTTTCTTTTTCTGTGATACATTCTCTTTCTTTCTTTTTTTTTTTTTTTTCTTCTTTCTTTTCCTTCTTTCTTTTCTTTCCCTTTTTTTTCTTCTTTCCTTTCCGAACCGAAAAAAAGTGTGTATAAATAAAATCAAGGTTTGATCTAGGTCAGTGCCAGGGTTAGTGTTTGAGTCACCCTTTTTGTTTTTTTAATTCGCATTAGTGTCAGTGTGTTTTAGGTAGGATTTAAAAAAAAAAAAAAAAAAAAAGCAAATTGCGCAACGTTGTTTTGGGCCGTACTACAGGTACATATAATAACTAACATACACCTATGTTGTATTGCTGAAATCACCAGGAGCAGGAGAATTTAATTTGGGTTGTTCTTTGGTGATAGGTTATGGTAGTACTAAGAAATATAAAGCTAAATTTTATAAAAATATAAAGATTTTTTGTAACATAAATTTGGGCCAGTTTTCCTTTTTATTATTATTATTATTATTATTATTATTATTAATAATATTTAATAAAAGAAAATCAGGAGATATTCATTACCATTTACCACTAAATGAAAGACCAATTTTTCCTAAAAAAATAAAATAATAAGATATAATGCACCTGGGATGCACAAAGTAGCTGTGATGATATCTGTGCGGTTTTGCGAACACATGTCAAAGTTGCATAATTGTTCTTAGGCATTTAGATTTGTTTTACTCTCAGGCATGAAGGGGTTAAAAATTTTTTTATTGATTTTCATATAAAAGTTGTACAAAGAGAGAAACACTCATTACATAATTACATAGGAGGAGTACAGCCAAAGCTCTTTTGCCCTACTACTCTTGTGGGTCACAGTAGTGCACTTCCTTCTGCACTTCTATGACCTGTATTCAGCCAACAGCAGGCTAAAGTCCACTGCCGGCTAATGTCACTCAGCCGGTCCAGGCTCTGGAGATATCCCGACTTTAATGTCAGGATCCACTCAAATGCCTGACCGGCAGCTGAGCCAGCTACTCCCACCCCCTCCACAGTGTGGCGCTCCAGTGAGCTCTGGAGGGGCAGAACAGAAAGCAGTGACTCACCGGCTCTCTGCTCACTGAAAACCGAAAGTTGAGTGATCAGCTGTCTTTGATTGCTCAGCTCTGTGTAGATGCGGCAGGGAATCAATGCTGCATCCACCTAGGTAGCCCATACATTAGTCAGTTTTTTTTTTTCCTTTAACTGGCAGGTCAAAGGAAATAAAAAAACTGACCTGATTCCCCCATCCACACGTTCACGGTGGATGAGGGAAACGTCCTGCTGAGTTATTTTATTCTGACAGCGAAGAGATCTCCCTGCTGTCAGAATACACTGATCGGCGCTGCAAGCTATAGCCTGCAGTACTGATCGAGCAGGGAAAATCTGGTAGGGTGGTTGTAGAGAAATCGATGGGTAGATCTACCTCTGTACAACCACAGTGCCGATACATGGACCCAAATTCTTCCAGCACAGAGTCACTCTTACAGCCATGTAAGAGGCTATATATAAATGCGAAAACAATTTCCGCGATAGCCCTGTGTATTAACCTCCTATTACTCAACTCTATACATGATAGGAAGCAGCTAACACCGCTATGCATCCAACCACCTGTACAAAATGCAATAAATATATATAGTCACACAATAGAGTGCAACGCTCTCCTTAAAGTGCATTCAAATTATAGTGCATAAATAAATAACAGTGTAAAAATCATCTATAGATAATAAATTAATAAAGTGAGTCCATCTTTTCTTTTAAATATATATACAATCCATCAATAAATGATTCAATGTCTGTGAAGAAGAAAAAAAAAAGTTTTGGCAGTCCCATACACCAAAAACTCTTCAGTAATTGCCTCTGATCAGCACACTGCCCTTCCCCCCACCTATGGGTGTCTTCTCACCTGCTTGAATGGACCTCACTAATTAGAGGAGGTCTGTATGCGCCTTGCAGTGTTATAAGTGGCACCGCTCCCACTGGCGGTGCACTCCAAATCCGGGGCTCTCAGCGCAGAGTCAATCATATAGGAGGCAAGACGATAGAACCATAGTGCAAATTGCTAATAAAAAGCATTCATTTCCACATAAAAATCCACTCTCATTTCAGAAGTAAAAAGCGAGCATTTCACAATACAATCGTCACATATCAATACAAACACTGCATTTTAGATATTAGCAGTAAGGTTATCAGCTTGCAGGATAATCAGTATAAGTATGTGATCTGCCTGAATAGCTTGTATCAAGTCTAATAAGATGTGTGAGGCTTCGGTATCATGGCGATGGCCGTTTGGCAGTTACCATGGGAACTGGGCTTCATAAAATCAGGAAGCGTGATGCAGTCCACTAGCCTGAACCTTTGAGAAAGCCCATTGGGCGCTACGCGTGAGATGGGCGGTGATGTCATCACGCTGGGACTAGGTGGAGCTGTGCATGCAGAGGATTGTATTGTGAAATGCTCGTTTTTTACTTCTGAAATGTGAGTGGATTTTCATATGGAAATAAATGCTTTCTATTAGCGATTTGCACTATGGTTCTTTCCTATTGCCTCCTATATGATTGACTACGATGATTACATGATTACGCTGAGAGCCCCGAATTTGGAGTGCACGGCCAGTGGGAGCGGTGCCACTTATAACACTGTAAAGTGCATATAGACCTCATTTAATTAGTGAGGTCCATTCAAGCAGGTGAGAAGACACCCATAGGTGGGGTGAAGGGCACTGTGGTGATCAGAGGCAATTACTGAAGAGATTCTGGTGTATGGGACTGCACCCCCTTTTTTTTTTTTTTTTCACGGACATTGAATCATTTATTTATGGATTGTATATATATTTAAAAGAAAAGATGGACTCGCGTTCTTAATTAATTTATTATACATAGATGATTTTTACACTGTTTTTTTCAGTTATTTATGCACTATAATTTGACTGCACTTTATTTAAGGAGAGCACTGCACTCTTTTATGTGACCATGTAAGAGGCTGCTCATGTTCCTGCCTGTATCGGGGCAGTCGTAGCACACCACCTTCCCAGAAGAGGCTGCTCATGTTCCTGCTTGTATCGGGGCAGTCGTAGCACACCACCTTCCCAGAAGAGGCTGCTCATGTTTCTGCCTGTATCGGGGCAGTCGTAGCACACCACCTTCCCAGAAGAGGCTGCTCATGTTCCTGCCTGTGTCGGGGCAGTCGTAGCACACCATCTTCCCAGAAGAGGCTGCTCATGTTCCTGCCTGTGTCAGGCAGTCGTAGCACACCACCTTCCCAGAAAAGGCTGCTCATGTTCCTGCCTGTGTCGGGGCAGTCGTAGCACACCACCTTCCCAGAAAAGGCTGCTCATGTTCCTGCCTGTGTCGGGGCAGTCGTAGCACACCACCTTCCCAGAAAAGGCTGCTCATGTTCCTGCCTGTATCGGGGCAGTCGTAGCACACCCCCTTCCCAGAAGAGGCTGCTCATGTTCCTGCTTGTATCGGGGCAGTCGTAGCACACCACCTTCCCAGAAGAGGCTGCTCATGTTCCTGCCTGTGTCGGGGCAGTCGTAGCACACCCCCTTCCCAGAAGAGGCTGCTCATGTTCCTGCTTGTATCGGGGCAGTCGTAGCACACCACCTTCCCAGAAGAGGCTGCTCATGTTCCTTCTGTATCGGGGCAGTCGTAGCACACCACCTTCCCAGAAGAGGCTGCTCATGTTCCTGCCTGTATCGGGGCAGTCGTAGCACACCCCCTTCCCAGAAGAGGCTGCTCATGTTCCTGCTTGTATCGGGGCAGTCGTAGCACACCACCTTCCCAGAAGAGGCTGCTCATGTTCCTGCCTGTGTCGGGGCAGTCGTAGCACACCACCTTCCCAGAAGAGGCTGCTCATGTTCCTGCCTGTATCGGGGCAGTCGTAGCACACCCCCTTCCCAGAAGAGGCTGCTCATGTTCCTTCTTGTATCGGGGCAGTCGTAGCACACCACCTTCCCAGAAGAGGCTGCTCATGTTCCTGCTTGTATCGGGGCAGTCGTAGCACACCACCTTCCCAGAAGAGGCTGCTCATGTTCCTGCCTGTGTCGGGGCAGTCGTAGCACACCACCTTCCCAGAAGAGGCTGCTCATGTTCCTGCCTGTATCGGGGCAGTCGTAGCACACCCCCTTCCCAGAAGAGGCTGCTCATGTTCCTTCTTGTATCGGGGCAGTCGTAGCACACCACCTTCCCAGAAGAGGCTGCTCATGTTCCTGCCTGTATCGGGGCAGTCGTAGCACACCACCTTCCCAGAAGAGGCTGCTCATGTTCCTGCCTGTATCGGGGCAGTCGTAGCACACCACCTTCCCAGCAGCTTATAGGGTTTCTTGATTTGAGATGTGTATATATGTGCTTGCCAGCTTTGCTGAGTGCAGTGTAAAGCATATAAATGAATGATGTGCTGTTTAGATGCTTGCGTTGTGATTGAACAGGCAATGGCTTAACACATTATGGATGTGAATCAAAGTACCGTCGCCTTCCACATTTTTTTTAAAAATGCTTTTTCTTTCTCTGTTCAGTTTCTCTCAGGATGACGACATTGTCTTTGAAGATTTCGCCCGTCTTAGACTCAAGGGGTTGAAAGATGACAAGGACGATGATGAAGCATACTGCTAGCCTTGCTTTTTGAGGCTAGGCCCCATTGCCACTGGAGACTCCGCCCCCTTTGCCACAAATGGATTTCATTCCCTCTTCTTTTTTTTTTTTTTTTGTTTTGAGCGGAGACCTTACCCAACTATACACACATACACACAATGTGTTTTTAATGAGCAGGCAGCATATACGTTTATATGTACATATGGACTCTCACAACACAATGGTGGGGACAGAGTATACATGCTGCTGCACAGGCACTGTGATGGAGGTTGTGGTATATGTTGGTGTACTCTCTGTATTTTTATGTCATATCTGTACACCTCTATATACTTGACAGTCTCTATATTTAGAGTGGAAACAGCAAGCATATGCAGTATGGGGGGTTGTACATATGATAAGACCTATAGGAAATTTACACGTAGGTTCAGGGGGGTGGACATTGTAAATAAGTGGCGATCACACCCAATGTGGTTGCAGAATACATACCCAGTCATGCATATACACACACGTGTAACTGTCAACGCTGTGTGCATGAGTGATCTGCACACATAACCTACACAATTTTTAGTGTGTCGATCATGTGTTTTTTTTTTTTGTCAATTTTGTAAACTCCCCAGGTGGATCGGTACACTCATGGCACGCCATATGCTGCACTGCCACCCTGCACTTTCCCCCTGCCCCGCCAATTTTATTTTTTTTAACTTTATGTAGGACATAAATGCTGTGAATAAACAGGAGATGCAGAGGTGTAAGATCAAATCCTCGGGGGAGGGATCTCAAGGCCAGTCAATGAGAGAACTCGTGACATTGTGATTTTACTGGAATTTTTAATTTTATTCTTTTACCGTTTTTTATTTTTTAAACTCGACTGAGGGAGAAGAAGGTGTGACGCTTCGGTTCCTGCTGATAAAGGAGGGGCACGGGGGATTGCGTGGTCTCAGGGAGTCTTCGAACTGCCAACATCTCTTGTTCCGCCTTGCAGCAGGACAAGCCTAGATCTGCTGTCATTGGCTCCTCTGGGGAAGCGGCTCATTTTGCTTCTAATATGTGAAATTTTCAGGGTGGGACATTATCATGTCCTCCTATTCGCACAAACAGGTAACACACCTGTCCCCTCTCTTTCCCCTTCCAATCTTTTAAATATTTTTTTTTTGCCTTGATTCGTAATATATTTTGTCGTTTTGGATGTAAAATTATCTTTCTGTGTTTTAAAGAGCTTCACAGGTTTTAAAATGCTTTATTTTTTATCTTTTATTTTTTTTTTTGCTACAAATATTAGGATGTGAGGATTAACAATAAAATCTGGTGTATGAATGTGGTCTTTTGTGGTATTCCTCTTTGTGTTACATGCATTTTCTTTGTGATTGTTTGCTGCAAGGGGCCAAATGTGGTATACTGTATTAAGGCCTGATGCATACTAGGCATTTAGCCCTGTTGCATGAGGGTCGAGCGTTTGGCTTACAGGCAAAGGGAACAGGTATCCCGAACAGCGCCTCTGCTGTCAGCATGTCCAAGCTCTTGAGTTTCTGACAGCTGATGGGGCTGGATAGTGCATTTAGATGAACAAACCTTTGGGGCAGTATGCGCCCAGTGATGAATGCTGGGACTGTGCAGTGCTGGGATTAGGGTAGGGGGTAGCTGAAAGGGCACTGTGTTGAAGGAGCATTGCTGAGCTGGCTGCTCGTTCCACTCCCTACTGACAGAAGTGACTGCAGTGTTGCTCCTGTCAGAAGGAGCAGTGGCAGTTAGCTGCAGGCTGGAGGGGAGGATTCAGCTTTCCCGAGCCTGCATGGGTCGGAAAAGAGCCACCACTGAGACAAAATTGTCCGCACTGCTGAAGGAGGGCAGACTGTGTCCTCCATTTCTCCACCTGTTGTGACTTGTTACATGATTGGAGAGAGGAAGGGCACGTTGTGAGTACCTATCCCCCAATACAGGAGGGGGGGGGGCGACAACTTGGGAGCATGGGGACACTTGATATGGGCTTCCCCGGGTGGGGGGTTGGGGTGTAGCAATTTGCCATCTTCACCCTTGGTGCTGGATGACCTTGTCCTGGCACTGCCTGTGCCCATACTGCCCTAAACATTCAAGATGCTTGGGACATGTGCAAGATGGAGCACATAAACATAACAAGCCTCATCTTGCGCATGCGCTGCGCAACATTGCACACAATGTGAAAAAAAAAAAAAAAGAAGCCTTCCTGCGAGATCTCCAGGAGAGACTCTAATGCTGTCTGACACATGTGCGAGATGAAGTGCATGATGTCGGAACACTGAGATCTTGCAGTACAATATGGGGCCTGCCTGAAGGCACTAGTGATGTTGCCTTCCCAGGGAGCATCTGTGCGGCCGAGGCTATTGCCTTCCTAGAACCAGGAAGTGGATGCAAAAAAAGTAAATAAATCAGATGATTTCACATCAAAAGCAAGAGCAACGAGTCTAAGCTGTGCTTTCTTGCTTTCGCATTTGGAAAGTCCATGCAGAAGTGAAAATGAGGTTTGGTTAACCTCACAATCTGTGATACAATAAGAACCGTAGCAACTCATACAGCTGCCATATGATGCCTAGGATTCAGAGGGGGGGCCCATTAAGAAGGATGCTGGGAAAAGTCAACTTTGAAGTTTCCAGCATTGAAGTGAAGTCCAACCTCAGGATCCTTCTCACTAATTACAGATCCCTCTGGTAAGTAAAGAGTATTTCTCTATTGCTCATTGACAGACATAGTCCTCGGTGATTCAACACCCTCGGGTTATGCTGCCCTCTACAGGAGTAGGACTAGACAGGAAAGAAAACGTTCTGGCCACACCCTAGGGGCAGTCCCAGAGGGTATATCCTCTCACTTCCTGCTCTAGCAAATCAGTTTTTTTCTGTCTAGTTAGGAGTAAGGACCTAGATACCTTGCTGGGATCTTCTGTCCTGGCAGGATTTTTTTCTTAGAAAAGATTTTTTAGACAGCTTTTTTTCTCCAGTGTTCCTGTGAGATCTTCAAGCAAGAAAGCTGAACTGGGCGACGGGCTGGATGTTGAGATCCAGTGGTCACCCCAGTTCAGCCTACGAGCGCGTGCAGGCCATAGCTCCGCGCTGGGTCGGCCGCGACATAGTCCCACTGGACGGGGACTGACCCTGCGAGTTAAACGTCTCGCTGAAACGCCAAAGACCATGAGTCACGGCGTCCGTATTGGTCGACAGCCCTCCTACCTCGGTGGAGAGGGGTACTGTCAGGAGTTGGCGCCCGCCTGCTTCCGGTATGGTGAGTAGTATGTTCCCCCTTTCCCCCTGACGGGTCTTGTGGTGAACGCGGGCCCCTCTCTGTAATGGTAAGGATGGGTTCCCCTCTATCCTATAACATGTCACAGATCCCCCTAATTGAGTGGGATTTTTGTGTACAAGAAGCCAGGAGGCTTGGTTTGGGAGCTGACAATCTAATTGTAAAAATGTGAAAATGATTGTAGTCAGTGGCAGTACTGGAACTTTACTGTGATAGTATAAGGTATCCTACCTGTCAGAAGCCACAGGGCGATGTCTATACATGTATACTGCATTCCAGATCATTCCTCCAGCTAAGCAGATGCCTCCCGACGGCCACGGACCGCATACGGCCCGCCAGGGTCCGGTACCACCGACCATGCTGACCACCATGAGGGTGAAGGGTTGTGAGGCCGAGATCCTTCTGCAGACATGCCGCTATTCTGTGCAGGCCGCCGCCATTGTCTGGTAGATCGCACAAGGCCGCCATTTTGGTGTAGCCTCGTGTCTCCAGCATGGGGGCTGCCATGTTTGAGGTGACTCAAACACCTCATGGAGTCAGGGGGAGGCGCCGGCAGGCGTGTTAAGGGGCGGAGCTGCCTCCTTTACCCAGGAAATAGGGCCAAAGACTTCCTGTCTGTAACAAGACAAGCACTGAGCAAGCTGATGAAAACTTCTGTGCATCAGGGATGAGCCTTGGGGTCTCTCTCTCTCTCTCTCTCTCTCTCTCTCTCTCTCTCTCTCTCGTCCAAAAAGGCAGGTAACACTGAGGGGCGCTGTTGCGACTGGGGGACACAAAAAAAAAAAAAAAGTTTTTTACTTTGTCATTTTTTGTCGCTGGCAAGTGTCTTGTATAATCATTGACCCTGCCGCATAGGTATCCCCACCTGATCCCCTCAAGGTGGCCGCAGGACCCTCCAGTACCCCACTTGTTTTTAATGCATTATCGGCAGTTTTGGAGTCTTTGGTATCCCGGGTGGAGGTGGCCTGTCAGGGACGGGGGTCAAGAAGCGACCCCCGCCTACCCCTATTGTTTATCAGATACTTCAGGGGCTGTTTTCTCAGGTAATATCTCCTCAGCAGTGAGGAGCACGTTTCTGCCTCCGCCATAGCACAAGAGTGGTGGATGCACTATTTGTGTCCGTCCGGGAAACCTTTAGTCTTGAGGTTACACCGGCAGAGGTAGCTGAGACTGAGATTCCTTTTTGGTACTTGTTAGCCTACCAAAAGGGCGAAGGATTTTCCTTTACCCAAATGGGGTCGTTTTGAAACGAACCCCTGTTATTTCCAAACGCATGGCTAGGTGCTATCCGTTTGAGGAATTCCTCTTTATAAGATAGACGGTACCACCTGCTGTCTTACCACAGACTGTTAGGATAAAAGGACCTCGTAACTAACGAGGACCTTCCTTTTCTGCTCATAAAGAGTTGTTCGTTCCGCGAGGGCGGGCGATAAGGCGAAACCCTCCAAAGCCCCTTTAGAGGGGTTTCAAAGGGCGCTGGTCGGCTAAACAAAAAGTCCGGCTCAGCCAAGCCTGAAGATACAGCCTGATGCGCCCCTACCCATCTCTGGGGTGGGGGGGATGTCTTCACCGGTTTCTGGAGGACACAGGATCGAGTTTCGATCACTTCCACCGGTGCGATTCTTCCCTTCTAACATTGAACGGTTTCAGGGGTTCTATTCGAACCTATTCACAATGCCCAGGAAAGAGGGCAAGGTGCGTCCAAATCTGGACTTGGGAAGAAATAGAGTCCATCCGTACAGTGGTGGCCTCCTTGCATCAGGGGGATTTCCTGGCGTCCACAGACATTTAGGAGGCCTATCTTTATATCCCCATCATCGCAGGACATCAGCGTTTTTTCGCTTTCCCAAAGATCATCCCTGGTTCTCACCAGGAGACTGAACTATCTGGGCCTAAGGTTGGATACATCCTGGGCAACAGAGTTTCTCCTTGTGGAGAAACTCCAGAAGGTTCAGTCAACGATTCGGATGTTGCTGTCCGTCAATTGGCTGGGACTGATGGTGGCCTTCTTAGAGGCAGTACCGTATACCCAGTCTCATACCCGAATTCTCCTGAAGGAGATTATTTTTTAATGGAATCAGAATTCCGATTCCCTGGACAATCGGATCCGGTTGAGCGAGCGGACCAGGAAGTCTCCGATGCTCAACCAGGGGAAGTCATTTCTTCCGATAGTATCCAGATTACCAATAAGGGTATCGGAACTGAGAGCGATCAGATTTTGTCTGATTTACTGGATCGAGCAGCTCTAGAGCAGCCCGATTCGGATCCAATCGCATATGGCCTCTTCATCCAGAGGTTTTTCACTAGCTGTTCCTTCATTGGGACATCCCGGATGTGGATCTGTTGGCACCTTGGCTTAACAGGAAGGTGCGGAGGTTTGTAGCTCGTGCCGCGATCCTCTAGCGGACGCAGCAGAAACGCTGATTGCCCCGTGGGGGCAGTATCAGCTACGGCATGCCTTCCATCCTCTCAAGTTGCTGCGGGAACTTCTTCGCAGGATAGAGGTGGAGGGAATTCCAGTTATTCTGGAAATTCCGGACTGACCTCGTCGAGCCTGGTACGCCGACTTGGTGAGGCTAGTCGCGGACGCTCCTTGGAGACTTCCTCTCAGGGAGGATTTGCGGTCTCAGGGACCGATCTTCCATCTTACTTTACAGTCGCTGGCTTAATGGCCTGGCCATTGAGACCCAGGTACTGAAGGACAAGGGAGTGTCAGCTTCAGTTATTCCTACCTCCAGTTAAAGCAAGGAAAGCGACTTCCAGCACATGGAAGTCTTATATTGCATGGTGTGAATCTATTGGATTTCCCCCACATACCTATTCGGTGACCCGAATTTTGGTCTGTCTGCAACAAGGGGTTGAGCAGAAACTATCCTTGAGCACTATCAAGGGTCAGGTTTCAGCGTTAGCAATCTTCTTTCAGAAACCTTTGGCTAATCATTCCTTGGTGCGGAATTTCATCCAGGGGGTGCGACATCTGGCTCCGCCAGTGCGTGCACCCTTACCGCCTGGGATCTTAATTTAGTGTGGTCGGTTCTTCAGAAACTTCTCTTTGAAGATATTAGGGAGATTCCCTTGCTTACATTATCCCAGAAGGTGGCCTTCTTGGTGGCCATTACTTCTGCACGCAGGGTGTCAGAACTGGCCGCATTATCTTGTCGTTCCCCATATCTGGTGGTTCATAGGGATAAGGTGGTTCTTCTTCCGAATCCATCCTTCCTTCCTAAAGTGGTTTTCAGAGTTTTTCATCTGAATCTGAATCTGAATCTGAAAGTATTGTGTTACCTTCCCCGTGTCCTAAGACTAGCCATCCTTGGGAGTTTGCATTACACTCCTTGGATGGGGTTCAGAAGGATACACTTGACTACTACGAACTTGTTTTCGTAAGACGGACTCACTTTTTGTGATCACGGATAGCCCTTGAAGGGTGTTGCCTGTGTCTGCCGCGACCATATCTACATGGATCAGTCAGACGGTGGTACAGGCTTATTCTATTAAGGGTCGGAATCCTCCGTTCCCTGTTAGGGCGCACTTCACTTGAGCGCTCAGTACTTCCTGGGCCTATCGCCATCAGGCGTCAGTGGTCCAGGTATGTAAGGCGGCCACCTGGTCGTCGGTACATACCTTTTACAAAATTTTATAAGATTGATGTGATGGCATTGGCGGATGCCTCATTTGGCCGCAAGGTTTTGCAGGCCGCAATTTGAGGAGACCGGTGGTCTACCTCGGGGGTTTTTTTCTGTTGAAAAATTTCTGTTGAGTCTCATCATTGAGGATGAGCATTGTAAACTTCTAGTTGGCACCGGTTGGGCCTTCTAGATTGGATTTGATTTCCATTTTCCCACCCCCTCATTTGTGGTACTGCTTTGGGACGTCCCGAGGGTGTTGAATCACCGAGGACTACGTCTGTCAATGAGCGATAGAGAAAAATGGATTTTTGTAAAATCTTACCGTAAAATCCTTTTCTCTTAGCTCATTGTCAGACGTAGTACCCGCCCCTCTGTTTTTGAGTTGGGTTGGGTTAAATTCTCTAAACACTGCTTTGTGACATAACTGATTTGCTAGAGCAGGAAGTGAGAGGATATACCCTCTGGGACTGCCCCTAGGGTGTGGCCAGAACGTTTTCTTTCCTGTCTAGTCCTACTCCTGTAGAGGGCAGCATAACCCGAGGTTGTTGAATCACCGAGGACTACGTCTGTCAATGAGCTAAGAGAAAAGGATTTTACGGTAAGATTTTACAAAAATCAATTTTTTCTTGTCTTATCAGTGCCTCTTATTACTTCTGAACCTCGGCCACAGTATTAAACTAACACTGCGTGCCTAATGCACTCACAAATCCCAGTTTGTCCTCTCGAAAAACCTTAAAGGGCAAGTTCAATGAAAAATTGTAAAGGTGAAATATCTTGGCCACCCCTCCAGACTGCACATAATGGCCATGATGCCCTGTTCTGCTGGTGTAGAGGTTCGTTCACCACAATATGGAGTGAGTATCCATCATAATGCTCATGATCCCGCTGACCAATGAGAAGCACTTCTTCTGGGACACCTTTAGGGGAAGAAGCCTCTGATGCGCTTCTAATTGGTCAGCGGTTTGGGTGTGTGTGGGGGGGGGGGGTGTCCCGTTTGCACCATTTGCACCATTTTATTCTACAACTATGAATTTTATCCAAGGAACTGGTTTTAGTGTGCTGACTATGCTGACAGCTCTCCTTCCTTGATTTAAGCATACTTAAACTGGGACTTCACCCCTAAAAACGAGTTCTGTTAATCCTCTTTTCCACTACAACCCCTCCCTCCAATTTTGGAACTTTTTTGGGGGGTAGAATAGGTACCTAGTTTTGTCAGGTAACCCTCTTCTGCTTGAAGTTTACCCCATCCACAACCTACTGGGACATAACATAGGCCCCAGTAGGCTGCAGGACCATTTACAGGGCACAACGTGGGTCACACATGCACAGTGGGGAGCCGTAAGAAGTCACAGCCAGATTCCAGCACTCAACATGGCGCCGCTGGATACCTGAAGACCAGGAAAGAACCGGCTTGGGTGGGCACAGCTTTGGATCCCTGAACAGAAAAGTGTCTCTTAAGTCAGCAGCTACAGTATTTATAGTCATTTTTTTAAAAAAAACACTGAAAATCCTCTTTCACCACTCAGTTCCGGAAGGTTTACTCCCCTTCATGACCAGGTCTTTTTTTTTTTTTGTGAGACGGCACTGCTCTACTTTAAGTGACAATTGCGCGGTCGTGGGACACTGTTCATAAATACAATTTCTGTTTCGTTCATTGATGGACACAGCTCCTCATCTTCTTAACCATTGGTTATACTGCCCCCTACAGAAGTAGGACACTAGACAGAAAAAGAATCTGGCTACGCCAATGGGCAGTCCCAGGGGGTATACTCCCTCTCTCTGCTATAGGTACTCAGTTTTTTTTCTGCCTAGCCAGGACTAAGGACCTAGTTCCTTGCTGGGATTTCTGGTCCTGGCAATTTTTTTCTATTTAGATATAATTTTTTCTGCTGGGTTTTTTTTTCCTGTGAGTTTTTTTTCTTTTAAGATCACAATCATTTGCTGGACTGGGCGACAGGCTTGATAATCTAGATCTAGTGGTCACCCCAGTCTGGCCAGTGAGCGCACACAGACCTCAGCTTTGCGCTAGGTCGGTCGAGACATGGCCCCACCCGACAGGGGCTGGCCTGCAAGTTAAACGCCTCGCGAGGTCGCATATGGCTGGGTCTTGGCCCGAGTCCCAGCGTTCCTGGCTGACAGCACCCCTTTTTGATGGACAGCAGGTTCTGTCTGGAGTGGTGCCTGCCTGGTTCCTGATATGTTAAGTGACTGCCCCCCCCCTCCCCCTGGAGAGTTTTGGGGTGGACATGGGCTCCTCCATGGAACGGTCGGACCCCTGGGATCACCTCCTTCCTGTTAGGCACCCCTCTCATTGGTCTAGGGGTCCTTGTGGGCCATATCGCCCCCATCCGCCCCCCCTTCTTTTCTGATGCTGGGGCTATGGGGTGGCCTTGTCCACCGCTTGGGGTGGGGGCAGGGTGCTGTGCTGGCGATTGGGGGTGGCGCCACCAGCGACCCAGGGATTGGCTGGGGGGGGCTGTACCTGGTGGGGGCTCCTGCCAGGGGCCCCCCTTCCTACCTGTCCCATTTTGAGGCCTAGGGATCCCTCCTGGGAGCCTTATGGTGCTGCAATTTTGTTGTAGCTTGTGTGCTCAATGCACGGAGGCCATGTTTGTGTAGCCGGCGGCCATTTTGCGGTGGTTTAACATTGAAAATAGCGGCAGCCATGACAGTGGAGCCCTGTGGGTGGCGATTTTTGGAGGTGGTAGCCCCGCCTCATCCCCCGGTGTTGACTCCTGGATCTTTTTGACCTTCTGATCGACACACGTGGAGTTCAGATTATCTTGGTGGCTGCAGGTGCCTGTTTCTGCTGGGTGGTGAGTCTGGTTGGGTTCTTTCCCTCTCTGCTGGGGATCGATTAGGTGCTCTGCTACTGGCGACCGAGTGGTGGGGGGTCCCTTAGCAATGTTTTTACACCTTTTCTTGTGGGGTCCTTCTATTGACTCATGGAGTCTTTGGAACACTTTTCCCCACCTTATCCCTTCTTAGAGGCTGTAGGGCCCTACCGGGTCCCAACCATCCATCGATGCACTGACAGCAGTCCTGGAGTCCTTTGTGTCCTGTGTGGAGGTGGCTTTTGGGCGACGGGCTAGCTGTCTTCTCAGATCCTGATTCTTATTCAGCCACCGCAGACTTGGGATACTCTGGGGCTGCGACCACGTGCCCTGAGTTCTCAGATAGGAAGGATGATTCCTCCACTTCTGCAACCGCACATGAAAAGGTGCTGGTGGATGCACTGATTGTATCTGTGCGTAAGACCTTAAAAATGGAGGATGCAGCTGAAGCTGCTACGGAGGCGTCTGTTCCTTTTGGCACTCACAAGCCATCCAGAGCAGCAAACTTGTTTCCTTTCCCGACCTATTTTGACAGAATTGTCGTTAAAGAGTGGGAACGGCCAAAATGTCCCCTTGTGGTCCCTAAGTGATTTGCTATGCGTTACCCCTTTGAGGAGTCCCTTCTTAAAAAGTGGACTGTTCCGGCTGACAGGAAGGCAGAGGCTGTGGCCTGCAATATGTACACCCTGGCTGATTCGGCACTGAGGCTGGTATTTACCATTGCACTGGTGTCGCAAACTCTGATGCGGCTCCCCTAGTCACTAGGCTTTCTGTTTCAGCAGTAGTCCTTCAGCATATTTTTTGGCTCAAATGCTGGTCTGCGGACCAGACTTCTAATGCCTCGTACACACGCAACGATTATCGGCTGACCGATCGGCCGTCTTTTGTCCAGTGTTGTTGTGTTGGCTGAAATGTGCTCTAGACTGCACACTAATTTTCTCGGCCAACAAAAACCAACTTCAGAAGTGATGTCATGTGCTGGTTTACTTTCCGTGTGTTTTTTCTTCTCTGAGCATGCCCAGTCTTGCTCATCAGATTTTTGTCTGCCGAAATCTGTACTGACTGACGGAAAATCGGCCGTTCTGTTAAAGCCAACAAAAATTTTATAGCCTGCACACCAGATCTTGTTCGGCCGAAAAGTCGGAGTAGGTTGTCGAAAGCATCATACTAACAAGCCGAAAATCGGGCGATCGGGTGTTGGCCAAAAATTCACGGCCAACTATCGATGCGTGTGTACGAGGCATGAGACTGATCTTCCTTTTCAAGGAGATTGCCTGTTTGGATCTACCCTGGATGACATAATTAAGGGTCGCACAGGGGGGAAGAGTACCTTTCTTCCGCAGGCTACTACGGGCAAGGACCCTCATCGTAGACATGGGCCATCCTTCTCGGCTCATACGTTTTTTTCGTCCCTCAGGGGAGACTGACAAGTGATCAAAGCCATTCAGGGCCTCCTCTGGTGGATCCAAGCGAACTTGGTCTGGGAAGTCGAGAGTGGGCTTATCCAGAGCCCTCACCCGGTGGGGAGACGTCTTTGCTGGTTTCCGGACCCCTGAATATAAGTATGGTATAAGACAAGTGGGTCCACAAAGTCCTATGGTCCGGCTACAAGATCGAGTTTTGCTCTTACACCCCCCCCCCCCCGGCAAGGTTCTCACCTTCCAACTTGTGCCTGTCCCCATACCACTTACAGGGTCTGTTTGGGGCGATACAAGACTTGTTACTTCAAGGGTTGATTGTCCCGGTTCCAACATTGGAACGTTTCAGGGTTTTTACTCAAACCTGTTTACAGTTCCCAGGAAGGAAGGAAAGGTGCATCGAAGGAAAGGTGCATCCAAACCTGGACCTCAAGGTGCTGAACTGCTTTGTGAGGATGCAGAAGTCCAGAATGGAGTCCATTGGCACTGTGGCGGCATCCCCGCATCAAGGGGATTTTCTTGTCTCTATCGACATCAAGAATGCTTACCTTCACATTCCAATGTGTGCCGGTCCCCAGCGCTTCCTCCGCTTTGCCATGGGAGAGGAACATTATCAGTTTGTGGTGTTACCCTTTGATCTTGCCTCAGGTCTTAACAAAAGTGTTAGCCCCGGTGCTAGAATTGTTATGCCAACGGGGGATCGCGGTACTGGGCTACTAGGACTACTTCCTTCTGCGAGCGGAGTCTCCTACTGCTCTGGTGGAAAACCTGGAAGTCACCATACGAACTTTGAGGGAGTTCGGCTGGATTCTGAATTTTCAGAAGCCTGCTCTGGTTCCGTCCACAAAGCTGGACTATCTGGGTCTGACTCTGGACTCGGCCTTAGCCAGAGTGCTCCTTCCTCTAGAGTCTAGACAAACTCCAGAAACTGCAGGCTGTGATTCGTCTCCTGATGTTCGGCAGATGGTCATCCCTCCGGACTTGCATGCAGGTGCTGGGCCTGATGGTGTCTACCTTCGAGGTTCCATACGAGGTCTCTGCAAAGGGAGATTCTTGCCATATGGGACAAGACTCCACAGTCTCTGGACAATCGGATCCGGCCGAGCTGGGGAACGAAAGAGTCCCTGATATGGTGGCTTCGTTCTCCAGTGCTTTAGCTGGGCAAATCCTTTCTCCCCTTGTATTGGACAGTGGTCATCATGGATGCCAGCCTATCCGACTGGGGAGGTGTCCTCGGCTTCGGGCATCTGGACACTGGAAGAGTCCAGACTACCGATCAATGTCTTGGAACTCTGATCGATCAGACTGTGCCTGGAACATTGGACTGATCATCTTCAGGGATGTCCAGTGTGCATTCAATCTGACAATGCCACGGCTGTGGCTTATGTCAATCACCAGGGGGCAACAAGAACTGTCCCTGCGGCATTCTAAGGTGGGCAGAATGGTTTGTTCCAGCCCTCTCGGCCATACACATTCCCGGGGTGGAAAACTAGCAGGCGGATTACTTCAGCCAGCAGGCGTTGGACTAAGGGGAGTGGTTCCTTCATCTGAAGGTGTTTCATCAGTTGTGTCTCCGGTGAGGCATTCCTGAGGTGGATCTGTTGGCGTCCGAGCTCAACAGAAAGGTGCAGAGGTTTGTGGCTCAGTCACAGGATCCTTTGGTGGATGCCACAGACGCATTGGTGACCCCATGAGGTCAGTATTGTCTGATTTACACCTTTCCTCCTCTCAAGTTTCTGCCAAGACTTTTACGCAGAATCGAGGCAGAAGGGATTCCGGTCATTTTAGTGGGCCCCAGACTGGCCTCGTGGGCTTGGTACGCCAATCCTGCATCTGGTCGCCGACATTCCTTGGAAGCTTCCTCTCAGGGAGAATCTGCTGTACCAAGGACCAATTTTCCATCCTGATTTGCAGTTGTTGGCTTTGACGGCTTGAGTCAGTAATTCCAACACTGTTAAAAGCTAGGAAATCTACTTCTAGGAAGATCTACCATCGTGGAAGACATACATTGCGTGGTGTGAGTCTCTTGAGGTTCATCCTCGTTCTTTTTCGGTGGCTCGGATCTTGACCTTCAACGGGGGGGGTTGAGCAGAAACTGGCCTTGAGTACTATCAAGGGCCAGGTGTTGGCTTTAGCGGTCTTCTTTCAATGGCCCTTGGCCACACACTCCCTGGTGCATACTTTTCTTCTAGGAGTTCGGCACTTGGCTCCTCCAGTGCGGGCTTTCGTTACGGCCTTGGGACCTCAATTTGGTGTTCAGTCCTCCAGAAGCCTCCCTTTGAGAATCTTTGGGAGATTCCCCTGCTTCGCTGTCCCTAAAGGTGGGCTTTTTTGTGGCTATCACTTCTGCGTGCAGGGTGTCGGAATTGATGGCGTTATTCTGTCGTTCACCTTACTGGGTGGTTCACAGATATAAAGTGGTTCTTCGCCCCTGTACGTCATTCCTTCCAAAGGTTGTCTCTGATTTTCATTTGAATGAAGACATTGTGTTTGCTTTCCCTGTGTCCCAGGCCAAAACATCTGAAGAAAATTTATTTGCATGCTTTTGGATGTGGTCTGGGTGATTAGGGTGTACCTTGCAGCTACGGAGTCTTTTAGGAAATCTGACTCGCTATTTGTGCTCACAGATGGGTCTCGGAAAGGGTTTGCTTCCTCTGCGACCATTTCCAGATGGATCAGACAGATGGTGGTTCAGGCCTATTCCATCAAGGGTCAGGTTCCTCCTTTCCCTGTCAATTTGCATGCTACAAGGGCTCTCAGTGCCTCCTGGGCCTTCCGTCATCAGGCATCAGTCACGCAGGTTTGCAAGGCGGCCACCTGCTCGTCGATGCACACTTTCACAAAGTTCTATAAAGTGGATGTGTTGGCATCTGCAGATGCTTCCTTTGGCCGCAAAGCTTTGCAAGCTGCTGTTTTTTTTTTTTTTATCCTCTTTGAGGGTGTATTGTTCTTTTCAAGTGGGCTCCAGTTGTTTTGACTGAGCTCCTGTTTACCTGGTTGGCTATAGTTTAGCCTTGGGAATTTCTTTTATCGCTTTTATCATGTTTAACACTGCTTTGGGGCATCCCAATAGTTAAGAAGATCAGGAGCTGTGTCTGTCAGTGAACGAAAGAGAAAATTGGATTTTTGACTTACCGTAAAATCCATTTCTCTGATGTTCATTGATGGACACAGCGCCCCTCACCCCTCTGTGGAGTTGTAATTCTTCAGACACTGCTTGTAACAAAACTGAGTACCTATAGCAGAGAGAGGGAGCAAACCACCTGGACAGCCCATAGGTGTAGGCAGACTTTTTTTTTTCTGCCTAGTGTTCTATTCCTGTAGGGGGCAGTATAACCAATGGTTAAGAAGATCAGGAGCTGTGTCACCTGACCGCCTGAAGATTTACCCCCCTTCATGACTAGGTTGTTTGGTTGCAATACGGCACTGTGTTACTTTAACTGCTAATTGTGCAGTCATGCAACCCTGTACCCAAATAAAATGAGTGTAATTCTCCCCCCCCCCCCCCCATAAACAAAACTTTCTTTTGGTGTTTATTTGATCACCACTGCATTTATTTTTTGCGCTATAAACAAAAACTGACAATTTTGAAAAAGAAAACAAAACTATTTCTCTTTCGTTCATTAACGGACACAGCTCTCCATATTCAGAACCATAGGGTTATATTGCCCCCTACAGGAGTAGGAAACTAGGCAGAAAAAAGACTTGGCCATGCCTATGGGCAGCCCTATGTGGTATACATCCCCCTCTGCTATAGTCCCACAGTTTCTTTTTTTCTCTGCAGGAATAAGGACCTAGTTCCCTGCCAGGATCACTGGTCCTGGCATATTTACTTTTTCATCATGTTTTTTCTCCTGTTTTTGTACTGTGTGACCAACCAATTGCCAGACTGGGCTATGGGTTGTATATCTAGATCCAGTGGTCCCTCCAGTCTTGCCAGCCAGCACTGGGTTGGCCGCGACGTAACCCCAATGGATTGGGGCTGACCTGCAAGTTAAATGCCCCGCAAAGGGCATACGACCGGGTCTTGGACCAAGTCACAGCCTACATCAGGTTCCCCCCAGACCCCCCTTTTGTTTGGTGGTCCCTGTAGGCCATCTTGGTAGTTTTTTTTTTTCATCCCTCAGGGTCCACTTACAAGGGTTAAAAACCTTTCCAGTCTTCTTCAGGAGGTTCCAAGTGGCTCTGCTCTGGCAAGCCGAGAGAGGGGTTCTCTAGACCCGCAGACAAGGCTCCTTCAGCGTGAAGGTTGCGCCATCACCCATGGCTGGGGTTGGGAAGACGTCTTCGCTGATTTCTGGGCCCATGGACCTTGGTAAACTACAAATGGGTCCACAAAGTGATACTGTCCGGTTACAAGATGTAGTTTTATTCTTGCCCTCCGAAAAGGTTCTTTCCTTCTAATGTGTGTCTGTCCCTGGAACAATTGCAAGCTCTTATCGGGGAGGTGCAAGAGCTGTTGCATCAGCGTGTAATTGTCCCAGTTCCGTTATCAGAACGGTTTCAAGGTTTTTATTCCAACCTGTTCACGGTCCCAAAGAAGGAGGGCAAGGTACATCTGATTCTGGACCTCAAGACCCTAACTTCTTTGTGTGGCTACAGAAATTCAGAATGGAGTCCATTCGCACGGGATTGGCATCCCTCCATCATGGGGACTTTCTTGCCTCTATCGACATCAAGAATGCTTCCCTGCACAGTCAAATATGTAAAAAATATGTTTTATAAACTGTGCTCGTTATGGTAAAGGTCAAGCAGCAACTTACAGTGAGAGAACACAATATGCAAAATAAAATCAAAAAAGTTGCGCTATATATGAAAAATAAATGTAAGTAACAAGGTGAATAAAATGTAAATAAATTAAACTATTTAAATTGAATTATTAAATAAATGTGTAAAAGTATCGTAAGGGTTCATTTAAAACTAATGATTAATAGTCCCAAAAAGTCCCAAAAGTGAAAAAATGATAAGCCAAGAGTCTGAGATCTTCTTAGACAGAAAATAAATGATGACTCGTGACACACCTGAAGAATGGACTTTCCACCACCAGTGAAAACCACCACCATATGAAAAACCTGCTTACCAGATGAAAGTGACCTAAAAAGGTCGGAACGCCAAACAAAGCAAATAACGCTGATGAAAACCTCGCAGTGCTGTATCCATATTAAGGAAACTCCAGAAAGAGTATTTTTGTTGTTTGTGTAGATTTGGGCGGTTCAGGTTTTGGTGTTTTTTTGCCTTTTGGATCTGCTGGTTTCATAGTCCTTTCTTGTGATGCTGGCACCTTACTGCTCGCTGCTGAAGCTGCAGTCGAGGGTGCACTAGCAGTGGCGCTGGCACTTGTACTTCCTTGCTTTTTCTCCACCACCTTCCAGCAGCCAAAACCCAATAGACTACACCGGACCCAGACAAATATGTGCCAGACACCAGTGTTTCATCCGTTCTGCTGTGGGCACTATCAGATTGTGGCATTACCCTTTGGTCTCGCCTACGCCCCTCTTCACAAAAGTTTTGGCCCCTGTTCTGGTGTTGCTAAGTGAGTGGAGGATTGCGGTACTGGGCTACCTGGACAACATCCTCTTGCAAGCAGAGTCCTCTGCTGTCTTGATGGACAATGTTGAGATCACTATACAGACCTTGAAGGAGTTCAGTTGGCTTCTAAAATTACCAGAAGTCTGCTCTGATTCCATCCAGAAAATTGGATTATCTGGGTCTGACTGGTTTCAGCTATAGCCAGTGTTCCTTCCTCTGGACAAACTTCAGAAGCTGCATGCTGCGAGTCATCTACTGCTGTCCAGCAGGTGGTGCTCCCTCCGGACTTGCATGTGGGTGCTGGGCCTAATGGTATCTACCTACGAGGCACTCCCGTTTGCACAGTTCCATATGAGGTCCCTTCAAAGGGAGATCCTGGTGAAATGGGACAAGTGTCCGAGGTCTCTGGCTGAGCCAGGAAACCAGGGGGTCCCTGGTCTGGTGGCTTCACTCTTCGGCAGGGCAGATCCTTTCTCCCCTTGTATTGGACAGTGAACACCACGGATGCCAGTCTGTCTGGGTGGGGGAAGTGTCTTGGGACTGAGCTCTGCTCATTGTTGTTGGATGCTACGGGAGTCCAGAATACCAATCAATGTCTTGGAACTTCCGGCTATCAGGCTGTGCCTGGGTCACTGGACGGATTCAGTCAGACAATGACAAGGCGGTGGCTTATGTCAATCACCAAGGCGAAACAACAAAGAGTGTGTTGGCAGCCCTGTAAGTAGCCGGCGTTCTCTGGTGGGCAGAACGCTTTGTTCCGGCACTCTCCACTGTACACATTCTAGGAGTGGAAAACTGGCAGGCAGACTATCTCAGTTGGCAGGCGTTGGACCAAGGGGAGTGATCCCTTCATCCTGTGGTGTTTCAGATATTTCTCCGGTGGGGCTACCCGAGGTGGGTCTGTTGGTGTCTCTACTAAACAGAAAGGCACTGAGGTTTGCGGCAAGGTCAGGGGATCCTCTGGCGAATGACGCAGACGCTCTGGTTGCCCCGTGGGGACAGTATCGTCTGATCTACGCCTTCCCTCCTCTCAAGCTTATGCCGCGGCTTTTGCACAGGATCGAGTACGAAGGGCTTCTGGTCATTCTAGTGGTCCTGGACTGGCCTCGCCAGTCTTGGAACACCGACCTGGTGCATTTGGATGCTGACATCCCTTGGAGACTGCCTCTGAGGGAGGATCTGCTGTCCCTTTACAGTCCCTGGCTTTGACGGCCTGGCTGTTGAAAGCCAGTTGCTAAAGGATAAAAGTTTGCCAGGTTTGGTGATTCCGATACTGCTGACAGCTACGAAGTCTACCTCTAGGAAGATCTACCAGCGTAATTTTCATGGTGTGATGGTCACCCTCGTTTTTTTTCGGTGGCTCAGATTTTGACCATCCTTCAACAATCTTGTTGAGCAGAAGTTGTCCCTGAGTACCATAAAGGGCCAGATGTTGGCCTTGGCGTTCTTTCAGTGACCCCTGGCCACGCACTCCTTGGTGCATATTTTTATTCAAGGGGTTCGACATCTGACTCCACCGGTGCGGTCCCCTCTACTGCCGTGGGATTTAAACTTGGTGCTTTCGGTTCTCCAGAAGGCTCCCTTTGGAAATATTTGGGATATTTCCCTGCTTACACTGTCCCAGAAGGTGGCTATCACCTCTGCTCACAGGGTTTTGGAGCTGGCAGTGTTATCTTATTGTACCCCCTATCTGGTCATCCACAAAGATAAGGTGGTTCTTTGTTCATGTCTGTCATTCCTTTCTTAGGTAGTCCCTGATTTTCATTTGAATGAATACATTGTGTTGCCTTCCCTAATCACAGCAAAACCGGTGTGCGTGCCCTAGGCACGAGTGCAGAATCATGTGTGTGTGTGTGTGTGTGTGTATATATATATATATATATATATATATATATATATATATATACACATACACACACACACACACAGTATCTCACAAAATAGCTTTTCATGTGACAACACTGAAGAAATTACACTTTGTTACAATGTAAAGTAGTGAGTGTACAGCTTGTATAACAGTGTAAATTTGCTGTCCCCTCAAAATAACTCAACACACAGCCATTAATGTCTAAACTGCTGGCAACAAAAGTGAGTACACCCCTAAGTGTGTACTTATAAGTGTACTTATGTACTTTATAAGTACCTGAAATAATAATAATAAGTGAAAATGTCCAAAATGGGCCCAAAGTGTCAATATTTTGTGTGGCCACCCTTATTTTCCAGCACTGCCTTAACCACTAGCTGACCGCTCACGTTGCTGCTACTGCAGCAGAGTGGCTCGGCTGGGTCGCTGGATTCCTCCCTCTCTCTATTCAGACACAGCGAGAGTCGGGCCAGGGGAGGAGAGGCAGTGATCACCGCCGCTCTTCTCCGATCATTGGGGAAAGAGTGAGGAAATCCGCCCGGTTGTGTAAACAAAGCAGACGGATCTCCTCTGTGACAGGCAGGGACAGATCACAGGATTCAGCATAGCTGAACCTGCAATCTGTGTCTGTGTCACACAACCCCCTCCCCCACACACGTCAGTAAGCATGAGGCACACATTTAACCCCTCGATCACCAACAGTGTTAACCCCTTCTCTGCCAGTGTCCTTATTACAGTAACAGTGTATATTTATAGCACTGATTACTGTAGTAATGTCACTGGCACCCCCAAAAGTGTCAAATGTCAGTAAGGGGTCTGATCTGTCCGCCGCAATGTCGCAGTCCCGCAAAAAAATTGCAGATCGCCGCCATTACTAGTAAAAAATAAACAATAAAAATGACATCTTTCCCGTAGTTAGTAAACGTGATAACTTTTGCGCAAACCAAAATATGCTTATTGTGATTTTTTTTTTTTTTTTTTTACCAATTTTACCATAAATATGTAGCGGAAAACAAATTGGCCTGAAATGTTAAAGAATTTTGATTTGTAAATATTTTGGGGGGAATGTTATATATCAGAATGTGAAAAATATTGTGTTTTTTTTTTTCAAAATTGTCGCTCTTTTTTTTCAAAAATTAAAAATCGCACAGGTGATCAAATACCACCAAAAGAAAGCTCTATTTGTGGGGAAAAAAATAACATAAATTTAATTTGGGTACAGGGTCTCACGATCACGCAATTGTCCGTTAAAGTAACGCAGTGCCGAATCGCAAAATATGGCCTGGTCAGGAAGGGGGTAAAATCTTCCGGTCTTGAAGAGGTTAAAAATACGCTTCTTGAGAATTTTTTGTCAAAGACCTGTAGCTAAATACATTTTGGCCTAAATATATGACAAAAATTGAATATATTGGATATTTTCTAACTGTCAAAGTAGAAAATGTCAATTTTTGCGCAAAATTTTCGCTCTTTTTTTATTAATATCGCAAAAAATGAAAAGCGCAGAGGTGATCAAATACCACCAAAAGAAAGCTCTGTTTGTGGGAAAAAAAGCACATCAATTTTGTTTGGGTACAGGGTTGTATGACTGCGCAATTGTCCGTTAAAGTCGCGCAGTGCCAAGTTGAAAAAAGTGGCCTGGCCGTTAAGCAGGAAAATCCTCTGGGACTGAAGTGGTTAACCCTTTTGGGGATGGAGTTTACCAGAGCTTCACAGGTTCCCACTGGAGTCCTCTTCCACTCCTCCATGATGACATCACAGAGCTGGTGGATGTTAGAGACCTTGTGCTCCTCCACCTTCCCTTTGAGCATGTCCCACAGATGCTCATTAGTATGTAGGTCTGGAGACATACACTTGTGCTCATAAGTTTACATACCCTGGCAGAATTTATGATTTCTTGAGCATTTTTCTGAGAATATGAATGATAACTCAAAAACGTTTCTTTCACTCATGGTTCATGTTTGGCTGAAGCCATTTATTATCAATCAAATTTACTCTTTTTAAATCATAATGACAACCGAAACTACCCAAATGACCCTGATCAAAAGTTTACATACCCTAGTTCTTAATACCGTGTATTGCCCCCTTTAACTTAAATGACAACTTGAAGTCTTTTGTGGTGTTTGTGGATGAGGCTCTTTATTAGGGGTGCGCATTTTCACTGGTCTCACAATTCAATTACAATTATCATATCAACGATTCGATTCTGCGATGCATCACTATTACTGCCCACAATGTGCCCATGGTTTTTATTGAAAAACTATTTTTATGTTCATCTGCTCTTAAATAAAAAAAAAAAAAAAAAGGACACTTCCCTGCATATTGCAAAGTCTGAACATCAAACATCAGTCTGTGCTAATTTAATGGAGCAATTTACTTCAGAGGCTCTCAATAAAGTGACTGTACAATCCGTGCGCAACTGCGCGTGCGTGTCAGTGATGAGCAAAACTTTAAATCCATACAAAAAAAGTATCAATTAAGTATTTGTGAATGAAACCATAATTAATGAAATAATAATAAAAGATATTTATATTATAGATACAAAGGACACAAACCGCTACAATAAAACAAATGTTCCCAAACAGATGCCATTTCATTATCTATGGTTTGGCTTATGTCTTAGTGATCGTCGATTCACAAATACTTCATTACCTTTTTTGATGATTTCTGGTTTTGGACTTGGTTTTTTGGATTTCTGGACTTTATTGTTTAGTTTGATTATAATTTGCACATAAATTAACTGATGCAGAAGATACTGTCAGTGTGTCTGTGTTTAAACAAATGATGACTACTGTGCAATTGGGTCCGGGATGCTCACTCGGGGGGTCTCCCTCTGCCCACAAAGGCCTGTGTGAGGAGGATGGAGGACAGTGGACACTGGACATTGGACACTCGCTGGAGGACGGAGAACAGACATTTGTTGGGGGAGGAGGACCAGTACGCGTGTGGAAGCCGGGATGTTCGCTCCGACACTCAGGTCTCCCACAGCAGCCGGGGAGAACTGTCGGAGTAGAGATGAGCTCCGACGTGTTCAAGTTTGCACGTGCTCGATCCCGCCATGAAGCCGACACTGCACTCAGGTAATGACAGGCAGTGAGACATTTCCAGATATGTGCAGCTGCTGATCGGGAAATGTCTCACTGCCTGTGATTAGCGGAGTGCAGTGTCGGCTTACTGGCGGGATCGGGCAGGTGCGAACTCGAACACGTTAAGAGACAATTTGCACATGCACAATTGCACAGTAGTCATCATTTGTTTAAACACAGACACACTGACAGTATCTCCTGCATCAGTTAATTTGTGTGCAAATTATAATTAACTTAAACCATAAAGTGACTGTGTGTGCACTGTGCATGTATGAGTCAGTGATGAGCAAAACTGGCTTACTGGCGGGATCGGGCACGTGGAAACTCGAACACGCCGAAACTCTTCTCTATCCGAGAATCAGTGATTCCTGTCTCCTCCTGCAGCAACGCTGGGCGGCTGGAGATGACATCAGTGGGAGGCGGGAAAAGAGGGCGCGTTTAATGACCGTTTTCAAAGCGCCATCGCTGTGCGGAGAGGGAGGGGCGGTGCTACATGACGTCATTAGCACATCATTATTAAGCAGGTCGATGCAAAATCACGGGTGGCTGAATCGTGATGCATCGATGCTACAATTAAATTCAACACCCCTACTCTTTCTTTATCTTCTCAGATGGTAAAGCTGCCCATTCTTCCTTGCAAAAAAGCCTCCAGTTTCTTTAAATTTTTGGGCTGTCTTGCATGAACGGCACATTTCAGATCTCCCCAGAGTGGCTCAAAGATATTGCGTTCTGGAAACTGAGATGGCCACTCCAGAACCTTTACTTTATTCTGCTGTAGCCAATGAAAGGTCAACTTGGCCTTGTGTTTAGGATCATTGTCATGTTGGAATGTCCAAGTACGTCCCATACGCAGCTTCTGGGCTGATGAATGCAAATCTTCCTCCAGTATTTTTTGATAACATACTGCATTCATCTTGCCATCAATTCTGACCAAATTTCCTGTGCCTTTGTAGCTCACACATCCTCAAAACATCAGCTATCCACCTCCGTGTTTCACAGTAGGGATGGTGTACCTTTCATCATAGGCCTTGTTTACTCCTCTTCAAATGTAGCGTTTATGGTTTTGGCCAAAAAGCCCAATTTTGGTTTCATCACTCCAAATCAGTGCTTTAAGTGGGCCGGTATGCACTGGTACTCAGTACCGCCACTTCCAAATATGGCTCTTAAGCATACCGCCACCTCTCCGTGCGCCTTAGCGTACCAGTACGCTCATTTTGGACATCTGCGCCCTCAATTTAAATATGGGGGTGTGTGGCACGCTTCAGAAGTGGAAAACAAGGTTAAAAGTGTTAATTGTGGTTAGAATATATGTGTAGTGTAAAAAATGTGCTGATGTTACACCATTCCTTATCCTTGTGATTGTGACTATGTTGACCTTCAATCAAACCAAAATTTAAATAAATCAGTATAAGATCTATAAAGTGTTAAACCAGGTATTCCAAACTATAAAGTGCTGAGTGCTTTCAATCTTCAATAAATACATATCAAATCAACAAAGTCTTTAAACTCATTTAAATTAATAAAGTGCGATATCGGTGAATGTCCGTTTTTTCCTTCCACCATAGAAAAGTATATTCAACTATGTATCTTCAGCTTAAATCACAAAAGTGCTTCCATGCAAGCAAAAAAAGGTGCTGTGACTTGTTCCTCCACCAGGTGTCACTTCTAGGTGCTCTAAACTCTCACCTTAATGGAGTGTAAAAATCGCCTGTGTATATATATTTGACCCCCAGTTGGGTGATAAACGGCTTATGTGTCCTGTCTCCAGAGTCCTATTCGTGGTCCCGGGATACCTCTCAGGGTCCGTATTGGGGTGCCTTTTGTCCTAAGGGGTCCTTTACTCCTAGCATGACCTCAGGGCTCATCAAACACAGAGGGCCATCATGGTGCAGTATTTAAAACCAATTTTATTCATAAAAAAAAATCATTGCACTTACATTTCATCAACTTGTTATGGGCGTAGAAACAATTTGAATAGCGTTGGGAGAACTTGGCTCCGGTACGTAACGTCACTTCCGGTTTTTTGGTGGCTCCTCCTACGCGTTATGTCACGTCACGTGACTTCCTCAGGGAATACCTGGTTTAACAATTTATAGATCTTATACTGATTTATTTAAATTTTGGTTTGATTGAAGGTCAACATAGTCACAATCACAAGGATAAGGAATGGTGTAACATCAGCACATTTTTTACACTACACATATATTCTAACCACAATTAACACTTTTAACCTTGTTTTCCACTTCTGAAGCGCGCCACACACCCCCATATTTAAATTTTGTATTAACTGGTTCCTGGTACCAGTCTTGTGGTGCAGCAATAAGAAGGGACCTAAACTACCTCAGATAGCGCAGGAACCACCCACACACACATAATGTGCCCTCAATTGCCCCCCCAAGAATATTTCCCACTCCAGAGCCAGACCAGTCACCACCAGTGAGTCCCCCTGCTCTGGAGTCCCAGCCCAGGCCGGGGGGGGGGGTGCTTTGTGAGGGCCCTGATGTGGGGTGGGGGAGGGGGGGAAATTTATAGGCTATAATAGAGTACCGGCACCTCTTTTGGGCCACTTAAAGCACTGCTCCAAATGACTTTGCGCCTTTTATTGTAAGCGGTTACTTTGTGGCATTTGTGTAGTAATGGCTTTCTTCTGGTGACTCGACCATGCAGCCCATCTTTCTTCCAGTGCCCCCTTATTGTGCATCTTGAAACAGCCAGACCACATGTTTTCAGAGTCCTGTATTTCACCTGAAGTTATTTGTGGGTTTTTCTTTGCATCCTGAAAAATGTTCCTGGCAGTTGTGACTGAAAGTTTAGTTGGTCTTCCAGTTTGGTTTCAACAGAACCCCTCATTTTCCACTTCTTGATTAGAGTTTGAACACTGCTGATTGGCATTCTCAATTCCTTGGATATCTTTTTATATCCCTTTCCTGTTTTATAAAGTTCAACTACCTTTTCCTGTAGATCCTTTGACAATTCTTTTGCTTTCCCCATGACTCAGAATCATCAGTGCAGCATTAGTATTAGAGTGCATATTACAAGGAAATTGTCATGGTCTTACCTTTATCAGCCACTGTGGTCAGTGTGAGTAGAAAATGCCCCAGCATCAGTGCCCCCATCATTGCTTTTAATGGGAGGAATAGTGCCCTTTCTTCAATGAGAAGAATAGTGACCCATTGATGGTGCCAGCAGGGGAATGGTGCTCCACCATTTCTTCTTTTTCTTGTTCTCTTTCTTTTTTCTTTTTCTTTCTTTTTTATTTTTCTCTTTCTTTTTTATTTTCTTTTTTCTTTTTTTTCTTTCTTTTAATTTCCCCTTTTTCTCCTCCCTCCCTCCCAAAAATAATAAATAAAACCTTTAGGTGATCTATACACTTAAATTTTAATTTAATGGTATACAGTGGGTACGGAAAGTATTCAGACCCCCTTAAATTTTTCACTCTTTGTTATATTGCAGCCATTTGCTAAAATCATTTAAGTTCATTCTTCTTCCTCATGAATGTACACATAGCACCCCATACTGACAGAAAAACACAGAATTGTTGACATTGTTGCAGATTTATTAAAAAAGAAAAACCGAAATATCACATGGTCCTAAGTATTCAGATCCTTTGCTGTGACACACATATATTTTACTCAGGTGCTTTCCATTTCTTCTGATCATCCTTGAGATGGTTCTACACCTTCATTTGAGTCCAGCTGTGTTTGATTATACTGATTGGACTTGATTAGGAAAGCCACACACCTGTCTATATAAGACCTTCCAGATCACAATGCATGTCAGAGCAAATGAGAATCATGAGGTCAAAGGAACTGCCTGAAGAGCTCAGAGACAGAATTGTGGCAAGGCACAGATCTGGCCAAGGTTACAAAAAGATTTCTGCTGCACTTAAGGTTCCTAAGAGCACAGTGGCCTCCATAATCCTCAAATGGAAGACGTTTGGGACGACCAGAACCCTTCCTAGAGCTGGCCGTCCGGCCAAACTGAGCTATCGGGGGAGAAGGGCCTTGGTGAGAGAGGTAAAGAAGAACCCAAAGATCACTGTGGCTGAGCTCCATAGATGCAGTCAGGAGATGGGAGAAAGTTGTAGAAAGTCAACCATCACTGCAGCCCTCCATCAGTCGGGGCTTTATGGCAAAATGGCCCGACGGAAGCCTCTCCTCAGTGTAAGACACATGAAAGCCTGCATGGAGTTTGCTAAAAAAACACCTGAAGGACTCCAAGATGGTGAGAAATAAGATTCTCTGGTCTGATGAGACCAAAATAGAACTTTTTGGCCTTAATTCTAAGAGGTATGTGTGGAGAAAACCAGGCACTGCTCATCACTAAGGATGATCGAACGGTTCGGGTCGACCATCGGTTCGACCTGAACATTGGATGTTCGATATTCGGCCGAATACCGAACTTTTTGCGGCAAAAGTTCGGTATTCGGCCACCAGAACTGCCCAAAATGCACTGGGACAGGAACTGGTCTTTAAAAGCCCGTGATTGGCCCAGAAACGTCTGCAAAAGCCAATAAGGGGGCAGGAGTCTCCTAGGAACGTGATTGGAGTGACTACGGGGACCAGAGGCCAATCAGGAGTGAATACGCCCCACACTATATAAGATGGCCCCGCCTAACCCCTAGCACAGTTATCCAGATCCTGTTGAAGAGAGTTGAAGCAGTTCTCTGACTCCTGCTTTGCTACACTACATTTCCTACATATCGAGTGGTTCTAAAGCTCCATATAGCAGAATTGTATTTAGCTTACAGCCAGTGTAGTTAGATACAGCGATTGTGCTGGTTCTTAGAGTTACAAAAAAAAAAAACTTAAGGGACAGTGTCAGTCTTCTGCTGTATGGAGCTTTCTATTTAGTGGAAAGGGATATCTAGTGTAGTTAGGGAACTTTGTACTACATTAGTTATATTTAATAATTGAGTTTCTGTAGGGAAAGTGTGAGGGTTCTGTTTAGTGAGCACGTTGCACAGTGCTGCTGTATCACAGCAGGTGTACGTGCTTGCTAGGCAGCAAAATACAGTGACAACTTAACGCCTGTTGTTTAAAGCGTTAGGTGCACTGTACAAAAGCCTTTGCAACTGTGCGTGACACGCATCTGCTGTGCTGTATCCAGCGACAACTGTGGGTCGCATAGCAGTGTGCATTTTTCACCGCACACAGTTGCCAACGCATCAGTGACAACCTAACACCTGTTGTTCAAAGCGTTAGGTCCACTGTGCAAAAGCCTTTGCAACTGTGCGTGACACGCATCTGCTGTGCTGTATCCAGCGACAACTGTGGGTCGCATAGCAGTGTGCGTTTTTCACCGCACACAGTTGACAACGCATCAGTGACAACCTAACGCCTGTTGTTCAAAGCGTTAGGTCCACTGTGAAAAAGCCTTTGCAACTGTGCGTGACACGCATCTGCTGTGCTGTATCCAGCGACAACTGTGGGTCGCATAGCAGTGTGCGTTTTTCACCGCACACAGTTGCCAACGCATCAGTGACAAATATGCCTGATAGACCAAGAAAAGGCATACGTGGCCCTGCTGCGGAAAGGGGCACAGCTTCTAGGGTGTCTAGAGGCAGGGGTGGACATGGTGGTCAGTCCTCAGCCAGGCCACCATTTGGATTGTTCTCCGGCAGTGGCCAAGCTATACGTCCACAGTATGTACAGGAGGTGGTGGACTATATGACCAAACCCTCATCATCGGCATCATCTGCAACTACAGTGACCCAGGCAGAGAAAAGTGGTCAGTCTTCTGCAGTTGGCAGAACAAATACAGATGAGTCCATGTCCACCTCACGTCCTCCCTTAGACCCAACTTCAGACATGACAGAGGAGTCAGCTGAGCTGTTTGACCACAGTGTCGGCCATCTACTCCAGCCTGATGCTCAGTCCTTTATGGAGTCTGATGTTGGGTCTGAGTTTGAGGAGGAGGCAGAGCAAACAAGAGGGGAGAGCAGACGGCCAGCTCCATCTAAGGCCGCACCTGTTGTCTCCCGGGCCACTATACACACCTCATCTTGCTGGGCCTTTTTTGAGACATCCCATGCAGACAAAACAGTTGCGATCTGCAAGATTTGTAAGAAGGGTATAAAACGTGGCAAAAATGTCAACCACCTGGGTACAAGCTGCCTAAACAGGCATTTGATAACCCACCACTCGGCCCGTTGGCAGGAGCATTTAAAGAACCCACAAAAGGGCCAAAGATCGGTCAGTCGGCCTCCTAGTTCTCCTCGCGCTCCTCCTCATGCTCCATCTGCTCCACCTGCTCCACCTGCACATCAGTCTGTTCCTGGCCCTGCTATAGTCACTCGTCACCTGTTGTCAGCCTCCACTGACAGGGATGATGATATAGCAGGCAGTGTCTCATCTACCTCCAGCACACCACCAGCTGTAACATCTAGACGCCAAATTTCGATTCCACACATGCTGGAACGAAAAAAAATGTATACTCCCCGCCACCCACATGCCCAGCGTCTAAACAGTAGTTTGGCTAAACTACTGGCTCTGCAACTATTACCATTTAACCTGGTAGAGTCTGCTCCCTTCCGTGACTTCGCAAAATGTGCAGTTCCACAGTGGCAGGTGCAAAGTCGGCATTACTTTTCCCGTAAGGCCCTGCCATCCCTATACCAACATGTGGAAGGCAATGTAGTGTCGTCCCTGGCCAAGTCAGTCAGCCGTAAGATACACTTGACGGCTGACACTTGGTCAAGCAAACATGGGCAGGGACGGTACATTTCTGTCACTGCTCACTGGGTGACACTGCTTGCCAGCGGAAGGGATTGTAGCCAGGGCTCGGTGCTGCAGCCAGTGTTGCCCCCACATCTGCAAACAACTGGTGGTGTCGCTGATCCGGGTAGATCGATCACTTCTACCCCCTCCTGCTCCTCCTCCTCTACCTCCTCCTCTACCTCCTCCATGCCCTCCTCTGCAGAATGGTCCTTTGAATATGATGAGGTACCACGTAAACGTTCAAAGGGCTATTCTATGTCTCAGGCCAAAAGGTGTCACGCAGTGCTGCAGCTTGTGTGTCTAGGGGACAGGCAGCACACTGCCCCTCAGATTCTTGGGGCTCTGCAGGCACAGGCCCAGAGGTGGTTGACACCACGCCAGCTGCAGCCAGGGATGGTGGTTACTGATAATGGGTCAAACCTCCTGGCCGCCCTTCGTCAGGGAAAGTTAACCCATGTGCCATGCCTGGCGCATGTCCTGAATCTCGTGGTACAGCGGTTTTTGAACTCGTACCCGGGAATGCAGGATGTGCTAAGGATGGCAAGAAGGGTGTGCAGTCACTTCAGGCGGTCGTACAGTGCCACTGCACGTTTGGCCGAAGTGCAGCGCGAGTTTCACCTGCCGGTACACCGCCTCATCTGTGACATGCCCACCCGCTGGAACTCCACCTTGGCTATGCTGCAGCGCCTGTACACGCAGCAGAGGGCCCTCAATGAATACCTATGCGAGTACGGCACCAGCACTGGCTCTGCGCGCCTGGGCTTCTTTTCACCACGGCAGTGGCTTTTGATTAAGGATGCATGCGCTGTCCTCTCGCCATTTGAGGAGGCCACAAGGATGGTCAGCTGGGACAGCGCATGCATCAGTGACACCCTACCGGTACTGTTTTTGTTGGAGCACACTCTGCGTGGCATTATGGACAGGGCACTGGAGGCAGAGCAGCAGGAGGAAGAGGAGGACTTCCTTGCCTCTCAAGGCCCCCTTTATCCTGAGAATCCTGACCCCATTATGCCTAGCTCCCAGAGGCCCGAGCAGGATCCAGGGGTGGAAGAGGAGGAGGAGGAGGAGGATGATTCTGCGGGAACTTTTGCAGGGTTTGAGGAGGAGGAGGAGGAAGACATGCGGCAATCTGCAAGGCCTAGTTTGACTCCCTCGGGACACTTTGGAGTAGTGCGTGGCTGGGAGGAGGAGGAGCCCGTTGAAGATAATGTCGTTATGAGTGACCCCGAGGAGTCAGCTTCTCAGGCCTTCGCTAATTTGCGACGCATGGGAAACATCATGCTTCAGAGCCTGCGAAAGGACCCCAGAATCAAGGCCATTAAAGAGACTAACCACTATTGGTTGGCCACCCTACTTGACCCCCGGTACAAGTCTAAAGTCTCGGAGCTTTTCCCATCCACCCAGAGAGTCCACAGGATCAAATCCCTTGAGGACAGTCTCAAGAGGATTCTGGTGAACACGTTCCCCGACTCCCGTAGGGTGCAGGGGCGGGGACAACCTACCATGGATTCAACGGCTGGTCACGAGAGGAGTGTTGGAGAAGGCGTGCGGTTGACGGATGCCTTTCGGTCTTTTTTTAGTCCTCACCGCCCAGGCCTCTCAGCTGCCACATCGCATCGACACCGTCTGCATCACATGGTGGACGATTACGTGAGGGCACAAAGTGACACAGAGGGCTTTTCTTGGGACGATGCCGATACACTGGCATACTGGGTCTTAAGATTAGACCACTGGCCAGAACTGGCCCAGTATGCCATGGAGTTGTTGGCCTGCCCTGCTTCCAGTGTCCTATCGGAACGGGCATTCAGCGCAGCAGGAGGATTCGTCACAGACCATCGAACGAGACTCTCCACCGACTCAGTCGACCGTTTGACATTCATTAAAATGAATCAGTCGTGGATATCAAGCTTTGATGCACCTGATGCAGACCTTGTAGACTAGGCTATCGTTGTGATGTGGCAGCTGAGCCTCAGTTTAAGCCTGGACCATGGTGCCACCCTCAAACCCTCCTCTCATTCTCTTTACGTTCACAGAACCTCATTTTGGTTACAACAAAAACTAGCATGTTTGCGCACCTGTTCCACAGGTGCACACCTTTACAATTTTTGGGCCTCCTTCAACACCAGCTCTTTGGGGTTAAGGTGGGGAGGCTATGCTAAAACAAAAACTAGCATGTTTGCGCACCTGTTCCACAGGTGCACACCTTTACAATTTTTGGGCCTCCTTCAACACCAGCTCTTTGGGGTTAAGGTGGGGAGGCTATGCTAAAACAAAAACTACCATGTTTGCGCACCTGTTCTACAGGTGCACACCTTTACAATTTTTGGGCCTCCTTCAACACCAGCTCTTTGGGGTTAAGGTGGGGAGGCTATGCTAAAACAAAAACTACCATGTTTGCGCACCTGTTCCACAGGTGCACACCTTTACAATTTTTGGGCCTCCTTCAACACCAGCTCTTTGGGGTTAAGGTGGGGAGGCTATGCTAAAACAAAAACTACCATGTTTGCGCACCTGTTCCACAGGTGCACACCTTTACAATTTTTGGGCCTCCTTCAACACCAGCTCTTTGGGGTTAAGGTGGGGAGGCTATGCTAAACAAAAACTACCATGTTTGCGAACCTGTTCCACAGGTGCACACCTTTACAATTTTTGGGCCTTCTTCAACACCAGCTCTTTGGGGTTAAGGTGGGGAGGCTATGCTAAACAAAAACTACCATGTTTGCGAACCTGTTCCACAGGTGCACACCTTTACAATTTTTGGGCCTTCTTCAACACCAGCTCTTTGGGGTTAAGGTGGGGAGGCTATGCTAAACAAAAACTACCATGTTTGCGAACCTGTTCCACAGGTGCACACCTTTACAATTTTTGGGCCTCCTTCAAAGCCAGCTCTTTGGGGTTATGGTGGGGAGGCTCCGCCAACACCAAAACTACCATGTTTGCGCACCTGTTCCACATGTGCACACCTTCATAATTTTTACGCCTTCTTCAACACCAGCTCTTTAGGCTTACAGTGGCATGGCTCCGCCAACACCCAAACAACAATTTTTGCGCACCTGTCACACAGATGCATATCATTGTAATTTTTTTCCTTACAAAGGCAATTATTGCCTTCATTACCAGCACTTTCATAGGGATATGGTGTCAAGGCATCGTCCGCACCACCAAATGCCCAATTTTTAAGCATCCTTTACTTCTATTCAAAGTCAAGAGACAACAGTATTCATCCAAAACATCTCTAATCTTGTTCACTCTGCACTACATTGTGGCCCCTACCCCTAACCCTAACCGTCAATGTATCCGTGCATATATGTCTGTTTCTTGTGAGAATTCAAGTTAAAGTGCACCAAACACCATTTTACATGAAATAAAGTGCAATTACATACATCTTTGGACTTCTTGAAAACATTTGGTAATAAAAGCCCCATTGTGGAAATACACCCGTTAATTATATGCACATTTAAAGAGACAGCGCCTTTTTCCAAAAAAAAACTCTAATCTTGTTCCCAGTGCACTGCATTATGGCCCCATCATACACATTGGCTGTGCCCTTGATTAGGAGCAAAAGAAAGGTGCGGTTAAGCAAAAAAGTCATTTTTGAAGGTTTGGTATGCTGTAATTCTGGTTCTGGACATGCTACAGAGCTGAAACTTCACATGTACACCTTTTAGACCCCCAGACACTAAATCCAAAGAAATCTCTTTTTTTTTTTTTTTTTTAATTTTTTCAATAATTGGCTCTCTATCAAAAACGACAATTTTTAAGAACTTTTTTTTGTGTGATTAATAGTTAATGGGGCATGACCCAGAACCCTAGGCACTTTTTAGGGGCATTTATTGGGTTTTAGGGCTTCAAAATTGTGTTTTTTGATTCCAGAAGTTCGGGTCCCATTGATTTCAATGGGGTTCTGGAATCCGAACCAAACTTTCGGGAAGTTCGGGTGTTCTGGTCGAACCGAACTTTTCAAAAGTTCGATCATCCCTACTCATGACCTGTCCAATACAGTCCCAACAGTGAAGCATGGTGGTGGCAGCATCATGCTGTGGGGGTGTTTTTCAGCTGCAGGGACAGGACCACTGATTGCAATCGAGGAAAAGATGAATGCGGCCAAGTACAGGGATATCCTGGACAAAAACCTTCTCCAGAGTGCTCTGGACCTCAGACTGGGCCGAAGGTTTACCTTCCAACAAGACAATGACCCTAAGCACACAGCTAAAATAACGAAGGAGTGGCTTCACAACAACTCCGTGACTGTTCTTGAATGGCCCAGCCAGAGCCCTGACTTAAACCCAATTGAGCATCTCTGGAGAGACCTAAAAATGGCTGTCCACCAACGTTTACCATCCAACCTGACAGAACTGGAGAGGATCTGCAAGGAGGAATGGCAGAGGATCCCCAAATCCAGGTGTGAAAGACTTGTTGCATCTTTCCCAAAAAGACTCCTGGCTGTATTAGATCAAAAGGGGGCTTCTACTAAATACTGAGCAAAGGGTCTGAATACTTAGGACCATGTGATATTTCAGTTTTTCTTTTTTAATAAATCTGCAACAATGTCAACAATTCTGTGTTTTTCTGTCAGTATGGGGTGCTATGTGTACATTCATGAGGAAGAAGAATGAACTTAAATGATTTTAGCAAATGGCTGCAATATAACAAAGAGTGAAAAATTTAAGGGGGTCTGAATACTTTCCGTACCCACTGTATATACACATATACCAAGTAATTATAACACCAAATAATAATCCTGTGTAAGTGATAAAAAATTTAAGGGGTGTATATCAGGTTAAAAAAACATAATTATCAGCCCCATTCCACCCTATAAGTTGTGAAAATAAAAAAAGGAATCTGCTACCATAACACGGGTATTTAATGTCAAAGTACCGACCTAAAACTGCGGCGGGCGGTCCGGAAGTGGTTCAAGGATAAGTTCACCTTTGGGAGCATGTTCCATGTTTCACCTATTTTTAGGGTTGAACATGTAACATGTTCCTGCTCCTGCAGTCAATCCCCCCCCCTCCCTGTGATAGCGGGCCGGGGATCTTCTCCCCATACCCGCTGTCACTGTTTGAAAAGAGTGTGGGCGCTCTGCCCTCACGGCCGCGTCATTCATTCACAGAGTTCTGTAAATGAATGAACTACAAGTACTGGCAACCTTTGCAGCTGACAGCTTGTAGTTCTCAATGAACTACTAGGCCACTGTTGAGCGCTCTAGGTAGCTCATTGGTTCTTTCTGTCAGTGTGTAACTGCCTGTCCGTATAATAAGACATTTCCCTTTTTTTTTTTTTGTATGAGCCTGGAAAGCAATGCAGTGTCAGCCAGCACACATTTTGTACACTTCAAAAAAAGCTCATACATAAAAAAAAAAAAAAAAAAAGGAGCAGAGCAATGAATTGCATGCCTCCTCCTGCAGCCGGATCGGTGAATCGCTCCTGACGCTCTGCATTGCAGTGTGAATTGGCCCTTACTCCAGGCTATGCACATTCCAGCATGGCAGCAATCAGACATCGTGCTTCCTTATGGAAAGGAAGGGGGGACATCAGGTTTCTCCATACAGGAGGTTCTAAGTGGTCAGATGGTTTCAAGTAGTGATCAAATGATATGGGTTTTTCGTTGCCGATACCGATATTTTGGCCAATGCATATTGGTATCTGCCGATATTTTTGTACATTTAAAAATTTTTCTTTTTTTGACAGGTACTTATATGGAGGGATCTGGGGGTCTAAAAGACCCCAAACCCCTCCTCTGCACTTAAAAGCATTCAAAACGCCAAGTTTGGCTGTTTTGAATGTTGTCATCTTTTTGAATATGGCGCCAGACAGTACCCGGAAGTTATATCACTTATGATATCACTCCCGGGTTTTTGCATGGAGACCCGATCAGAGCCGAATGTGGCTTTGATTGGGTCTTCGGTGGCCGTGCAGGCTGGTTGCCCGGGTCTCCCAGTGGGATGGGAGACCTGGGCGAGCCGTGGTAGCAGTGGCGGAGCTAGACTTTTAAAACAGGGGTGGCAAAGGGGTGGCAAGGTATTATTTTGGGGGGTCAATATACAAAGTGTTCAATGTTTTATAGCAGAAAGTAAAAAGGATTTGTCGCTAATTTTATGTTTATAGCGCAAAATATAAAAACTGCAGAGTTGATCAAATACCGCCAAAAGAAATCTTTATTTGTGGGGAAAAAATACATCAGTTGTATTTGGGTACAACGTCGCACAACCTCACAATTGTCAGTTAAAGCAATGCAGTGCCGTATCGCAGAAAATGGTCTGGTCATTAAGGGGGAGTTGAAGTAGTTAAAGGGTCAGTTTTTTCAGATAATTTTGCCCATTTAAGACTTTTTTTTTCTGAGCGGTTAGGGGATGGTAAAAACAGGCAACTCAAAGTCTAGATCACAACTGGAACCCCTCTACATGTGCCACAGCCGCAATGGTTTATGTTAAGCCTATGTGAAATTTGGCTATCCAGGTCAATGGGGCCATGCCACAACCATAAGCCAAACACTTGGCTTGCTGTTGTGGCTTATTAGCCCCATAAAAAATCTGCCACTCTGCTAAAAAAAAAAAAGCAGGATTTAGGAGAATTATTATAAATCATTTTGCCCCCTTTAATAAATCATTGTAATGCCACCCATATTCCTGTCCTTTAACCGGTTGCCGACTGCGCACAGTATATTTACTGCGGCAGTCAGCCCTGGCCAGGCAGAGTGACGTAGATCTACGTCGAAAAGATGAAATTTTTTTTATTCCAATCAATAAATAAATTAAATGAATTCAGGGCAATAGATAAACAAATTAAATCAATTCAGTGCAATAAAAGACAAATAAATAGTGCCACTGGACAGTGTGCCAGTGTAAAATTATAATATTGCTTGTAGAAGGTGCCAGTGAGGCAAGTAAAGGAAGAAAATCCCACTGTGAGAGAAATCAGTGAATGAAGGTTGCATACACTAGCGTGGCCGCTAGATGTCGCAACTACAATACGACCTGTTTGGTGGTATTTGCTGGATTAGATGAGCACAGTCATGAGGGTTCCTTCTCCACGGCGAACAAGTATTGCCAGTTGATGTCATGGAACATAAGAAAAAGGGGACCCCATTTGTGCAGTAAAATAAGCGGCAATTTGAAAAGAATATAGACACACTCACGGTGTAGGCTGATAGCGATCAGTTGCGGTCTCCCGGGAAGCTTCCACGGTCAGATGCTGTTGAAACCGGAAGTGACGTATGATGCAATGGATCCTCTGACGAAACGCGTAAGGCGGGTCCATTGCGTCATACGTCACTTCCGGTTTCAACAGCATCTGACCGTGGAACGCGGAAGGATTATTTAATTTTATATGTGCACTATTTATTTATATTTATTTTTATTCACTGTTTTTCCGATCACTCACACTATTGCACATATATTTTAAAGTGACAAGGTGTCACTTAGAGGTAGCGCCGGGGCAACTTCTTTTGCACTTTCTATTATCTTAACCCCTCGGGGTTTTGTTGCTGGCAGCTTACACCTGTCTGTTATATATTATCTATACACTTCCATAGCGCTGGTCACCCTTGCCTTTCTAGATCTACGTCGCTCACCTGTCACTGGGTTTTGAGCCAATAGCGGGCGAGCGTGCGCCCGCTGAGGCGCGCGCCCGCCTCGGCTCGCTCACGTGCGGGCGTGTGACCGGCGGACCCGATGTCCGCCGGTCACACTACGATCATCAGTAGAGCGGGAGAAAGGCAGAGCGGCTTATGTAAACAAGCCGCCTGTCATTCTCCCCTGTCTAAAAATGGAGATCAGACGGTTCTACTATGTAGAACCGTTGATCTCTGTTTTTACACCAATAGCCATGTCCCACTACAGTTAGAATCACGCCCCTAGGACACACTTAACCCCTCCCTGTCCAATACAGTTAACCCCTTCCCTGCCAGTGTCATTTTTACAGTAACAGTGCATATGTATAGCACTGATTACTGCAGTAATGTCACTGGTACCCTCAAAAATGTCAGTCAAGGGTCCGATCTGTCCGCCGCAATGTCGCAGTACCGCAAAAAAAATCGCAGATCGCCGCCATTACTCGTTAAAAAAAAAAACACCAAAAATGACAAAAATCTTTCTCTTTGTTAGTAAACGCGATAACTTTTGCGCAAACCAATCAAAATACGCTTTTTGCGATTTTTTTTTACCAAACATATGTAGCATAAAACAAATTGGCTGAAAATGTTAAAAAATTTTGATTTTTACATTTTTTTTGGGGGGAATTTCATATAAAAAAAAGTGAAAAATATTGTTATTTTTGCAAAATTTACGCTCTTTTTTTGTTTATAGCGCATGATCGCACAGGTGATCAAATACCACCAAAAGAAAGCTCTGTTTGTGGGAAAAAAAAGGACGTGAATTTCGTTTAGGTACAGCGTCGCACGACCGCGCAATTGTCCGTTAAATTCACGCAGTAAAAAATCGCAAAACAACCCCTGGTCAGGAAGGGGGTAAAATCTTCCGGGGCTTAAGTGGTTAAAACAGGGTGACTGGCAGTAAGCTGACAGTAATGTTGCACAGGTGTTAGGGTACTTTCACCCTGGTAAAAGGGCAAGAATATGGGTGACATTACAATGACTTATTAAAGGGGGAAACATTTTTGGTAAGGAGCATAGACTGTACAGGAACAGGCGCTTCTACTACTTGGGCAAAACCGTCCCTCACCTCAGTCACTGCAGGCTGCCCAGGAACTCCTTTCAGAGCTGATCCATGCCTCACCAAGACAGGAAGACCGCGGGAATCGGGATGAAGATTTAAGGCATGTGATTGACAGACAGCGCTTCTGATGCACCCATTGGCTGGGTAAGTAGCAGGAGGCGGTGCAGCCTGCAAGATTTAGGCTGCACCGACTCCTGCTGCCTCCCCAGCCAATGGGTATTTGAGGTTCTCTCCTTAGTCGCCTCCCTCATGACATCATCCAGAATTGGGAGGACACAAAGTAAGATACAGGACGATTGGCCGGTCTTCCTGTCTTGGTGTGGGATGGATCGGCACTCCCCTGTGATTACTCTGCTCCTCCTCCCTCCCTCTGCCTACCAGCTCTCCATCCGCCTACCTCCGCAGCTCTCGTACGGCGATCCCCTGTGATTCCTCCACTGCCATGCACCCGCCCAGGATCGGGGTGGCAACAGGGGTGGCAAGGACTTCGTCTGGGGTGGCAATTGCCACCCCAGCTAACCCTCTGGCTCCGCCACTGCGTGGAAGGTGGCGGGAGGGGGATGTTCCCTCCCGCTCCTTGTAATGACAGCTGAGCGGCTTCTCAGTCGCATCGGTTGTCATTACAAGACAGCCGACCGTCGGCTATGGACGCCGGTACCGGGGTGATGCCTCTAGCTGCAGACAATTCTCTGGTACAAGCACTTTCCGAAAATATCGGCAATATCGGTAACCTCAGGGGCCGATTCCGATATATCGAGGAAAGTGCAGATGGGCTCTCGATATATCGGCTTTGCCGTTAATCGGTCGATCCCTAGTTTCAAGGTTCCTCTACATTTTGCATTGTTATCTCCAATAATGTTATTAGCTCTGGTCACCACTGGACTACAGAACACCTCCCCATCTTCCCATCTCAACAACATATTGAGGGTGTTCTGTAGTCTGGGGATGAAACCGATGAGCAGGACTAATAATAGTACTTGAGATAACACTACAGTATGCTCAGGAATTTGCAAGCTCACTGTATTTCCAGATTACCCGGTATATCTCTCCATTTGCACCTCACAAATGTGAACCAGCCCTTAGACAATGTTTAGTACCACCAGCAGGATTCTAGTAATTCAAGTCAGTGGCAGTCCTTGGCTGCCCCCATATAAGAAGCTTTGATATGCAGCATAGTTTTCTGAACTACCTCAATGAGAAACTATACTGCATTGTGGCCACAAGATGGAGCTGATGATCATAGGAATAATCAATTACAGAAAATACAGTGACCATTTGTCCAAAGAATGTTTTATAAATAGACCCCCCCCCCCCCCAAGTCTGCTTCTTGAACAATTAAAAAGAAGAAAAAAAAAAAGCTTGCAGACTTATAATGTTTTAACTAAAGTTCCATTTTATAAAGGAAGTAAAGCCTGTAAAAAAAAAAAAAAAATTGGTTACATGCAAAGTAAATGCATAATATGTTTTGGGTGCCCCCATAGCAAGCTGGTTGCTGTGGGGGGGACTCAACAGGAGGGAGGGGCCAGGAGCGCCTGCATGGGACCTGAGGAGGATCCGGGCTGCTCTGTGCAAAACCCACTGCACAGACAAGGGAAGTATAACATGATTGTTATTTAAAACAAGAAACTAGACTTTACAATCACTTGAAGCAAAAAAAAAAAGGTCACATGGTTTCCACCACCCCACTGCATTCCATTCTTGGACAACCCCGGTCATCCAGAGAACGCTTGTTCAGAATTTCTCTAAGGCATCATTAACACGTGTGGTTAGCAACAATGTACATCCCTAATAGTTTTTGTATAATGCAGCAGCAGCAACAGCCACACATGTAGGACACCCAACATTGGAGATGATTTATTCTTCCAAAGCAAATATGCGTTTGCTAACTGGTACTGACTACTATTCCAATGTTTCTCTTCTCCCCCCAGTTTTTCTCCCATCACTCAGCTAATGTGACCCCAATGCTGATGGAGAGGGGCGGGGGAGGGTCAAACAAGGTTGCTGTGCAGGCAACTGACATCCTCCTTATCAACTGATCATGCCATTGGTCATTAGGATGCTGGCAGCTAGAAGTTTATAATGTTGCACAATGAAAACCAGTGGGTGGCTTTATGTAACTAAAAGGCAGCCTTCATGCTCACGCCAGTTTGTATACAATTTTTGGGCAATTTTTAGGCATTTTGCCAAGATACCAAAAAAAAAAAAACCTCAAGGCACCCTGGTTAAAAAAGGTTGGTCTATGGGTCGGTTGGTCTACGGGCTGGTTGGCCGAAGACTATCAATCCCAGCCCCAGGATTCAGTAGATTCTTGCCTCTAGGATTTTCTGCTTGTCTAAGTGCCCATGTGAATGCAGCCTTCGAGTCGGTTCACACTGGGGCGACACGACTCTGTACTACTTCGGGGGAGACTTGTGGATTCCCATGCACCACGACTTCGGAGCGACTTGCAGGGACTTCACATAATGGAAGTCTATGCAAGTCGCCCCGATGTAGTACAGGACCCTTTTTCTAAGTCGGAGCGACTTGTGTCGCTCCTATTAGAACGGGTCCTGTAGCGGTCAATGGACCGCGAGGGAGCGCGACTTGTCAGGCTGACAAGTCGCCTGACAAGTCGCACTAGTGTGAACCGACTCTTAGAGTTTTCCATGAAAGGCAAGCCCAGCCAGACCCCTGAATTTTACCAGGATCCTCTCCAAATTTGTTAAATTTCCTCCCTCATAAATGGGCATTGGCAGTTCTTTATGGTCAATGGCTGGCTAAAGTCAGTGGTCACAATCCTCTTGTCAAGGAGCTTCCTTAGAGGGTACCTGATATCTGCGTTTAGAGCTGTAGTGAGCAGGTCTGCTATGTTTGTACCAAATGATGTAGTGACTCTAGTATACCACTAGGTGCTGCTACAGGACATATAGAAAGAACACAGATGGTAGAATCTGCAGGACATATTTTATTACTTTTAGGATTTCGTAATACTAGTTACTGGAATGTCCAGAAATCAGTTTAAAATTTTTTTTTCTTCTAATGTGCCCTTATCCATGTAAAAACACTGCATAAAAAATAATGACAAGAAAAACTACCATCTGCACATGGCATTGAGGCAAAAGTGATCTTGTGTTTTTTTGTTTTTTTTTGAGATCCTGGGAGCATTGAGGATCCTAATCTTTGCAAGAAGAGGCTCCAGCACTGTGCTGACATAGGCTAGTTTCACACTACCTTTAGCAAACGCATGGCAGCGCCATTAATTGTTATTGACACTCCTGTGCATCTGGTAATATGCATGCCAAACCACATGGGGCCACAGCTGGCTCAAATATGCATAAGTAATGCAACCAGGTAACCAGCATTTTCAGGCAACAATTTGTTTAATTTAGCTAATGAACCCCTTAAGAGCAAAGGACATGATATGCCCTCTCTTCTTTACTAAGCCTCGCTCTGATTCAAATGGATTTTGTTGATGATTAGTTGTGTCTGACTCTTCGTGACCTCATGGACCATAGTGCACCAGGCTTTCCTGTCCTCCACTGCCTCCCGGAGCTTGCTTAACTTTATGTTCATTGTTTCTATGATGCTATCTCTCAATCTTGTTTTCTGTCGTCCTCTTCTTCTTTTTCCTTCTAGGTTTCCCAGCATCAGGGTCTCTTCCAATGAGTCCTTCCTTGGCATTAGGTGGCCAGAGTATTTGAGTTTAGCTTCAGGATCTGTCCTTCCAGTGAAACTCCAGGGTTGATTTCCTTCAGGATGCCGTCCAAGTGACTTTCCTTCCTTATGGTCCAACTTTACAGCCATAGGTTACTACATAGCTTTGACTATACGGCACTTTGCCCGTAGGGTGATGTCTCTGCTTTTATAATGTTGTCCAGCTTTACCATTGCTTTCCTCCCAAGAAGCAAACGTCTCCTAATTTCATGGCTACCATCACCGTCTGCCGTGATCTTGGAGCTGGAGATAAAATCTAACAAAATTTCCATTTCTTCTCCTTCTATTTGCCAAGGAGTGATGGGACCGGTTGCCATTCATCTTAGTTTTCCTAATGTCCAATTTAAGGCCATATTTTGCTCTCCTTATTCATCTTCATTAAGAGACTCTGTAGTTGTTCTTCAATGGATGTGCTGCAGCGTTACGTTGATAAAATATATCTAGATTCCACCATCTTTGTTTTTTTTTCCTCTTGAGCCTAAGGGGTGGAGGGACTTGTCAGTCAGCGGTATCTGGACCAGAAGACCCTCTAAAGTCCCTGTCACTTCCAGAAATCCAGTCCCAGTTAGCCAAACCCTGTGCACACATTTTCCAGCTTGCGGACCAACAATTCAAGCACCAACAGACAGGGAATGATCATTACTGAGTAGTTAACCCTTTACACACACATGGTGGCCACCAATTGGTTTAAAGGAAATACGCACCTCTCACAACATCGGCTGTTGCAATTTCTTTAAGAAGGTCTACATTTCTGGCTGCTACACCCAGACAGGAATGTAACAGAGTTTTACATTACGATAGCTTCTTTCCAGTAGCCAAGTTCTTTCATTTCTATTTAGGGCAGTGGTTCTTAACCTTGTTGGAGGTACTGAACTGCACCAGTTTCATATGCGCATTCACCGAACCCTTCTTAATTGGAAAAATAAAATATGATTTTTTTCAAATTCAAAACATAGGTGCACAAAATGAACAAAACCATTAAGAACAAAGAACAAAACCATTAAAACATGATTTTCACACAAAAACATAATGAATATTTACAGCAAATTAGTGTGTCTTCTGCTGTTGTCTTTCAGAGACCAGTTCAGAAATGCGCGGCTTTATCTTGGCAAGTGCCACTCTCATGTCATTATCATGTCTCATGTCACCTCACTCTGGCCTGCTGTAAGGGGGGATCTATATGGGGGACGGGACCTCACCTCACCCTGGCCTGCTGTAAGGGGGGAGATCTATATGGGGGACGGGACCTCACCTCACCCTAGCCTGCTGTAAAAGGGGATCTATATGGGGGACCTGGTCCCCCATATAGATCCCCCCCTTACAGCAGGCCAGGGTGAGGTCCCCCATATAGATCCCCCTTACAGCAGGCCAGGGTGAGGTGAGGTCCCGTCCCCCATATAGATCTCCCCCCTTACAGCAGGCCAGGGTGAGGTGAGGTCCCATCCCCCATATAGATCTCCCCCCCTTACAGCAGGACAGGGTGAGGTGAGGTCCGGACCCTGGCCTGCTGTAAGGGGGGATCTATATGGGGGACCCCAGAGTGACCTAACCTCACCCTGGCCTGCTGTAGGGGGGATCTATATGGGGGACCTCATCTCACCCTGGCCTACTGTAAGGGGGGATCTATATGGGGGATCATGTCCCCATATAGATCCCCCTTACAGCAGGTGAGGTGAGGTGAGGTCCCGTCCCCCATTTAGATCCCCCCCCTTACAGCAGGCCAGGTTCCCCATAAAATAGATCCCCTTTACATAGTCTTCTCAGTGTTCTCACACAGTCAGTCACTAGACTAGTACAGCCAGTACTACTCTAGTCCTACCTTTTTTTTCACCTGTGTCCCGAATCCCGATCACAGGCTAGGTTTTCCTCCTGCAGGCTGCAGCACCACTGTCACCACTGGCTCTCTGGCCTCTCACCTGCCGGCTTCTTCTGCTGCTGCGGCTGCCTGGCCTGGTGGTTCTCGCCCGCGCTGCTCTGGGCGGCCGCTGCACGGGTTAGTCCCTCCCCCAGACAGTCCCTCTCCGCACCGCACGTCTGGCCTGTCTCCAATCCCCCCCCCCCCCCACCACCACTCCACAGTGTGCAACGCCAGCTCCAGCTGGATCGGATTCGGCCAGGAGCCGCCGAGCTGCTCAGCCAGCAGTGAGAGTGAGCCAGGGGCAGAGAGCGATGCGAGTGCGAGCGGAAGGACTTGCCCGAAACTGGAGAAATAGTCCCTGACAGCGAAGTGGTACTAGCGGAGGGTGTGCCGAACCCTCAAGACTGACCCACCGAACCCCTGGGGTTCGATCGAACCCAGGTTAAGAACCACTGATTTAGGGTATTCAGTGATTCAGCTTAAAGTGGACCTTTAACCCCTTCCCCTTCTCTTTGAAACCTTCAAACACCATTTAACCGCTTCAGTACTGGGCACTTTAACCCTCTTCCTGCCCAGGCCAGCTTTCAGCTTTCAGCATTGTCTCACTTTGAATGACAATTGCGCGGTCATACAATGCTGTACCCAAATGACGTTTTTAGCATTTTTTTTACGACAGGGCTTTCTTTTGGTGGCATTTAATCACCACTAGATTTGTTATTTTTTGCTAAAAAACAAAAACATCTTGGAAAAAGAGGTTTTTCTTAGTTTCTGTTGGAAAATTTTGTAAATAAGTAATTTTTCTCCTTTACTGATGTGTGCTGATGAGGCTGCACTGATGATGTGGCACTGATATGCAGTACTGGTGGGCGCTGATAGGGGCTCTGATGAGCAGGCACTAATGGGCACTGAAAGACAGCACTAATTGGCATCACTGATGGGCACTGATTGGCATCACTGATGGAAACTGATAGGCAGCATTGGCTGGCATCACTGATGGGCACTGTTGGGGCTGCACTGATAATCAGTGCCTCGATTATTTGTGCAGGTCTCCCCTGTGAGGAAATGCCACTGATGGGCTCTCCTCACACGCTGTCAGTGTAAGGAGAGGAAAGCCAATAACCGGCATTTCCTTGTTTACATGTGATTAGCTGTCATTGTACACAGCTGATCAAACTAGTATAGAGAAAAAGAATTCCCCTATTGGTGGGACTTTTGAGGCACTCACAAAATACAACGATTTCAAAAAATTGACAATATTTTATTGGAGAAAACAAAATAACAATATAATATAAAAGGCAAGTAGGATAAAATACATCACATGTGCAATTGGAAATAACCACACCAGTTCAGGGAGAATACTCAAATCCCGACTAGTTTCAGAGTTTAAACATTACTCCTTCTTCAGGGGGGAGAGTAAACCCTGGATAGTGGTATTCTATGCTGTGATGAATGGCACTAAGTGCCATTCATCACAGCATAGAATACCACTATCCAGGGTTTACTCTCCCCCCTGAAGAAGGAGTAATGTTTAAACTCCGAAACTAGTCGGGATTTGAGTCTTCTCCCTGAACTGGTGTGGTTATTTCCAATTGCACATGTGATGTATTTTATCCTACTTGCCTTTTATATTATATTGTTATTTTGTTTTCTCCAATAAAATATTGTCAATTTTTTGAAATCGTTGTATTTTGTGAGTGCCTCAAAAGTCCCACCAATAGGGGAATTCTTTTTCTTGAGATTATATTGGGATGCGGCACCACTAATAGTACCCAACACAGGTATTCCTTTTTAAACTAGTATAGAGCAGCGTCATCGGCTCTTTACCAAGATCGGGGATGCACCATGTTTGCGGGACACAACGTGCCACTGATCGGCGAGTAGGCGCGGTCAGAGTAGGACAACGTCATCTCAGGACAAGAGAGCCACCTTGTGCCCATCAATTGTCTATATGGGGGGCGGGAGGTGGTAAAATCAAATCAGTCTGAATATTAAACTTATGTGCGCTATTGTCCCCTTTTCCATTTTCTCTGCCCGATTTCCCCTCTTCCTGCATTCTCCTGCTCCCCGTTGCCAATGTTTTTCAGGTTCTCTTTGTCGTCCCACTAATGATGTTTGTACAAAATCTGGCAGAGGTTGGAAAAACACATTAATGAATGGATTAACAAAATCTGTCTGGTTTTCATTCATTTATTTACTACTATGTAACAGCCTCCTTGCTCACGAGACCTCATCTTTGTCCTCTTTGCAACTTTAAAACAAGATCTCCTGAATAGGCAGTGGTGACGTGACCTTCCCAAGAGACATCTATGTGGCCAGGGATTCCTCACTGCTGCCTTGAGGAACCCACATCAGAGTCAAGGTTTAAAAAACTACAACTTTGAAAAAGAAAATTGTTAATGATTTATGAACAGAAAGCAGAGTAATATAAATTAGCAGATAAAAAAGTCACTGCTCACCCCTGGTTTTTGGCATGTTACCTTGTAGAGATCTACAACATATGTGCATGCGTGGAAATACCCCACGTGTGTGCACTGCAAACATGCTGCCGGGTCTCTGTCGGCAGAAAGCAGTGCCAAATATGCACAGGCATGGTAATCCGCACCATGCATGGACCCTCAGCAAAACATAATGCCTACAGCACAGGGGGGTGGCGATGTCATTCTCATCTAGGTAAGGAAGATAAAAGTGCTGGGCTGCAGCCCTAAAAAAGGAGTAAGTCAGGAATCTTGCAATTGCGGAAAATGGAGGTGGGGATAAACCAGTAGGGGAAAAACATCTTTTTAGGGATGAAGGTACGCTTTATTGAATTTTTAATAGAGGTAAAGTTTATTAAAATAATAAACAAGATGATGCAGCACCCTCCTAGGTAGGTAGGTGCTAGGCAAAAGCATCTATTGCTCCTGCTTATCAAGGGAGCCTGATCTGTTAGGTCGCCGGTCACATTTCCAGGTGTGATTCACTGGGTTTGAGGGAGTGTCCCCACTGTATCCAATGAGGGAGCTTGTTGGACAGTGGAGGAAACCCAGCCAGTGACACATTGGCTTTTGTGGGACTCCCAGTGGGAGGGCATTCTTGCAATGCATCCTGGGATTGCTCATAAAAGCCGGGGGGACATGTGACAGGGTGTCTTTGGCGGGAAGCAGAGTCTTAGGAGGAGGCAGACAGCTGTCTCTCCTCCTGCTGTGTATGAGGAAGGTGGTTTCAGGCAGTCGGCCTAGTGAACCAGGTGTGGAGCTGTGCTGCAGAGGATCCAGTAAAGCTGACGGTGGAGCTGGTGGCAGAGTCTCTCTGGACAAACAGTGTCTGTGAGTACCGGGAGATTTGCCTAAAGCCCCGTACACACGTACCATTTGTCGGCCGTAAATATTGGGCCGACGACTGTTCGGCCAATTGTAGGCTTGTTAGTATGATGCTTCCGACAGCCGACAGCGCATTTTCGGCAGAACAGAATCGGGTGTGCAGGCATTAAAATTTTTGTTGGCCGTCACCAGAACGGCCGATTGTGCGCCAGTCAGTACAGATTTCGGCCGACAGACAGCATCTTAGCAAAACCGGGCATGCTCAGAAAAGAAAAAAGACAAGGAAAGTTAACCATCACATGACATCACTTCTGCAGTCGGCTGTTGTTGGCCGACAAAATTTGTGTGCAGTCTTTTGCAGTTTTCAGCAGACACGACAGCCCTGGACAAAAGACGGCCGATCGTTCGGCCGACCATCAGTACGTGTGTACGGGGCTTAAGGGTCAGCCCAGGAAGCCTAGGACCACTCTAACGAAGTCAGGGGATCAAGGGGCCAGCTCACACAGAGAGTTCCAGTAAAGGGGGTGCCTTATAGAGAATCCTGAAAAATAGGGACAAAGGGGGTACCAGGAAGGGCCCTGAAGACTGTTCTACAGTACAGTTAATCTTCTTAACTGCAGTAACAAGGTGAAACAGCGGCCTTGCCACATTCAGTTATTCAGCAGTACCAGCAAATTGTGCATAGTTATTCAAGTTGGAGTATCCCACTCATCCCTTCTCCTAACCAAGTTCTCAAACAAACTACAAAAAAACAAAACCCCTAGACTGTTTTCTGACTGAGCCAAGTACTTTGAGCATGCATTATTGCCAAGTTGTTGCTAAGGGTAACCCAGGGGAATCTGTAACCAGCAGCTCCCAAGGGAGCAGTGCTACATTAGTAAGTGTGTACAACATGTCAGATATGTAGACCTGAGTAATATTAACAAAGTAGACAAATCCAGACATAATATTCTCTAAACAGTATGTGGTGTAATAAATCCAGAGAGAGCAGAAGGGGAAATTAGGGGGGAGGGGGCAAAGGCGAGAAGAATGGAGGGGAGAGAAATGGGGTACAAGCAACGATTGAACTAAATAATGATTCACAAAGCTCCCTGGGTTCCTGACCAATATACATCAATTCATTATGACCAGACCTTGTCAAATTTGAGAGTTCCTACTTTCGTAAGTCTGTTTATAAAATGGCAAAACAGCATTCACTGCAGCTATCCAGTTATCTATCGTCGGTGAAGCAGACTGCTTCCACCTAATAAGGATTTCCCTTCTAGCATAATACAGAGCATAGAATAAAAATAGAAACTAGCTAAAACATCCTCCATGTTTCCCAACAGCACCAAAGCAGGGTCCTGCCTGAGGGCACAGCCACTAAAATTGTTTAAAGCATCAATCAGCTAATGGTTGAATATGGGGGCACATCCGCATCGTAAAAGAAAGTGCCAGGGGAAGATTGGCAGCGCGTGCGAAAGGGACTAACGTTAGCGTAAATAGCAGCCAGTCACTCTGGGGTATAATGGATCATGTGTAGAAATTTTAGTTGTAAAAACACATCCTTATTAGAAATCAGCATAATAACATACACAGTCTTCCCATTCCTCCTACATTATGTCTGGAATGTCACCTTTCTATTAATCATGTGTCTTAGTCAAGGTGAAGGCATGTGCAGACGCAAAATGGAGATAAAGAGAAGATAAGGGCTTCTCCAACACCCTCGACGTCAGCAGACGCTCCACCGAATCTGGCTGAAGGGCTACCGGGTCAGGAAATTGGGCTTGTATTGCATTTCTAAGTTGGAGGTATCTGAAATACATAGAGGCAGGTTTAAGCTCTCAGAAGGAGAATCTACCAGCTGAAAAAATGTGTTTCAGAGACGTAATCCCTTTAATGGTCCAAGCCTGGGGGTCTGGCAAACAGGGGAAATGCTGAAGCCGTGGATTACCCCAAAGGGGTATATGAGGGGAAAAATTAAAGACTTCCCTAGCCTGTTGCCACACTCTGATTGTCATGTGCTTAGGGACCATGACTAAGGAGTGAGCTTTAGGCCCCCTATAAACCAAGTTGTTCAAGGCCGCATAAGACCCTAAAAGAGCAGTTTCTGGGTTGTGCCAAGGCGATGACTAAACCACCTGCGGACGGTTACCAGTACTGCTGCCCAGTAATAGGTTTGAAAATTCTGCATCGCCAATCCCCCTTGGAAAAGGGGAGGCTTGAGTGTTTTTTAGGCCAATATCTGAGTTTTCCATGCCAAAACAAAAGACACAGAGAGGCTATCCAATTTTGTAAAAATCACCTTGGGAATAGAAATTGGAGTGTTCCTAAAAAAATGTGGGCAAATAGATCCTTTTTAGCAGATTCACTCTACCCACAAGCGACAACAGTAGGGCCTCCCAGGTCTGACATTTCCTAGTAAATTGAGTAGGCAAATGAGAAACCTTATCCTCAAGGTAAGCAGTCAAATTTCCTCTAACCTGGACCCCTAGGTAAGTGAACTCCCCCCACCACAGTAGTGTGGTGTGTGTGTATCCACCCCAGAATCCGAGGAATGAAGGGAAAAGAGAACCAACTTGTCCCAGTTAGTGCGTATACCAAAGTAATGACCAAACTGTTCTCTTATCTCCAGTGAAGAGCGCAAAGAGCAACCCGCATTAGCAGGGTATAACAATGCATGCAGAGACATTTTTCTTGAAGTAGACCAAGTGGAAATCCCTTTACCCTGGGGGTTCTGACACAGGAGTATTGCCAGGGGTTCTATTGCCAGGGCAAGAAGGCCTGGGGAAAGGGATCAGCCCTGCCCTGTTCCTCTACATGCTTTTATTGATTTCTAAATATCGTTTTAATTAAAAGAAAAATTGTGCAAGAAAAATTTACATAAAAGATATTCTAAAACCGACATAAGCAACAGTAAAAATGGAAAAAAAAAAAAGGCTTTAAAAGTGAAAAATACCTAAATGGAGTTCACCTGGCCTATGCTTCAGGGCAGATTTCTGATCACTTTCAGAGTCCAGTCTTTTATGGCAGAGTCACTGGTCCCCAGAATAGTTTCCTTGATAGTTTCAATGTTGAACGAGAGCTCGGAGATGGTAATCAAACAGCTTTTCTTGCCTCTAGAGAGGATATTACAGAACCAACTCCACCCAATCAAATGGTCTGAGGGGCAGTGCTGGATTACCAAAGAGGCAGAATAGGCATTGGCCTATGGGCCCCACACCATTTAATAGCCTCAAAATAATATAATGTTGATTTTATCTTGAAAAAAAATTACAAGGAATCTTTCTTAAATTGTTTACAAAAGATAGAAAAAAAGGAATAATGTAAAAGAAATTAATACTTTACATTAAAGACTCTGCAGGGAAAATACTGTATTAATGTAATGTACCCAATAACAACTTTAAGTACATAAACCAAAGTCATCAAAAGCACATTACAGCTTGTCTCCTAAAAGATCATCTTTCAGTTGTCAGTTTGCAAAAAATGATGGTGCAACCTACCGTACGTATGTGTAATGTACATTAATGATGGTCACCTCCATCTAGCAGTCAACTTGCACATTACTTTGTTCAATGTTATCCTACTAGAGCGAATGCAGAAGAGAAACCTGTGAGGGGGACCCCAAGGTTTCAACTGACTAGGGACCTCCACAGAGTTTAATCCAGCACTGCTGAGGAGCGTTTTGTGTGCGTGGGCTGGAAAATATGTTTAAAAGCTCAGCTAGCGAACCCTAATGTCAATTCTTCTTGGTACATCTGTATTTCCACATTACAAGCTTTCACAATCCAAAAACTAACATATTTGTAGCAGAATAAAATTACGGTTTGTTAGATGCCAAATATGATATATACGTAAAATTGATGTATATTACTCTTACGAGGCCAAAAGTGTCTTATTAGTCTTCTGGACCTTGTAAATGAAGCATGTTTGGTGTCTGATTGCTATCACATTAGTGTAACCACTTTTTAAGAATGTAGCTTCAGTTTTGTAGGAATTCTAGAGAATTTATGAAACGTAACTCTGTGTAGCTCAGCTGTAGGTCAATATAGAAGAAAAAACCCTAGCATAACAGATATGCAATCTAATGCTACATCCAAGACTGTTTATGACTTGGCAATTTGTGACAGGGCCTCAGAAAAGGTAATTTGATTGGGCTAAGTTCTGTTTATTATGTTTATGCATTCCATTTATCTTCTCTGCTGTTTGTCAAAGGTGTCTGATGCTGCGCTCTGATTTGTCATTAGTGTAACCTTCCATGCCTGCTTAGCATAGACATTCGATTTAAATCTGACCGTTTTTGTTACCAACTTGTAAAGCTGCAGATGGCACTGTGTTCAGTAGTGCTCCCCCATTCTTTTCACATAGTTTGGGGTTCGTCATTACAACCAAAGACTGGCTGTAATGACAGTTCATTTTCCACCTTGCCCAAATCCAACAGGCTGGATTTGATGGCATATTGTACAGCACATCACACTGGTATATAATGCTGTTTGACATTTTTGTATTGTATGTAATGAGAAAAAGTTAATCAAGTATAAGAGGAAACTAAGCATCTGAACTGCCGACTGTGGCGGTTTTTCACTTCCTCACAGTCTGTCATGTGTTATGTCCTCAATATCTTGAATACTCAATAAAACCCAACTTCCTCCACTGTGGACTGGACTTCCTCTTCAACCACCTACATGAAAGCTGAGATATGTTTATCAATATGAGGGTTTTCTATATGAATAAAAACAACACTAAAAAAAGGAAGGCGCTCCTAATGGGTGTCCTATCTAGCACTGGGCATTCATGCGTTGATCATGCAAAGGAGGGGTACTTCTAAGGTCTATACTGTACATCATAACTTTCAGTGCACGAAATTCAGAGCCAATACTGTTTGGAACAAAGCTCCCGGTAAGACGGGTGTCTATTGACTTCTTCTACACTAACCTTCCCTGTAACACCAAACGCCCTTGTCCCTCATAGCCCCAACCCTTACACTAACCCTTCCTGTCACACTAATCTTCCCTGTAACCCTCATAGTGATCCCCCTCCGAACTAAACTCTGCCATAGCCCCAATCTTTACACTAGCACTAACCTTCCTTTGACCCCCAACCCTTACACGAATCTTTCCTGTAACACTAATCTTCCCAGTAACCCTCATACTGATCCTTTTTCTAACTAAACTCTACCATAACTCCAACCTTTACACTAACAATAACCTTCCTCTGACCTCCAACCCTTACACTAATCCTCCTGTAACACTAATCTTCCCTGTAACCCTAAACTCCACTGTAACCCCAATCTTTACACTAATTCTAACCTTTCCTATATCCACAACCCTAACACTAATCCTTCCCATAACCCTAATCTTCCCTGTAACCCTAAACTCCACCGTAACCCCAATCTTTACACTAATTCTAACCTTTCCTATATCCACAACCCTAACACTAATCCTTCCCATAACCCTAATCTTCCCTGTAAACCCTACACAAATTCTTCATGTAACACTAAATTCCCCCGTAACCCTAACCCTTACACTAATCCTTCCTATGATCCCCAACCTTAACACTAATCCTTCCTGTAACACTAATCTTCCCTTTAACCCCCACACCAATTCTACATGTAACACCAAACTCCACCATAACCCCAACCTTTACACTAACCTTCCTGTGACCCCAAACCCTAACACTATTCCTTCCTGTAACACAAATCTTCCCTGTAACCCTCATACTGCTCCTCCATAACTCCAACCTTTACACTAACCTTTCTATGACCTCCAATCCTATAACGAATCCTTCCTGTAACACTAATCTTCCTTGTAACCCCCCACACCAATTCTTCATGTAACACTAAACTCCACCGTAACCCCAACCCTTACACTAATCCTTCCTGTGATCCCCAACCCTAACCCTTCCTGTAACACTAATCTTCCCTTTAACCCTCATACTCATACGAAAAACTCCACCATAACCGTAATCTTTACACTAATACTAACCTTTCCTATAGCCACAACCCTAACACTAATCCTTCATGTCACGCTTATCGTCCCTGTAACCCTCACACCAATTCTACATGTAACACCAAGCTCCACTGTAACCCCAACCTTTACACTAACCTTCCTGTGACCCCCCCAACCCTAACACTATTCCTTCCTGTAACACTAATCTTCCCTGTAACCTTCATTCTAATCCTCCTAATAATAAACTCCACCATAACACCAATCTTTACACTAACACTAACCTTTCCTATAGCCACAACCCTAACACTAATCCTTCCTGTAACACAAATCTTCCTTATATCCCTCACATTATTCATCCCTGTAACTCTAATCTCCACCCCCAAACCTTAAAATGGAACCTAGTCCATTACAACAAGCTTTTCTTATTTAGAGCTTGGAATAAAAAGAAAAAATCACTATTACAGTATCTGCCAACTACAACACCTTTTTGGGCCGGAAAGCAGCACTTCCTGTTTCTGGCTTAGGACAAGTCCAGCTGACTCCTGGGATTGTCACGTCACATGATGGCCATGTTTTACCAAGGGCATAGGCGCACTGACAGATTCAGCATACTTGCAGACACATCATTGTCTGGGATGTTTATACACATTTATAGGGATTTCTGGGCATGCACACGGACAATATAATGCCCAAACACAAGACGCTAGTGACATTTGCTACATGTGCCAAATACCGAGCAATGGTCTACAGCACATCTACACATGCGCTGGATAGTTGAAGATGTCACTTTACCTCTAATCTTCCCTGTAAACCCCAACCCTTACGCTAAACCTTCCTGTAACCCTTACATTAGAACCCCTTGTAACCCTAAGCCTGGCCTTCCATGTAACCCTAACACTAAATTTACCTTTGAAGGCTAAGTTTACCTTTTAGGAAGAATTTTATATTCATGATAAATAGAAACCTTTTCTTATGTCTTTTCTACCCAAGCCACCCCAATGTGCTTATCTCTCACTTACCTAGTCCATAGCGGCCTTCAGTTTGCTATGGACTAGGTAAATTAGAGATGAGAACAATTATTGGCTGTATGAGAACATTTTTATTTTGTGGATAGTTTGTAACCTATTGTATTGTATAAAACCTTCCCAATAAATATTTATTATGGAAAAAAAAGAACTAATAATGGCACCTAAAGAGCGACTAGTTTATTTTAGGTGTATAAAGGGTGCCATACACTATACATTCTGATTGTATAATTTATGAAAATCATACCTGCATCGTAAGATACGGTATCAGGATCCTGGCACCTCAGTCTACTGCTTTATTCCATTGAAATCACTAAACTTTATTTGTCATAACATATAACAATATTACCAATATAGGGACCTGCTGCCCTCTACTGTCTGTTATTGTTAGTGGCCTGTGCTTCTTACTGTGGTTTTATGTACATCACTCCCTGTCCCTGCTAACTGGGTCAGAAACCCCAGATTAGAGAGTTTTGGTATCTTTATAAAGGACAGAGAGATCTGAGCCTTGTGTCCTGTTTATGGAGTTGCTGCTGTTGCATTTTCAGCCAGATCAGACCCAGATAGCAAGCAATTGAGCTGCAAGTTTGAAAATGACTTGTTAAGCTATTGCTAAACACGCCAGGCTTTACACGCTTGTTGCATGATTGCAGCAAGTTCGCATTGCATGACTAAAGATCAATTTTCTTTGCAAACATTCTGCAAGTCTGCTGCAAGTTCTGGTTCAGTTCTGTTGTTCAATAGTCATCCCAAAACTGGGGTCACTGTGGCTGAATTTTCATACTGTAGATTCACCACTGCATCTTTGCTCTTGCTAGAGACTTGCCATGAAAATTTTCTACAAATTGAAAATTTTCAAATAGAACTTGTGCTGCAAGTACTCTGCATGTGTACAACTCGCCAAGTTAACAAGACTTGCAATTCAAAGCTGCCACAAATTTGTGGCACATTATCCTTGCTATCCAGGGAAAAGACTACTGTGTTTCCCCGAAAATAAGCCCGGGGTCTTATATTAATTTTGGCACCAAAAGACACAGTAGGGCTTATTTTCGGGGTAGGTCTTATAATGTTCTGTCCCTCTCCTCCCTCCCTGCGTGCCAAGAATCCAGTGTGAACCTAGTTTACAGTAGTGTATATAAAATCCTAGGATGCACTCCACCAGTGTTTCACGAATGTCCAGTGTGTGCCCCTGCAATACAACAGTCATTACATCACCGCTCTATGCCCAGCCATGGTAATCTCCCACTCCTGTCCTTCTCCTCCTAAAGCGTGGCTGCCAGAGGGGGACCCAAGCCCCTCCCCTCCACAGCCCACACAGAAGCGCAGGGTAGACTAGATTACAATACGGTAGTGTGAAATACCTTCTTCATCGCCGCTCCGGGCTCAGCTGATCTGCTGCCCTCTCCTCCCCTGCTGACAGCTGGGGGGTCACAGAAGCGCAGATGCAAAGGCATTTCCCACAATTCTAATCGAACACCCAGCTCCATCGCGCTACACCGCAGAGGGGAGGGGCAGACGTCCCCCTCCGACAGCCACCGTATGGTATGACAGGAGAAAGACACAGTGGGGAATCAGCTGGAAGCAGTGCGGCGATGCAGGGAAGGTATTTCACAGTATTATACTACAAAAACACACACTGGACACTATCCAAAACACCAACAAAGTGCATCCCAGGACTTTTCACACACCAAACTAGGGCTTATTTTCAGGGTAGGGCTTATATTGCAGCCCTCCCAAAAAATAACACTAGGTCTTATTTTCAGGGTAGGTCTTACTTTCGGGGAAACATGGTATAAACCAATAGGTTGGGACTAAAGTGCAGACTAGATAGGCTGACTCTGAGTTCCAAGACCACACCACAGTTCTTTCAAGTGAGAAGTCACACTCCAAGCTGGTTGGAGGATACCCCCATAACTGAAGATCCTGTCTTCAGGTCTCCAACATAAAGACAGATGCTGCATCATCCTCATGGGCCCCTGCAACTGGACTTGTCTGCAACATTCATCTGTAGGTATCTGTATTAATATATATATAGATATCCAGGTATATGTGCAGAATTCACCAGGACACCCTATCGGGCCCCTTGTTGATAATACCTGGATGCATGTACATTTCTCTTTCGTTCTTTGATGGACACAGCTCCTGATCTTCTTGACCATTGGGTTATACTGCCCCCTACAGGAGTAGGACACTAGGCAGAAAAGAACTTGACTACGCCTATGGTCAGTCCCAGGAGGTATACTTCCCCTCTCTGCAATAGGTACTCAGTTTTTTTTCTGCCTAGTCAGGAATAAGGACCTAGTTCCTTGCTTGGATCTCTGGTCCTGGCAATTTTTTTCTTTTTAGATAGATTTTTTCTCCTGGTTTTTTCCTGTGAGATCTGCAATCAACTACTAGACTGGGTGATAGGCTGATTAATATAGATGCAGTGGACACCCCAGTCTGGCCAGCGAGCACGTGCAGACCTCAGCTCCGTGCTAGGACATAGCCCCACTGGACGGGGGCTGGCCTGCGAATTTAATGCCTCGTGAGGTCGCATATGACCGGGTCTCAAACTGCGTCACAGCGTTTCTCCTGGCCGACAGCCTCCCCATTTCGATGGTGAGGAGGCTCAGTCTGGAGCCTGCCATGGCCCCCCCTTCCTGACCTTTGTCTTGCCTGGGCCCTAGGGATCGCTCCTGGGAGCCTCGTGGAGTCGCACGGGGCTGCCATTTTGTTGTAGCCTATTTGCTGTATAGCGTGGCGGCCATGTTTGTGTAGCCACTGCAGCCAATTTCCGTTAGTCCGGCATTGAAATCAATGGCGGCGATTAGTGTGGAGCCTTCTGGGCGGCGTTTTTAGCTGTTTATCCCCAGTGCTGACTCCTGGGCCTCTTTCCTTCCTGGATGCCGCACTTGGAGTGCTTTGATCCTGGTGCTGCCAGGGACTGCCTGGTGGGGTGGTAAGTCCAGTGGGGTCCTCTCCCTCTCTCTGCTGCAGGATCATGGGGTGCTCTGTTGCTGGCGACCGGGTAGTGTTACCAGCACGTGTCTATGGCCGTGCCTTTTTGCACTATAGTGGGGTACCCTTATTCCTCATGGAGTCTTTGGAACACATTTCCCCACCTGACCCCCTCTCAGAGCCTGTGGGGCTTTCCAGGTCCCAACCATCCATTGATGCACTGATGGCGGTCCTACCTAGAGTCCTTTGTGTTCCGGGTGGAGGTGGCTTTTGGGCAGCGGGGTAGTAAAAATCTGATCTGCTCGCCAAGGACGGGCCCACCTTGAGGGGTCTGAGGCCATGCACCCTGAGTTCTTAAATAGTGAGGATGATTCCTCCACTCCTGTAGCCGCACATGAAAAGGGGCCGGTGGACGCACTGATTGTGTCTGTGCGTGAGACTTTAAAAATGGAGGACACAGCTGAAGCTGAGATGGAGGCACATGTTCCCTTTGATACTCACAAACCATCTAGAGCGGCGAAGGTAGTCCATAAGAAGTGGACTGTTCCACCAGTGGTGGATCCCCCATTTTACGGGTTGAATAAGGCAACCATGATTCCGGTAGAAGAATCGCCGACTTTTAAGGATCTGGCTGACAAAGGCGGAGGCTGTGGCCTGCAGTATGTTTACTATGGTTTGCTCGGCACTCAGACTGGTCTTCACTATTGCCCTGGTGTCACAAACTCGGACAGAGTGGGCTAAGCTTTTACACCGTGAACTGGAGGGTGAGCAGCTTCCCCCTGCCTTTGCTGAGCTGGAGGACCAGTTGGTCCAGGGGCTACGAGTTTATCTGTGATGCCTCTTTGGATGTGGCTCCCCTGCTTTCTAGACTGTCTGTTTCGGCAGTGGTCCTTAGGCCTGTTTTGTGGCTCCAATGTTAGTTTTCAGATCAAACCTCTAAAAAAAGCCTTAACTGATCTTCCTTTTCTAGTGGATCGCCTGTTTGGAGCTATTCTGGATGACATCATTAGGAGTCTCACAGGGGGGAAGAGCACCTTTCTTACGCAGGCTAGTAAGGGTAAGGAACCTTGTCGCAGACGTGGCCCATCCACGGCTCGCAGGAAGTTTTTTCATTCTTCAGGGTCGGCTGACAAGGGTTCAAAGCCTTTCAAGACCTCTTTGGGGGATCCAAGCGGCCTTGGTCTGGCAAGTCCAAAGTGAGTTTTCCAAGTCCGCAGACAAGGCTCCTTTTGCATGAAGGTGCACCCTCACCTGTGCCTGGAGTGGGGGGACGTCTTCGCTGGTTTCTGGACCCGTGGACTTCCCTGGTGCAAGACAAGTGGGTCCATGAAGTGATATGGTCCAGCTACAAGATCCAGTTTCGTTCTTACCCTCCGGAAAGGTTATTTCCTTCCAATGTGCGTCTGTCCCTGGACAGATTGCAAGCCCTCTTTGGAGTGGTACAAGACCTGTTGCTTCAAGGGGTGATTTTTTCCGGTTCCAACTTCGGAACGTTTTCAGGTGTTCTATTCAAACCTGTTTACGGTCCTGAAGAAAGAAGGCAAGGTGCTTCCAGTTCTGGATCTCAAGGCTGTGCCATGCTTTGTGCAGGTACAGAAGTTCAGAATCGAGTCTGTTCGCACGGTGGTGGCATCTCTGCATCAGGGGGATTTCCTATCCTCTATCAACATCAAGGATGCTTATTTATACATTCCAATATGTGTCTTCACAAAGGTGTTGGCCCCGGTGCTGGCATTGTTACATCCGTGAGGGATCGCAGTGCTGGGCTACCTGGATGACCTTCTCTTGTGAGCAGAGTCTCCTAAGGCTCTGATGGACAATGTGGACATCACTATACGGACTCTGAGGGAGTTCAGCTGGCTTCTGAATTATCAGAAGTCAGCTCTGGTTCCTTCCAGAAAACTGGACTATCTGGGTCTGACTCTGGGTCTACCGATCAATGTCCTGGAACTCTGAGTGATCAGGCTGTGCCTGCATCACTGGATGGATTGCATTCATGGGTGTCCGGTGCAAATTTAATCGGACAATGCCACAGTGGTGGCTTATGTCAATCACCAGGGTGGAACAAGAAGTGTATTGGCAGCTTTGGAGGTAGCTGGCATTCTTCATTCAGCAGAACGGTTCGTTCGAGCCCTCTCCGCCGTACACATTCCAGGGGTGGAAAATTGGCAGGCGGATAATCTCAGTCGGCAGGCGTTGGACCAAGGGGAGTGGTCCCTTCATCTGGAGGTGTTTTGTCAGCTGTGTCTCCGGTGGAGCACCCCCGAGGTGGATCTGTTGGCCTCCCAGGCTCAACAGTAAGGTGCACAGGTAAGTGGCAACGGGATCTGCTAGTGAACGCCACAGACATGCTGGTGGCCTCCTGGGACCAGTATCATCTGATTTATGCCTTCCCTCCTCTCAAGCTTCCGGAGAGACTCTTGTGCAGGATCGAGGCAGAAGGAATTATGGTCATTCTAGTGGCCCTGGTCTGGCATCGCCGGTAATGGTATGCTGACCTGGTGCTGCTGGTCACCGACACCCCTTGGAGATTACCTCTGAGGGAGGATCTGCTGTCTCAAGGGCCAATCTTCCATCCTGCTTTACAGTTGCTGGCTTTGATGGCTTGGCTGTTGTAAGCCAGGTGCTGAAGGATAGAGGTTTGTCTGGGTCGGTGATTCCTACACTACTGAAAGCTAGGGAGTCTGCTTCTAGGCAGATCTACCATCGTACATGGAAAGACTACATGTCAGTAACGCAGGAGTGCAGGGCAGGTACTTGGTCATCGGTGCACACTTTCACAAAATTTTATAAAGTGGATGTGTTGGAATCTGCGGATGCTTCTTTTGCCTGCGAGGTTTTGCAGGCTGCTGTTTAGTGGGCTTGTTCCCTCTCTGGGGGTGTACTGTTTTTTTCAGGTGGGCTCCGTTTTTTTTGGGTGAGCTTCTTTTACCTTGTTGGCTATGGTTTAGTCTTGGGACATTTTTCTTGCTGTTCCACACCCCTCATGTTTGACACTGCTTTGGGACGTCCCAATGGTCAAGAAGAGCTGTGTCCATCGATGAACAAAAGAAAAAATGGGATTTTTGACTTACTGTAAAATCCATTTCTCTGATGTTCATTGACGGGCATGACTTTTTCAATCTATTCTTATATAAAGCTTGTAATATTTCTGTACTGGTGTGCATCTATATACTTATGGTTAATGTCATCTGCTCCCAATTACTTTGTTTAGATTACTGGTAATTTCCCAGGAAGGGAATCCCCTTTGCATACAGAGGCCCTGTTCTACTTTGTTACCAAAAACCAATTCTTCCAATTAGAGAAGCTTCTGGTTCTCTTATTTACCTACAGGCCTGGATACAGGGCCCGGATAGCAAGGACAACGTGCCACAAATTTGTGGCAGTGTTGAATTGTAAGTCTGTTAACTTTTACACTGGCAAGTTGTACACTTGCAGAGCACTTGAAGCACAACTTCTAGTTGACACGTTTCCAATGTGTAGCAAATTTGTGTGGCAAGTCTCTACAACTTTGCTCTTGCTAGTGGTGAGTCTACAGCAAGAGCTCTGCAAGTCTACAGCATTAAAATTCAGCTACAGTGACCCCATGTGGCGGGATGACTATTGTACGATATAACTGAATCAGAACTTGCAGCAGACTTACAGAATGTTTGCAAAGAAAGTTGATCTGTAGTCATGCAATGCGGACTTGCTGCAATTGTGTAACAAACTTGTGAAGCCTGGCAAGTCTAGCAATAGCTTAGCAAGTCATTTTCAAACTTGCAGTACAACTGCTTGCTATCTGGGGAGTGGTTAATAGAGTCCAAAAGGTATCTCAAAAGAGCTTGTCATTTTCTGTAATGGCGCAAAAGTATCGGGAGAGTTTGATTGGGCGCCAGTTATCTAAATGCGGACCATACCGGTACTTAAGGTGGGAATGGAAGAAGCCACATCTTTGGCAAAAATGGAGGCCACAGAATGATCCTGCCTGGGCTAAGTTGAGAAAGGAGGCATCCTTATACCTTGAAGTGGGGGGGCAGATGTTCCCGGTAGGTGGGGGTGAGGAGATCTTGGAGACCCATGAAAAGTTTGCAGTACACTATGCAAGGTAGGGCCAATCAGAGTTTGGATTCTGAGGGAAGTTGGTCACAAATCCATGAGAGGCCCTGCAGAGGAAGAGTTGCTGCTATTTTTTTGAGGATGAATTACTTCACAGTGCCTGCAGCTACAGAGGTCAGTGAGGCCTTGTTTTATAGTTTATTTACTACTGTCAATAATGTGTAAATATTTGAATATCCATACCCTGGCCAAAGAAGGAGGGCACCAATACAAGCCAATGTAGTTTTCTCAGTACAGGTCCCCTGTAAACTTTACCAAGTTGCTCAAAGCCGTTTTATAAAAAAAAAAAAATTATAAACCACTGGAAGTTCCATAGCCACATTCTTATAGCACCAGCAAATTCTCAAGCTCCTAAAATAGACTTAGAGCTACGAGCATATCCCTACCACAATTATACACACACAGTTTGAATGAAAGCTGTGTAACCTATCTGTATGTTTTTGACATGCTCAAGAAAGAACATACATACATACTCTGTGCAGACAGCATCTCCATTGGGGACTGATCCTGGGACCTCAGGTCCTAGTGAGAGCCCTTGTCATATATAGTAATTGTGTATAACTCTTCCAAACAAAGAATGCATTACAGCCAATAATAGTAGAAAAGAAAAATCTATTTAATAACCCCATTGACAAAAATAAAAAATAAAAAAATATATATATATATAATATATACAGTATAAATTTATATTCAAAATAAAATCATTGACTTTATTGTCATTAGGTAAGCAAAATATTAATTTGGCACACAATCTCTCTATAGGTATACATATAGGATATTAAAGTGAAACTCTGGGCAAAATAAAAAATGACATCTATGATGCAATCTATTAATACAATTAACACAACAGTCTTTCTTTTTCTGAGTCCCCCTGTAAACATAGTTGTATTACATATTGATCCAGTCAGTAGATCTGTTGTGTTTTCAACTTCCTTTAACAGTCCACGTTGTCCAGCAAAAGTGGAAGTTTGAGGGTTGAGAAAAACCATAGATCAGTGACAGAGGTGCTTATAGTCAGCCTTTAATTATTTTTAATAGGAAAAAAAATATTTCTGTAACTGCTTAAAATGTCTTAGTTCGATTTAGGCTTTCATTTTGGAGTCTCTTATGTAAAGTCCATGTAAATCTTTGTTAGGCGATCTAATATCACCCACTCCACAGGTTGACAGTGCTGCTGCTCTAAATATACAGTGGGCTAGTGAGTGTAGACACACCAGGCTCACCAGGTAAAATGAAAGGACAAAAAGCATAAAAAAGATAACGAATGCAGACACCAATGATTGGCAAGTTGAAATATATTACATTTGTTCTGTTGGATTTAAATACCCTTTACCTTAGCAAAATTTTTTATTTTGCTAATATTGTACTCCTGAGATACTGGAGCCAAAATAGTGCTACTACTCTGGGAAAATGAGTTAGAGAAGTAAGAAATTCTGCCACGAAGAACTGTAATTTTTTTTTTTTTTATAGTTTAGCATGACTTGGACCAACTGGGTATGATTTCATGATACAACTAAATCTAAAAACCTAATTCCTATAGTGACTTTAGTGACTGTCACTGAAATCCAATTAGGAGTAACAGATATCCCTGAAAAGAAATACCAATCCTGAGCCTGTACCGCCAAATGCTTTTCTAATAAAGAGACTGTGCCAGATGAAAACTCTTCATAAACTGACTCATCCTGGGATGCCAATCTCTAGGTCCCCCACCATGCTCAGTGGTTCAGTCTGCTGGCCACTATAAAACTGCTGTGTCCTAGAGAAACGAGGATTAGTGGAATAAACCATTACAGCTCAGTGGGGGACCAGGTGATTAACACTCCGAGTTCTGTTTGTTTCCTCAGCCTAGCTCTCTTCATAAAAGTGGGTTTAGATGAGTTCTAAAAGATTTATAATTTTGGAACAGCATGCTATGAGTTGAATGATCACATGTTCTGTTTTGGTTGTGCAAATGGGAACGGAGAGAGGACATGTGTTAATTCTGCGCAAGGCAACTGTGGATGGTCAGATAACTAAGAATAGGCCTATAGACATTAGATAGTTCCCAGATATCTATAGGTGTCCATTGATATTAGATGGTTATCAGGCATTGAGAGGTGCTCATGGGCATTAGATGATGAGCAGACACCTGAAGGTGACCATAGAGGTTAGACGGTGAGCAGACATCTAAAGCTGACCGTGGACGTTAGATGGTGATCAGATAACTAAAGGTGCCCATGGACATTAGATGGTGATCAGACATCAACAAGTGCCACAGACCATAGACTTTAGGAGGTAATCAGACATCTCAAGATGCCCAAGGACATTACCTTTTGTTTAGACAGCTAAAAGTGCCCATGATCGTTATATGTTATCAGACATCTAAAAGTACCCTAGCCCATGGACTTTAGATGGTTGTCAGACATCTAAAGGTGCCCATGGATGTTAAATGGTGATCAGACATCTGATCACCATTTAACATGGTGATCAGTCAGTTAAAAGGTGACCATAGATGTTAGCTGGTGATCAGGCAACTAAAGGTTCCCATTGACAATAGATGATGATCAGACATCTAAAAGTACCCCAGACCATGGACTTTAGATGGTTGTCAGACAACTAAAGCTGCCCATGGATGTTAGATGCTGATCAGACATCTAAAAGGGCCCATGGACATTAAATGGTGACCAGACATCTACAGGTGCCCCAGCCCATAGACTTTAGGTGGTGATCAGACATCTAAAGATGCCCATGGACGTTAGATTTTGTTTAGACTGCTAAAGGTGCCCATGAACGTTAGATGTTATCAGACGTCTAAAAGTACCCTTGCCCATAGAATTTAGATGATGGTCAGACATCTAAAGGTGCCCATGGATGTTAAATGGTGATCAGACATCTAAGAGGGCCCATAGACATTAGATGGTGATCGGTCAGTTAAAGCTGACCATAGATGTTAGCTGGTGATCAGGCAACTAAAGGTGCCCATTGACAATAGTTGGTGATCAGACATCTAAAAGTACCCGAGACCATGGACTTTAGATGGTTGTCAGACCAAGCTGCCCATGGATGTTAGATGGTAACACTGGCCTACAAACTTTGGGAAATTATCAACCCCTGAGATAAAATGTGCTAATGCTTACATATTTTGATTAGATGAATTAAAAAACAAGTGATAAAGGTGCTGATTGGCTAAAGTTTTTAAGATCTTTCACAAAAAAAGATTTATACACAGGTAAGTATACAGTATTTGCCTACAAGGGAGGGGGTTGTCCGATGATCATGATGCGTCGTAACTTCTCGACAAAGTACAGTAGAACAATGAAAATGGTACCATATGGAAGTGTATAAATGTATCTTCACTTTGAGACTAAGGCTCCATTTGTGACTTGCCATACACTGTTGGGCATCAAAGTTGCATGTGAAGTCCTTCTTCATGTTTTCCAATGATAACCATTCATATATGCACCACTTAAATTTGCAGAGACTTCAAAGTACTTCATGCAACATGAGGGCCAATGCCTACAATGTTAAGCCTCAGAAGTTGCATAAAAGCCGTACCTGAATGTTCTACAATGCAACAATTGTGCAACAGTTGTCCATTATCACTGGTTTAAAGCCAAAGTCATATCCAATTTGCACCCATCCAAAGTTGCGTCAAAGTTGCACTTCAAAGTCATACACGTGTGAATGGAGCCTTACGATTATTACCGAACTGTAATTTAGTGTTATTTTCTTGGAAGGTACATTTGTCTTGGTCAGATTTATGCATCACACAGTTACAGCTGGTGGCTTGTGAAAGTATCATTGCCTAAGATTTCCAAGGAACAGTTGCGTGATATTTTTCCACAGAAGCCAAGATGCCTCAAAACTGTGTAAACAATGCAGATAACTTCTGCTACATTTGTGGCGAGGTTATATTTGCATCTCAAAAATGCAGTATGACGTCAGTGGTAATAAAGACATACCACCTACAGTATTTTTTGGATGCAAAATAGGGGGATCAGGACAAGAGTTGGGCCCCTCATTATTGTTGCATTACATGTGCAACTTATCTGCGTCATTGGCTAAACAAGCAGAAAAAGTCCATGCCTTTCGCAGTTCCAATAGTGTGGAGGGAGCATGAAAATATTACATGAAAAACCAATTAATGAATGGAAAGTTATATTATTGGTATCAATATAAAGATACATTTCTAATGATTGGTGTGGCATCATTTTCATTGCTATATCACATTTTGCAAAATAGTTGTGGAGCGCATCCCCCCTCGTAATTTTGACTTATTTTGTAGCAATTTTGACCTGAGGCTGTATCTTGGAAACTGGGGGCAATTAATACTCAGGACTTCATTTTCCTTTATTCGTGACCCAATTCTGGTAAAATTTAGCTACTTTCATTTCCGAGGCTTTCTCCTTGTAAACCAGTGTAATCAGACATTTAAAGGTGACCATGGACATTAGAAGGTGACCAGAAGTCTATGTGGCAGCCATCTTTCCCAAATGCTGTTCTTGGGGGTGGAAAGAAATTGAATCTTTCATTGATGGCCAGGTCATGTACTTCCTAAAAGGCTGACTGATGCAAGACATTTACAAAGAAGGTAAGAACTTCAAATTGCCTTTTTAGGTTGCTTTTTATTTATTTTTTATAATCCCAAACTGTGAGAGATATTGCAATCTGTTACAATATGGTTCTTAAACACAAATCAGTCTTGTCAAAGAAAAGCATTTGCATTGCACAAGTATAAATAGAGATATGTGGATAGTTCAGAAACTATTTGTCCTATGGAATATTTCAGTGCAAAAAAAATGATACATTCCTAAAAATATATACAGATCTATAATCTCAAACAATCGAACAGTAAAATAAAAGAATGTAGTAAAAAAAAAAAAAAAACTTTAATAAATTAAAAAGCACTAAATAGAACCTGCTGCTGATGTATGAAAGAGTATGTAATCCTTGTGCAGCCCTTGTGGTCACCAAACACTCACAGTACCCACAATGTGACTTCAAATAGGACATCCTCTGGATAGGTCCTGTTCCAATGACGGTGTGTTGTCTGCATTCTTGCAGCCCTGAGTGTGAGCCCCAGTGAAGGTAGCTGGGGAATTATCATTGGCTCGGAGTAGTTTGATAAGAATAGAGATCTCGTCTATTTGCAGTCTCAGAGAACCGCAGACACACCCTAACATTTTTTATTAGGTCCAAAAAGCACAATGTAAAACACAGCAAGAAAACTCCTTGCAGTCTCTTAATGATAAGGATTGCATGAATCCCTTCTCTTTACTTGGCCTTGTTCAACTGTAAAATGGTAAAGGCCCTGTTTATCAAACTAGGAAAATTTAATTGTTTTGCTTTTATCAAAATGACACCTATATCAGAGTTTTTGCAGCCCATACTGATCCTAGAGGGAGGCTTACAGGATCAGTATGGGATCGGCCTTTAATAGCCTGCAGGTTTAAATAGAAAGCCATGTGACTGCTTATACTGGCCAATAATGACATGATAAATGACTGATCAATTTCAGATGCAATTGTTGCAAGTGATCTTAGCTTGATTCACAAAGCAATGATAAATATGGATTATTTTTGCATTTGATTGGTTTTCTACGAGGACTAAAATGAGTTTTTTGGGGAAATCATTTATTGATCAAACTGCCCATTTTGAGCTATTCGTTTGTTAGGTTCCCCTTAGAAAGAGAGAGAAAAAAAAAAACAATATGCTAGTTGTAGTTAGTCACATTCAACTGGACTTGTTCACCGGTATCAAATATGTTTTGTAGCTACTCCAAGCCTCTTTTCTAGTTCCAGTTAGTGCCAGGAAGATACCCCAACACCGGATACCAGTCCCCATGGAATGTGTAGATCAGGCATCACTAAATGGCAGACCACAGTCCAAATGAGGATCGAATGACAGTACCGCCCGGACCGCTGAAGTCACGCAACTCTTTCTTTGCATGACCTCCCTGCTTCTTTTCCCCACATCCCCATGGAATGTGTAGATCAGGCATCACTAAATGGCAGACCACAGTCCAAATGCGGATCGAATGACAGTACCGCCCAGACTGCTGAAGTCCCGCAACTCTTTCTTTGCATGGCCTCCCTGCTTCTTTTCCTGAGCCAGGCCGCAGGTCCTGATGCCTCCCAGCATCAGGCTGGGAGGCGTCAGGACCTCCCAGCCTGACGCCTCTCCCGTCCTCTGCCACATTGCAGAGGACGGGAGAGGTGTCAGGATGGGAGGTCCTGGGCAGGAACTGCAAGCAGGTAATTGGTTGCTAGGACACTGGGAGGTCCTAACAATCACCAACTGGTTAACAAGTTCAACAGCTCCCGCTCTTTGTCAAGACCTGCCCTGTGTAAGGTAGAACTGCGCATGAGGCTGCAAACACTGTGAAAGGGAAGGAGGACACTAAGGACACTGCTATGAAGGGAGGGTAAAGGAGGCTATGGACACTACTATGAAGGGGGGGACTTTGCCATTAAAGGTAAGGCAGAACTGTGATCTGGCAGGGGACACTATGACACAAAGGGGGGGGGGGGGACTGTGTTTTGGGGGTCAACTGTGATGTGAAGGGGGACTGAGGACAGTGATGTAAGGGGGGGCTGTGATGTGCAGGGGGGGACTGAGGACACTGATGTAAGTAGGGGACTGTGATATAAATATGGGGGGCTGTGATGGTAAGGATCTGATTCGTCACCCAAACATGCTATTCAGACCTCTGCTGGAAGAAAATTTTACTTACTGGACCACCATGAATTTTCATTCAATACCTCTGGTGTAGGTGTTGATTGTCCAAGGACAACAGGATAGGAGGTGTATAACGTGTTGAACCACCCACAATTTTCACACCTCCCATCCTGTTCTTGGACATTTAACATCTACACATTCCATGGTGGTTGAATTAAAGTATTTGGTGTGGAGGTAAATGCTGAAGTATCTTCCTAGCACTCATTGGAACTGAAGAAGTGGTTTGAATAACCTCCACAATATTATAGAATAAGTCTATTTGAATGTGAATAACTACTAATAGATATACCATGCTCCAGATAAATGAGAACCTTTCCAGAATACTTCCATATTTGTTTCCAAATATGAAGCCAAGGGAAAATATAAATAACAGGATTTACAGAGCATAGACTGAACATTAATAGATGTCGAGCTCCCAGTAGCTTGGAGTAATTCCACAGAGGAGGTTGCTGGTCTTGATAAAGCCTGTGACGTGTCTACTGACATGAGTATGTCATTGAGGTTGGGAATGTGCAAAGACAGGTCAGGAAGGATGGTGTGTATATAGGGTGTTCAAAGCCACAAGCTGACAATAAATGTACCCATAAACATAGGAATATGTTCCGGAAATTTGACTGCCACCATAAAACTGCAGAGAATTATGGTGGTGTAAATATGGTTAATCACAGTGGCTAAGCATACTGTGCAGAAACCTCAATCGCAACCCTAATATAAAGAAAAAATACAAAGTCCATTCCTATCCATTCTTGTCTCATAGGCTCGGATGTGACTACACTGGTAGGGGTAACCTATAGCCTGACAAATATTTCCCAAACATCACCTGGATTGGACAATGATTGTCCTATACCTATGGGTAGATAGTGGAAGAAGGCAGAAGCACAGTGACACATGCCATCTCTATATAAAAAAAAAAAAAAAAAAACAGTTTTTCCTATACATATTTCCTTATGCAACAGCTTTTTTCAATTTCAGTACTTATTATAAAAGATCTGGTTACATTTCAAAATTAGTTATAATTCCTGTTTTTCATAAGCACTGTCATTGACATGTTTGCTCATTTCCTATAGCAACACGTTCTCTAGATGGTATAACCGTTACAATTTATGTTTTATACCTGTTTTTGTCTTCTTGCTGGAACTGTTTCCCCTGTTTTGACTCTTTGACTTAGTTACCAATTAGCCATGAGCCATAGTTCATTTATTCTCTATTGACCAACAACGAAAGTGTACACAGAACTGACCTCATATGTATGGAGACACTTTACTGACTAATGCCTCGTACACACGTACCGATCGTCGGCCGACCGATCGGCCGCCTTTTGTCCAGGGCTGTCCTGTCCGCTGAAAAGTGCAAAAGACTGCACAAGAATTTTGTCCGCCGACTGCAGAAGTGATGTCATGTGATGGTTAACTTTCCCTGTGTTTTTTCTTCTCTGAGCATGCCCAGTCTTGCAAATCTGCTGATTGTCGGCCGAATTCTGTACTGACTAGCGAACAATCGGCCGTTCTGGTGTTGGCCAACAAAAATTTTAATGCCTGCACGACAGATTCTTTTCGGCCGAAAGTGCGCTGTCGGCTGTCGGAAGCATCATACTAACAAGCCGACAATCGGCCGATCGGTCGTCGGCCGAATATTTACGGCCGACAATCGGTACGTGTGTACGGGGGTTAAGGGGGCACTGCATGTAAGGATGCCCTTCTCCACTGACCACTAATGCCTCGTTTCCACTGAGTGGTACGGTACGGTACTGTACGGTTCAGTACGGTACGGTTCGGAACGCTATACATTGCGTTTCCACTGCCAATAGTACCCTTTCATGATAGGCGTGGTGTAGCAGGAAAGCTGTGATAGACGATTCTCTGTCAACCAATCAAAGTTCTGCAGAGTGTAGCTCCACCCTGTTGGTACGGTACTAATGTGCTTGGTACCCCAACGAAAGGGTACCAAAAAAGTGGTACGGTACGGTTCGGAATTAGGGTACCATTCATAATGGAAACGGCATAAAAAGCGTACCGTACCGAACCGTACCAGAAAGCTCAGTGGAAACGAGCCATAAGTAATTTTGCTAATGTAAAGAGCTTTTTTACACCTCCCACCTATATAAATGGAATCTTTAGAGGAGCCTTTACAATGACCCTTACTAACCATTAAAACACATTAAAAGCAAAATACCCTACAGATTACCACAAACACAAGTAAAAATGTATATTTTAAATTAGAGTTGTAAAGAGTACCTTTTAAAATTGGTTTTGGGGACCTGATCAAAATTTTGCCATAAGGCATTGTGAATTCTAGGTACAAACTTGCCAAAATGCAATCACCTATGGACTTTAATGTGTATAACAACCATTCTTGTTTTTAAATTCTGAATAAGTGTATATTGTAAAAAAAAAAATGTTGCATAAAGGCTGTATGTGTAAGTGTGACTGATCCCAGCAGGTGCTTAACATACTACTTTGTCACATGATCGCTGTCCAATCAGAGTGCTCTATTATCACTGATGGGTACCTGGCTACATTTATGGGACCAGGTGCAGTGAGCAGCCTTTTCTAACATCACACATGATTTCGAGAGATTTTGTATGAAGTGTTGACCCATCTACTGATGTGTTAGTATCATGGAGTAACTAGTTTTCAGGAAAACAAATTATTCTCCTCCAATCATGTGGTGTATTGCAGGGAACCTTTGTGTTCTCTTCAGAGACAAAAATCCTTCTACTCTAAGTGGCGTGGTGCCATGTTCAACAGAGCAGAAGCAAGCTGAAAGCTTTGTTTTAGACCGTGATAATGGTCCAGTTCTTCTGACCTTGCTAGAGATAGAGACCGGTCCATGCGTTGTCATAATTTTTTCTGCAGATGACAGATGAGACCTCAGTCAAAGTTATGTTTGTGGAAGGAATTAGATCCTCTGGCAGCACATATATTTCAGAAGATAGATGTGCTAATTTGCATCAGACAAAACATCTCCACAAATACAACCTGAAAAGCGATGAATTGATCAGATGGTGCACTAGGATCCTACAATGGCACGTTGTATTTTAGCGTATGGACCTGTCTACTCATATATGGTGTCCACGTTATAACGTAAGCTGCAAGCCAGTAGAAGGAACAGGGTCCCAGGATAGCATACAGTATTTCAAGCCACCTTTGTGTAGAAAGCTTTCGGTTTCTCTATATGAAGTTAAGATCATATAGCCACTTTTCTGAAATATAAACCTACGGCATCTGTCATTTTACGATGCAGGTTCTTTGACCTCTATGATGGAATCTTCTGACGGTGCTGCCGTGTACTCCACAGGTCTGCTTCCACAAGGTGTATTGAATTGATTGGCCTTCTTCTTCCGGCAATAAATGCCAGTAACAACTGCCACCAAGAAGAGAACGATAACAATTAATGAGATAATGGCTGTCTGCATGTGTTTCGTCTTACTTTGTTCGACTTCTGGATTTTGATGTTCGATAGACTTATCTTTGCCTGAGTAGGAAATAAAATAAAAGTAAAACCTCGGTAAATATATTAAAAGATAAAATGGTGTTGTGTTAGACGAAATACAAAGGTTTAAAATCTACAATCATAGATTGTTTTCCCATTTGTAGAACCGAACCTAATATTGTAATGCATTCATGTTATACCTTGGGCCAGGTGGTTGTTTGCTTTGTTGGGGTCCAGTGGTGTGGTATTCAAGTCACTGGGGGCCGCAGGACTTGCTGTTGTCATAGCTGCCCCAGGTTTTTCTGGTTCTGTGGACTGCCCAATGTTCTGTCCCCAGCTTTGTGTTGAGGGTCTCATGCTGGTCACAGGCGCTGTTGTTGGAGCGTTAGTTGTTGTGGTTAAAGGCTTCTCATTGGTGCCCTTAAAATGCTCTTTCTGAGAGCTTGAGGAGGTATCCTTCAGACACGTCCTGTCTTTGGAGAAAAGGACAAAAATAAGTTCTGCACATTCCCATCATACAACAAAACTGTAAACTTTTATATTCAGCTGCTACTTTTTACCTATAACCACTTCAAGTCCGGACTCTGTTATCCCCCCCTCCCCCAGTCCAGGCCAATTCAGCTTTCAGCACTGTCACACTTTGGATGACAATTACTCATGCAACACTGTACCCAAAATTACATTTTTATTTTATTTTATTTAAGACCAATGAAGGTTTTGTTTCGGTGGTATTTATCACCACAGGCTTTTTTTTTTTTTTTTTTTTCTTTGCTTAATAAACAAACAAAAAAAAAATACCATAAACTTTGAAAACAAAAGTTTTTATTAGTTTCTGTTATAACATTTTGCAAAAAATATATATATTTTTTCATAAATTTAGGCAAAAATTGGATTTTTGTCTTACCTTAAAATCCTTTTCTCTGAAGTTCATTGACCGACATTGCTCCAGAATCTTCTTGACCCTTGGGTTATACTGCCCCCTGCAGGAGCAGGACACTAGGCAGGAAAAAGCTTTACCACACCTATGGGGCAGTCCCAGGGGGGTATATTCCCACTTCCTGCTATAGGCATTCAGCATTCAGTTTAGTTGCAAGCAGTGTCAGAATAAAAATAACCCAACTCAATAGAGGGGTGGGTGCTGTGTCCGTCAATGAACATCAGAGAAAAGGATTTTACAGTAAGACAAAAATCCAATTTTCTCTTTCCTTCATTGACGGACACAGCTCCAGAATCCTCTTGACCATTGGGATGTCCCAAAGTAGTGTCAAACATGAGCAGTGGGAAAAAACACAGCAGAAAAAAAATTCCCAAAAGGCTAAACCTTGTCAACCAGGTAACATGGAGCTCAACCAGGAACCACTGGAACTCCCTTAAAAACAAAAAACATACACCCTCAAAGAAGACAAATCCTCTCAAACGGCGGCCTGCAAAATGTTGCAGCCAAAAGCAGCATCCGCAAATGCCAGCACATCTATTGTATACCATTTTGTGAAAGTGTGCACAGACCACCAGGTGGCCGCCTTGCCAACCTGCACCACTGTCGCCTGATGGCGGAAGGCCCAAAAGGCACTAAGCTCCCACATAGAAACCGCCTTAACAGGGAACGGAGGAACCTGACCCCTGATGGAATAGGCCTGCGCCACCGCCCGTCTTGTTCATCTGGAAATGGTCACGGCAGACACGACCAACCCTTTGCGAGGTCCATCCGTAAGGACAAATAGGAAGGCTGATTTCCTAAACAACTCAGTTGCCACAAGGTACATTCTGATCGGCCGACCCACATAAAGAGAGTGCAAGGCAATCTCCTTAAGATTTTCAGGCTTAGAACACAGGGAAGGCAGCACAATGTCTTTATTCAGAAGGAAACCAGAAAAAACCTTGTGAAGGAACGACTGGCAAGGGTGAAGCACCCCTTTATCTCTGTGAACCACCAGGTAAAGTGAGCAACAAGACAACGCCGCCAGCTCTGACACCCTGCGTGCAGAAGTAATAGCCACCAAGAAGGCCACCTTCTGGGACAATGTAAGCAGAGGAACCTCGAAAATATTTCTGAAAGGCTGGTACTGGAGAACCGATAGCACCAAATAAAGATCACACGGAGGCAATGGAGATCGTACAGGGGAGCTAAGTGGCGAATACCCTGCATAAAGGTGCGACCCAAAGAATGTGTAGCCAAAGTATGGCAAAAGAAGACTGCCAAGGCCGAAAACCTGGCCCTTGACGGTACCCAAGGCCAGGCGCTGCTCAACACCTCATTATAGGAATGCCAAAATCTGAGCCACCAAACGGGGATGAACCCCAAAAGACTCCTACCATGCAATGTGCGCCTTCCAGCACGATGTTAAAACCTTCCTAGAGGTAGATTTTTTAGTCTTTTACAATGTGGGAATCACCAATTCAGACAACTCCCTATCCGGCAACAGCCAAGCCGTTAAAGCCAGCGAGTGTAAAGCAGGATGGAAGATTGGCCCCTGGGCCAATAAATCTTCTCTGAGAGGAAGTCTCCAAAGGGCATCGGCTGTACCAGATCGGCATACCAAGACCGGCGAGGTTAGTCTGGAGCCACTAGGATGATCGGATCCCTTCTGCCTCGATCCATCAAAGGAGACGCGACAGAAGTTTCAGCGGGGGAAAGGCATATATCAGAAGATGATGGCCCCAAGGAGACACCAGTGCATCCCGAGACCTTGCCACAATTCTCTGTACCTTCCTGTTGAGACGAAAGGCCAAAAGGTCCACCTCAGGAGTTCCCTACTGGAGACACAGCTGAACTTTAGAAGGCCGGCTACCTCCCGAGCCACCAGGACACTTCTTGTGCCCCATTGGTGATAGACATATGCCATGGCAGTGGCATTGTCCGATAGATCCTTAACTGGCAGTCCTGAAGGCGATTTGTCCAACGAGCCAGACAAATGTTATCCTCCTGACTAGGCAGAAAAAAAAACTGAATGCCTATAGCAGGAAGTAGGAGTATATCCCCTGGGACTGCCCTATAGGTGTGGTAAAGCTTTTTCCTGCCTAGTGTCCTACTCCTGTAGGGGGCAGCATAACCCAATGGTCAAGAAGATTCTGGAGCTGTGTCCGTCAATGAATGAAAGAGAAATGTATTTTGCTATGGTAAAAATAACCCAAATCCGTGTATATTATATAGTCTGTGTGAAATTATGGAGTCTACAAACTATGGTATATATATATATATATGTAATATAAATAGAAGAGAAATTTCCGCGCTAGATGTGACAGAAAACCAAATGATTGAGAACAATAGTGAGCAGCTGGCACAAAATCAACTAACAGTGATTCAAAAAATACAATAAAAACCAAAAAGTGCAGCGCTGAAATCAGTATACAATTATATAGCTGAAAAGCTCATATAAAGAAAACAAAACAAAAAAGGAGAGGGGATAATGTCCAAATGAATAGTCCCAATATTAAGTGCAGAGATGTGAATCCACGTGCAAAATAACTTTCTTCCAGTGACACCAGGGAAAAGTGTAGGAAGGGGACACCCTTGTGCTCAGGTATAACAAGCAGCTTACCGAAATTCCGTGGCTGCTCAATTTAATGAGACAGCCTCTCCCAGCTAGTAGTAAACCAGTAGGTCAACCGATATCAAGCTCAGGTGCTTCGAAAGACTCCAAAAGCCGAAAGCCGTTTCCGGTGTGTTGTTAAACCGATCACATTAATATGTGGCACACTTGGAACTTCTCATATACTCCATTGAACGTAAAGCCATATGTAGAAAGAAACAGAGGCCCATAGCGTAATCCCGTAAACCAATAGGTAAATTTATTAAAAAAACTACTTACAATTTAAAAGACAAAAACAGGCATGTAGTATGTGCCGGTCATGGATCTAACCGCGGCGTCCCGCAAGTCTCCAGATCAGCATATGGATAAACAGCCGGCTTCGTTGGGGGGCGTGTGGACGTTTATGTCTGGGATCGCCAACGTTTCGTCATAAGAAAGACTTCTTCTGGGCGCCCGAAACCTTGCTTCCTCATCTGGCCTCCTATGCTAACTCTATTCTGGAAGACTCTTCTTTGCGTCCGGAGACTTTGCATGCGTATGTTTCGTTAATCCCGAAAGAAGGTAAAGACCCCTCTTTATGTTCCAGCTATCGTCCCATTTCTTTGTTAAATGTCGATGTTAAATTATATGCCAAGGTAATCGCCAATAGATTACTCCCTTTTTTACCCGCTAGTATCGCTAGCAGTCAAACTGGTTTCATTCCTGGTCGTGAGGTGAGGGACAATGTGTCACGTACAATTTCACTTTTATCTTTTGTTCGCCGGCGCTCCCAACCCACCCTGTTGCTTTCCACGGATGCTGAAAAAGCGTTCGACAGGGTGGACTGGGAGTTCCTGATGGCGACACTACAGGCGTTTGGTCTAGGCCCCCGCCTGTGTCGTTTGATTAATGCGTTATATAAATCCCCTACTGCTCAGATTAAGGTTAATGGTATCCTTAGCAAATCAATTAAGCTCTCTAATGGGACCAGACAGGGCTGCCCGCTCTCCCCTATACTTTTTGTTTTATCTTTGGAACCTTTTCTGGCTAGAATTCAAGCAAACCCCTCGATTCACGGTATCACGGTCGGGTCTATGTCACAGAAATACGCGGCTTATGCGGACGATGTTCTTTTTTATGTACAACAACCCATGATATCTCTGCCTAATCTTCTTTCTGAATTTGATAGATATAGTGCTTTGTCTAATTTTAAAATCAATTTAACGAAGTCGGAAATCTTAAACGTTACAATTGCCCCGGCAATGGCACATGACATCAGCCCAGCATTTCCCTTTATATGGCAACCTTATTCTTTTAAATACTTAGGGGTACATATTACTGCCCAGGTGGAGGATCTAGCACGAGCAAATTATATTCCTTTACTTAACACAATTAGAGCTAACTTTGCGAATTGGCATCATTTAGCCACCTCTTGGATAGGGAGGGTGAATGTTGTCAAGATGAATGTGTTGCCCAGGGTGCTCTTCATGTTTCAAATGCTTCCGTTTAATATACCCGTCAATTTGGTGAGGACCTTAAATTCTTTGGTTAGAGCATATGTTTGGCGCCGCTCACAGCCTCGGCTTGCGCTCTCGCTACTTTCGCGGGGCAAAAGCCGCGGGGGGTTGGCGGTGCCGGACTTCGGGAGATATCTGAATGCCATCTCCCTGGTTCGGATAGCCGATTGGAAATTTCATACAGAGGAAAAGCTCTGGGTTCAGCTGGAGCAGAAGCTGGCAAATACAGCATTATATACTCAACTTTGGATACCGCCGGAGACTAGAAATTTTGCTGACACCATTTCGCCTTTAACCAGTTCGGTTTTCCGCATCTGGGATCGGCTTCATAGGCTCTATAAAATTCCATACAACTCACCGCTTATGCCGATTTTAGGCCATAGCCTTTTCCCGCCTGGTTATAAAGATCACTCTTTCTCCCAGTGGCTACCACAGGCCAATGCTACGCTGTTGCATCATATAACGGGGATGGAAGGAATACTCCCATTCTCTAAAATATGCCAGGCCTCACCAAAGACATTTATGGATTGCTGGAAATACCACCAACTCCAGCAATTTGTGAAAAAACTGCCTCACCCCTTACGCAACATACATTCCTTGAACCCGATTGAACAAATCCTAGCACGCCCTGAATCAAGTAAAGGTTTATTATCAAAGTTTTATAAGGCATTGGACGCATTAAGCCCCAACTCCACCCCACATTTTTTGAAACAGTGGCAACTAGATTTTAAATGTACTTTTTCGCCGACACAGGAGGAGGTTATTCTTCAATTGTCTCATAGTTCAGGAACATCGGCGAGGACAGCAGAAGCCAATTATAAGTTTCTCACTAGATGGCACTACTCCCCCGTTAAGCTACAGAGGATGACACCATCTCTCTCGGCTGCCTGTTGGAGAGGCTGTGGGCTTAGAGCTACGCACGCACATATATGGTGGTTCTGCCCAGCAATTCGACCCTTTTGGACTAGCGTACTATCTTTAATTGAAGAGATTCAGGGTTTACCTATTGCTAGGGATCCGTTGTCGGTCTTATTCCATGACACTAAACTTCCTCCGGCCCAGTATCGAAAGTCTATTACCCCTCACCTTTTAAATGCAGCCAAAGCATTAATCCCAAAATATTGGAAACAGTCTACAGTCCCCTCGATACCTCAATGGCTGCGGGCAGTCGACCGTACTTACTACCTGGAAGACATGACATTAGATCTTCATGGTCAGGCATCTCTGGCATGTAAGATTTGGTCATGTTGGTTAACATTTACCCACACTAACATATACGCTGCATATATGGCTGAGGCCTCTCTAGGTTAGAACGTCAAGACTGGTGAAACACCAAGGGACCTCCTTTTTTTTTTTTTTTTTTTCTTTTCTTCCTCTCCTCTCTTTAGTGGAGCGCTCCCGCTTAAACAACTGGTTTAAAATGCTTAATAATCCCAGAAATATTGATTTTTGTAGGTATATTAAACCGTATGTTTTTTGCATTGGTTCTAGTTATGACGAGCAGAGATTGCCTAACTGTATAAAATTTGGGGAGATCCCCCTTTTTCCTTTCTTTCTTTCATGCTTGTATAATCTGTATAAAATTCAATAAAAAACATATTAAATAAAAAAAAATTCAGTAAGAGGCATAGTTTATGTAAATTGTAATTTTTTGTCACAATTTTTGAAACATTAAAAAAAAAAAAATCAAATTTGTTTTCATAAAGTTGTCATTTTAACAAGTTATTGCGCACTTACACAGCATAAGCACAGCATAAGCATACGTATAATTACACATCAAAACACATTCTAATATTCCACCTGAGTATGGGGATATCATATGTGTAAGACTATTTCACAGCCACATAGAGAGACCCAAAATTCAAGAAACCTCTTCAGGCTTTCTGGGAGCATAAATTACGCATCTAATAATGATCAGTGATACTGTAACTGGAGTGGCGGTGATCAGGGACAATATAACTGGTATGTTGGTAATCAGGGACAATATAACTGGGGTGGCTGCGATCAGGAGCAATATAACTGGTGTGGCTGTGATCATAGACAGGTATGGCCGTGATCAGGGACACTAACTGGTGTATTGGTAATCAGGGACAATATAACTGGTGTGGCAGTGATCAGGGACAAAACTGGTGTGCCGGTGATCAGGGACACTGGGACAGGTGTGGCAGTGATCAGGGACACTGGGACAGGTGTGGCAGTGATCAGGGACACAGTAACTGGTGTGCTGGTAATCGGGGACAATATAACTGGTGTGGCAGTGATCAGGGACACTGGGACAGGTGTGGCAGTGATCAGGGACATTGTAACTGGTGTGGTGGTCATCAGGACACTGTAGCTGGTGTGTCGGTAATCAGGGACAACATAAGTGATGTTGTGATTGGCCACGGTACCATGTGATTCCTGTGACCAATCACAGAGCTCACACAGCAATGATAGAATTGTTTACTACTGTTAATGGTACATGGTACCAGGGCCCCTCACACCAGTGGACACAGCGGGTCACAGATCCTGCTGCTACGTGCTCGAGTGGGTGATAAGGGAGGATGTATGGTGCGTCCACCAGTGCTGCTCCCATCCAGCCAGTACATAAAGTGGTTAAAGCGGTAGTAAACTCTTGAATAGAAAAAAAACCCTTCTCCCATGGAAGTTATTGTCATAATGTGCTAGTATGCGAAAGACTTACCTTAAAATGAAGCCCTCCAGCAGCACGCTGACATCACAGACAAAACTTCCATATTCAACCGGTCTTCCTTCTGGGTTCGGGGGCTCCAGCCATTTGAATAGCTGAGCCACAATGACACCACTTGCACGCATGTGTTCTGGAGCCACGATCCCAGCACGGTGCTCTGAATGGATGGCATATTCTGTATGCTGTCCCTTTAGAGCACAGTGCACATGTGCCTGTGATGTCACTGGCAGCAGAAATAGTGAAAACTGCCTAAACAGTGCATACTTGGGAGATATTCCTTATAGCTACAGGTTTATTATAAGCTTACCTGTAGGTACAGTGATCAAGCGGTGTTTACCGCAGTGTTTACTACCGCTTTAAATATATTGCTCAATAGCTACAAAGGATATAAACCCACTTTATGTGAAGCAAAATGCCTTTAGGAACTCTGAATTTCCTTGTAAAAGTAGCAGTGACATCATCACTGTGCTGGACATAGCCTGTGCAGAGAGCAGAGCTGTAGGAGGGGCCCAGCAGGCTCCACCCACTGCAGGCTGCCTGTAGAAATAAACAGCAGGGGGCGGAGACAAGACCAGTCACCCTGCACAAGGGGAGAGAGCAGTAGTGAGTGGTCTTTATTGCAGGAGGTTCCTGCAGAAAGGTTAAGTCTCACATTGGATTACTGCACAGATCTGGAAGCACAAAGCACACCGAGATTCAAGAATATACGACTATTGCATTTAGACAATATTTGTTTTTTCTGGAGTTCAGCTTTAGGTTCGGTTCACACTGTCGCGACTTGGGATCCGACTTGTGAGACCCCAAGTTGCGTGACATGTGAAATCCCATCTTAGTCAATGAGAGCTTTCTTAATTAGCACTGCTGAAGTCGCTTCAACTTTACAAAAGGTTCCTGTACTACTTCAAGGCCACTTCTATCCCACTTGTGCCCACAGAGTATAATAGAAGTCGCCTCCAAGTCAGATCCTCATCTTAATTGATGTGATTTGGAACGATCCGACATTACAGGAAGATTACCCCCGGCATTCCCTGGAGTTGCTTCAAAGTCACTTCAAGTCACTTCAAAGTTGCTTTAAGTCGCCCTCAAGTCACCTAGCAAAGTCGCATTGTAAGCTGCATGACTTTCAGGTCACGCCAGTGTGATCCGAGCCTTAAGTAGAGTGTGGAATGGAGAAATGAGAAACCTTTGTCAGAAATTCTGTGTCCCTATTGGGAGATTACTTCACTGTTTGTTTGGCCACCAGGATGGGAAGTGAGGTGAAATCTCCCCGAAAGACACAGATGGCCATAGGTGTGCGTAATCTATTGCATTAGGGTGCACACCCCAAAGCTGAAACATACATGCCTTTCTCTGCAGTCTCAGCTGCACTGGGCAGTGAATGAATGTGCTGAACAACTTCCTGTTCATTCACAAACTAAAGCATAGTAAACACATTTTACTATGCTTCAATTATGAATGAACACAGTGAGTGTGTTTACTATGTTAATTTAAAAAAGGAAGGGGCTGGTAAATTAAATATTGACTAGCCCCTGCCCCATTCCCCTCCTCTCTATCCTGAAACATCCCCCGCAGCAGCCAGGGGAGAAGGAGAGGAGGGAAGCCTGTCAGTAGAGGGGGAGGCGCAACATGGGGGGAAGCCAGGGTAGTAGGGAGAATCAGCACCGCAGGTAGTGATTAGGGTGTGCCTAGGAATTAGAACATGTCAGTTTTTATTGCTTTCTGTATCCCCGTTAAGGAGATTCACCCTCCCTATTTGTCCCATTTACCATTATCATTGAAAGTGAAATTAAAAGAAGATCCCAAATTTTGGGTTGCCCCCAAAAAAGAAAATAAGAGGGGAAATCTTCCAAAGGGGACACTAGTTCTGGTGACTTGGGGGTCCTGGGGGTCAAGGCGAATGAACTCGTTCGTAAATAGGGGAATTACTGTATATAAAAACCTCATTCCAAAATTCAGTTTAGTGACTGTCACTAAAATCCAAATAGGAGTAAAAGATCTCCCTGAATAGAACATAGTAAATACTTACTTCTCCGGTGCCCCACTGAATGCCATTCTAATAAAGAGAATCTGTGAGATGAAGACTCTTCATAAACTGACTCGTCTGGGAAAGCCAATCTTCTGGTCCCCCACTGCACTCAATGGTTCAGTCTGCTGGCCACTCCATCACTGCATCACTCCTAGAGATGTGAGGATTGGTGGAACGGACCATTACAGTGCAGAAGGAGACCAAGAGATTAACACTCCCGGCTGTAATTGTTCCTTCAGCCTAGCTTTCTTCTTTAGAGTGGTGCAGGTGAATGTATATTGGCGCAGGATACCAATAAAACCGAACGGTTTCATATCATATGAATGACCTGGCAAGTATACACTACATTACCAAAAGTATTGGGACACCTGCCTTTACACACACATGAACTTTAATGGCATCCCAGTCTTAGTCTGTAGGGTTCAATATTAAGTTGGCCCACCCTTTGCAGCTATAACACCTTCAACTCTTCTGGGAAGGCTGTCCACAAGGTTTAGGAGTGTGTCTATGGGAATTTTTGACCAGAAGCGCATTTGTGAGGTCAGGCACTAATGTGGACGAGAAGACCTGGTAGATGTCAGTTTTTATTGCTATCTGTATCCCCGTTAGTGAGATTCCCCCTCTCTATTTCTCCTATTTGCCATTATCATTGAAAGTTAAAGAAGATCCCAAATTTTGGGTTGTCCCCAAAGTATAGTAAAAGTAGGGGGAAATCTTCCAAAGGGGACAATAGTTCTGGTGACCTGGGGGGGGGGGGGTCCCCAAAGGGATTCCCTTAATTTTGAAAGGATTTCCTCCCACTTCCTGTTTGGCTATGGGACAGGAATGGAAGGGAAATTCCACCCTTGCTCTGTCCAAAAAAAAAAAGGTGGAACTGTGCAATGGGTGGAAAGCCATAATTTTGACTTTTATTGAAAATCTTTTCTTAAAATTTAGAATTACAGTTAGATTATTTTTAGTTGGCTCCAGTCTACCCTGAGATATTCACCTCTCACCTTGCCCTGTAAGATGATCACAATACTTGAAGTCTGCAGAATAAATATGAGTGCTAGGAATGCTATGCTTTTACTTAGTCACAGAATTTATCCAGGCCACTTTATTGTATTCAGCAGGATCTCTTCTTAAGCCTCGTACACACGCAACAATTATCGGCCGACCGATCGGCCGTCTTTTGTCCAGTGTTGTTGTGTTGGTTGAAATGTGCTCTAGACTGCACACGAATTTTATCGGCCAACAAAAACCAACTTCAGAAGTGATGTCATGTGCTGGTTTACTTTCCGTGTGTTTTTTCATCTCTGAGCATGCCTAGTCTTGCTCATCTGATTTTTGTCTGCCGAAATCTGTACTGACTGACGGAAAATCGGCCGTTGTGTTGACGGCCAACAAAAATTTTATAGCGTGCACACCAGATTTTGTTCGGCCGAAAAGTCGCAGTCGGTTGTCGTAATCATCATACTAAGAAGCCGAAAATCGGCCGATCGGACGTTGGCCGAAAATACACGCCCAACAATCATTGCATGTGTACGAGGCATAAGATTCAACCAATACATTTAGTATTTGACCATATTACTGTACAATTTACTACAATCAACTATAGATTTACCAATTTGCAGGACCTACCCAATATATCTAACCAGTTTGTATCCAATCAGGATTGCCCTTGTACAACATAGATCTAAAGGAGTTTGTACAGTCAGATTGTAATATATGTGGTGAACTTAGCATGGCTAGCATTGTGCACAGCCTTACCTCCGTCAAGGCACTCCATTAGATTTTTCACCCAGGATAGATGTTTTTTCGCACAGATGCTTCCCTCAACCAACTGAAATCTGGAAGAAATAAAAAATAAATTATGAGCTCAAATATTAAATTCAAATCTAAAACAGTCCTAATAAAATTGAAAAACATAAAAAGAAGTTCCTTGTAAAGTGTATCTTAGTGGCGGTTCACATTGGAACACTGCAAATCCATTGCGGGGTTCCCACATCGCACCCCCAACTTGCAGGCAGTTCACACCCCTATATGCGAACTGCTGGGGGTGTCAATACAAAGTTAATGACACCTCCATATTAGTTTGCATATCGCAGTGCAAACTGCCAATTCGGACAGGAACAAAGGATCAGGTGAGTTCTGTGTTTACCTCTAGACCAGGGGTGTCAAAATAAATTTAATCGCGGGCCACACCAGCATTATGGTTGCCCTCAAAGGGCCGGTTATATCTGTAAGATTAGATGTATAGGAGTACCCCACGCCCCCTTACATGAGATGTCAAGAGCCCCCCCCCCCCCACCATCAGAAGTCAAGAGTCACCCACCCTTCCTTACATCACAATGCACCCCCTTACCTTGTGCCGCTGCCAGGAAGAAGATGCAGGTGAATCTGGGAGGAAGAAAGTACAGGGTCTGGAGGAGGCCCAAAGGAGGGCTGGAGTCAGCTTCCAGAGTCTGCTGAATGCTGAGACCAGGGGAGGCAGAGAAAAGGTGGTGTTGCGGCAACACAGAGAGGTGCACAATCTGTAGGAGGAGTTCTGCCCTCCTCTCTGCTGCGCACTGCTGAGAAGGGAGGGGGGGTGGTGGTGTTCAAAGACGAGTCCACTAAACCTTGTGGACAGCCTTCCCAGAAGAGTTGAAGCTGTTATAGCTGCAAAGGGTGGGCCAACTCAATATTGAACCCTACAGACTAAGACTGGGAAGTTCATATGCGTGTAAAGGTAGGTGTCCCAATACCTTTGGTAATATAGTGTATATAGAAACCTACCGATTCAAATCATATTTTTCCCACGATCCTTCCATCTCCAATGTAACAGGAATGGTTTCTGACCAGGCCTCCGCCACGGGAATCTTATGACTGCCCCCCCCCCCATACCCTGGGTATTTCCATTCTGGCTATCTCCTTTCCGACTTCTAATTGTCTACTGCTTTTTCCTATTCTCAATGCTGTTTCTTTAAATAAGAAAAAAAACTCTGTACCTGTTTATGTACATAAATGTTTAAGCATAATGTTGACTTGGTCTACAAATGGGTTCAGCCAACTTATGTATCCAAATTTTTTTTTTTCTCCCAATGATTTTTGTCCGTACTGTACGGTCGGTGACCCACTTGTATGACTTTGTCCTGTCTTTTCCTCATAAATTCTGATTGGACTAGAGTGCAGGCAGTGGGAGAGGTAAGCATTGTCTATACAGTGAGACTTTTAAGATTCAATTTTTGTCCAATATTGAAATTTAGGTTTGGCTCCATGTGTTATTGTAACAGATAGCAAACTGCTTTTGGGTCTTGCTGTCTATTTACTCAGTTAATGCGGCACATGTCAGCTTTGCTAATTCTTCCCATGGTTTTACCTTATATTCTCTGATGGTGGTGGACATTTTATATAACTTTGCACTTTGCTGTGTATCACATTCAGGAATGTCGTAGGAATGTCCTTTTTCAGAGGGTTTGTGCAATCCTTGCAAAGTATGCGTTGTACACCTTGCTGGGAGACACCTGAGGAGAAAGCAGAGAAACTTCATAAATGACTCATCTATGGACAGGTCACTGGTTCCGTTCAAGTGGACCTTTCATGAGCCTGAAAAATTCCTAAATCAGGATGGCTCCATCCTTCTGGAGAGAAAAGCACAATAAGGCAAAAGGAAGAAAAAAACACCTAATTTCAATTGAAGGCCCCTTCACACTACGTCCATTGAGCTGTCTTGATCTTCATTGGCCAATGCAGGGTCAATGCAAGGGCACTGTTCAACCATACAGGTGTGTCATTAAGGGGATAAAACCTTCCTCAGCTGAAGTGGTTAATTGACTTGATGCTATACTCTGATTAAAAAGTGTTCCTTTAATTTTTTCGAGCAGTTTAGTTGTGTCCCTGAAGAGTTTCTTTTGCTGAAAAGTCAAGTGGGCATCCCATCATACCCCTATCCCCATCCAAGTTGAATACCACCAATAAACAAAGTTGCTGGACTGTTTCAAGTGTGCTGTGGAAATTGGGTGTGTCTGGCTGTGCAGGGTTAGGGATTTCTTTTCACCAGTGGCTCCTAGGGGGGTAGCGCTACACTTGATAGTGTATTACCATCCAAATTTGTTTTCTAATGAAGACAGATACTTAAAAAACAAAGTAAACAATCAACATTATACATGTAACCTCCACCAGACAGAGAGCATGACAGCTGGCCGCTCCACAAGCTAATCTCCCAAACGGAGCAAGTAGACAGACAGGTACGCCCACTGCTCTCTCCGCCACTGATGCGTTTCGTCAGCACTGACTCTTTCAAAGGAGAAAAAGTCTGTGCTGATGAAACACACTTGTTTGTCTTATTCAAGGTTGGGGAGTTATTGCAGCAGCTGTGTATAATTTCCTAATCAGTTTGTTTGGTGATATTGTGATTTAGAGCACTGTTTTTTAAGGGCGGAGTTGGGTTTATGTTTATATCAGTATGATTGTTAAAGGAGAAGTACAGCCAAAGCTCATTTAGCTGTACTTCTCCTGTGGATCACAGGAGTGCAGTTTGTTCTGCACTCCTGTAATCTGTTTTCAGCAGACAGCGGGTTGGCGTCACAGAGCCGGTCCAGGCTCAGGGAAGATTGTAGAATGGGATTGGTGCAGCGCTAACACAATTGAATCCACAGTCCATACAAATGTTCAAATGGATCAAATACAAAAGTGCAGTAAACAAAAGTTCATCAGAGAGTGCTCCAATAAAGAAGGGAAACTGTCCACTACTTCAAACTTGGAAAAAGCCCCGAGTGCAGGAACCACCACCAAGATAATAAATGGCCTCTTACCAAATTGCAATGACCCCCATTACAAGGATCAAAGACAGCCTGTGTGATCAAATCAGTGCCCAGATCGACATGTATCGATTCCCAGTGTTCCCTCAGCAGCTCCGACCGGAACAAGTGAACATAAGGAAAAGAGGGACAACTCCAATAGTGAAGTACGTTCACAGGTTTATTCAGTAAAAGCAGAGTGGCAACTCACGTTTGCATGAAGAAATCACAGCATGTCTCGGAGCTATACTCTCAGAACCTTTGTTTCCAACCAATAAAATGGCTGCCGTGTCTCCTTGCTGGCCTCAGCACGACGAACCGCAGGCTCCTCCTGGAGACACGGCAGCCATTTTATTGGTTGGAAACAAAGGTTCTGAGAGTATAGCTCCGAGACATGCTGTGATTTCTTCATGCAAACGTGAGTTGCCACTCTGCTTTTACTGAATAAACCTGTGAACGTACTTCACTATTGGAGTTGTCCCTCTTTTCCTTATGTTCACTTGTTCCGGTCGGAGCTGCTGAGGGAACAATGGGAATCGATACATGTCGATCTGGGCACTGATTTGATCACACAGGCTGTCTTTGATCCTTGTAATGGGGGTCATTGCAATTTGGTAAGAGGCCATTTATTATCTTGGTGGCGGTTCCTGCACTCAGGGCTTTTTCCAAGTTTGAAGTGGTGGACAGTTTCCCTTCTTTATTGGAGCACTCTCTGATGAACTTTTGTTTACTGCACTTTTGTATTTGATCCATTTGAACATTTGTATGGACTGTGGATTCAATTGTGTTAGCGCTGCACCAATCCCATTCTATATTGCTATTTAGATCTGGTATTTCTGATTCTAGATCAGGTGCTGGCTGCTTTCATTTGGTCTGTTGACTTTTTATTCATGTATGTTTTTATCTTTACATTTTAGCGCAGCAATATCCCCATTTTTATATTCAGGGAAGATTGTGACCATATGGTCGGGATCCACCCAAGATCCTGGACCGGCACCTGGCTCAGCCTCCACAGCCCAGCACTCCAGCGAGGGGAGGGGGGCAGAGAAAGACAGCAGTGACTGACAGTCACTAGCTCTCTACCCACAGAGCACTGAGAACCGAGCGATCAGTGGTCTTTGATTTCTCGGTTCTCAGTCTTATAACCAGCGGCGGACAGATGCAGCATCGGACTGATGAAGCATCCACCTAGGTAAGTATAATTCTTAAAATATAAAAATTCCCAAACTCCTCTTTTGAGTGTATGGCATATCAACCAATCTTTATGCTCTCCTGATCATGTATTTTTCCTGGACAGTAATCCACTTGACAATACAAATGTATACTAAATCGTTCAGTGTATGGTCACCATTACAAACCGCTAAAAAGATCAGTGGTAACATGCCCATGGCTCTGCCAAGTGGCGTTGGACCCAGTGCTGTGAAGGCATCATTAGATGGAAGGTCAATCAGCCACAGCTCAAGGAACCCATGGGAATCTCTGGAGGAACTCTAGTTGAGAATGGCTGATCTAAAGGGAGAAGCTTAGGTGGGCGATGTGACTTTTGTGAAATAAACACCTGGAGTGGAGGATATTGGAGTGTAGCACATGTATCTTTTGGGGATTTATTGGCTGGTGAGTAAAGACCTGTACAGAGCCACTATTGAGATTGTGAACTGTACCTTATCGGATAATGCCTGTTTTGTGGTATGCACTAATTTCTTACACTTCATTGCCAAGCCCATGACATGATTATGCAATTCAGCTTTCCATGTCAACCCTCCACCTTAAGTGCACTCACTGAATCATCATCAACTCCGCAGGGAGGTTGCACAGAAAGTTGTAAAGCAGGAAATAGTAGAGTCATCAGAGGTGTATAACAAGAATGGCTGGCCAAAAATAACAGTTTCCGCTAAGACAATTCCATGAGCTGCGTTGATACTGTCAGGTGCATGGCTAATGAGGTCAACACCTTATCTGGGATTATTTCCAGTCATTTTTTTTCCTATAAATAACATTGCCAAAAAGTCCCATTTTACTGGTCAGGGCGGTTAAAAAAATTGGTAATGTAGCGTCTTTAATGACTACGTGCTGAAATACATCTATAAGTGTTCTTTGTAACTTTGAGGAGTCAGCAGTTTGTGTGTGAAACTCTCATGCAGAAAACAAAGGTTTGTATCTGCTTCCGTATAAAGTCCATGAGATGGAATGTGGAGAATTTTAGCTTTCACACACAGGAAATATTTACCTTCAAGGGGATTTCCAGCAGAGAATAAGATCAAACCGTAAGATCAAATCATAACTGCCACTTTCTTCACGTTTTAAAGTGGAACCCCAGACAGAATTTCTGTTTTTGAACAAACACAAATGAAGTGCTGGATCCAGATTATCACTAGATCCATTTTATTGTAATAAGGCACAGTGGCTCAGGTAAGGTAACTCTTAATAAATGAGGACGTCCCTCAAACAAGAGGGATAAATATTCGCATGTACTGTTACAGCATTCACAGGATCCTTGCTGGGTCTTCCAGGATTTCCCAGATTCGTATGACCTCCAATACTGTTAAGATCCCTGATGGGTCTTCCAGTGATTCCAGGATATCCAAGACTTCCAATTTTCAAAGGATCCCCGTTAGGTCTTTCAGAATTCTTAATACCTCCACTACCATACTGGGCATGTCTTCTGAGCAGAAGGGTATTTAGAATACAGCCTTTGAATTGGCTGGTGCTGTGTCTTATCACCAGCTACTTCAGAGCTAAAACCCTATAATATCTGTCTGCTATGTGCCTTTCTGTTGCCTGCCTGGACCTGACTACTCTCTCACACTTTGACCCAGTCCTTGACCTGACTACTCTACTCTTGCCTGCCTTGTCTTCTTTTAGGAACTAACTACTCTCTTGAATATTGCCAGCCTCAGCCCATGTTTGCCCCTGATTACATTCTCACCTGCTGCTTACCTTGACCCCTGTCTGGACCTGACTACTCCCTCACTTGCTTTCAGCTTAGACCCAGTTCTTGACCTGACTACTCTACTCTTGCCTGCCTTGTCTTCTTTTAGAAACTAACTACTCTCTTGAACATTGCCAGCCTCAGCCCATGTTTGCCCCTGATTACATTCTCACCTGCTGCCTACCTTGACTCCTGTCTGGACCTGACTACTCCTTCACTTGCTTTCAGCTTAGACCCAGTTCTTGACCTGACTACTCTACTCTTGCCTGCCTTGTCTTCTTTTAGGAACTACTCTCTTGAATATTGCCAGCCTCAGCCCATGTTTGCCCCTGATTACATTCTCACCTGCTGCCTACCTTGACCCCTGTCTGGACCTGACTACTCCCTCACTTGCTTTCAGCTTAGACCCAGTTCTTGACCTGACTACTCTACTCTTGCCTGCCTTGTCTTCTTTTAGGAACTAACTACTCTCTTGAATATTGCCAGCCTCAGCCTATGTTTGCCCCTGATTACATTCTCACCTGCTGCCTACCTTGACCCCTGTCTGGACCTGACTACTCCCTCACTTGCTTTCAGCTTAGACCCAGTTCTTGACCTGACTACTGTCTTGCTTGCCTTTTCACCAGCCAGGAAGTGACTACTTCACTGCTACCTGCCTCAACCCCTGCCTGATTACTCCACTGCCTGCCAAGGACTTTGCCGACCAGGCCACTCTCTTGTCTGCAGCTGTATGTACAGTCTTGCTACCATAGCATTTATGTTCCAGCCACAACCCATTTGGAAAGGGGGGGGCGATCCTAAGGACACTGACCTAGTCCCGGCTTGCAGCAAAGAAAACCAGGACCAATAGGCTTTCGGGCTCACTTCCGCCATCAGGGGTTCTGGTGAAGATTAACTGCCACTTAGCCATCATGCCTCGGGTGAGCCAGCGTTACCTGCCAGGGGGAACCATAACATGTACAAATAATAATTTCTTAAAAAAAAAAAGAAGTGGAACCACCAACAAGTTAGTGGGATTCAAAGAACTCCCCTTCTTCAAGGCTACAAAACCAATCTGAAAACATACAAATTCCTATACTGACTCAGGACCAATTTAATCAAAATAGAAATTCACGTATCTGTATATCTGATCTAACCCTGGCTCACTCTATAAAATAAGTTTTTATTTGGTGTTCCACTGAAACTGTGGTGGGTACACGCATGTTTCTGTTTTACTCACTGTACCAGACCATCATGAGTCATTTTAAATCTAAATTGGTTTGTTAGATGCTACACTAATGCTGAACATTTGCTGAAATAAAACCAGCTACAGAACAAGCTACCTAGATCGTCAATGGTTTTCAGATTGTTAAACGTGCACTGTGAAAGTAAGCAACACCACCGTACAACCAGCTCCCTGCGTGCATACGGATTACCTGCAATCTATATATAAAAAAATTAAAAAAAAGAGGTCTCTTGCAGTAATATTAGCCATAGGAATTAGTCCTTCTCCACTTTACTAAAAAAAAAAAAGGGCCCCCACCCACCTATGTCCCTTCTTTGAAGAAATTACCATTTCCTGTCCTGGTGACACAACAGGAAATGAGGGGAACCTCCCTAAGGGAAACGCACTGCAATAAAAACATGACAGATCCTCCAGCCCTTTTCCCACCACATCCAAAAGTAAAATAAAAAGCTCTGGACGTAATCCTAATTATATATTTATTTACGCAGCTCTAGATGTCAAACCCAAAAAGATGGGCTTTGGAGAAAAAGGGGACAGAGGGGTGTGTGGGCCCTAAAGTGGTGATGTCCCTCCAAATTATTCATCAGCCATAATGGACTGTACATGCTCCAGCTAGCCAAATACAATACAATCTCTGTACGTTTGGAGTTACTAAATGTAATACGAGGTGAAACCTAAAGAATCTTTTACATTGGTATCCAATCAGGCAGGCCCATCGATGATGGCAGAACCACAGGAGATTGTATGTATGTGTGTGTGGCCACCTTCAGCTGATTTTCTAGTATGCACCAGCTTGGAGAAACTTCGAACTCTTACTGCAGTACACGCCTAAAGCTTATCCGCCTACTGTGCATTGTGTCAGATGTGGAAGTCCCCTTGTGGATGTTGAAATAAAACAGGCGTCTATCAGCCAGATGTTACATAAGGAGATAACATGGGTGTTGATCCGAGTTACTGTTTAACTCAGACAGAGCATGGGGAAGATGGGAATTGGTGAACCCTTCTCCTTTCTTAGCAATATGCTACTTGCCGTGCTACTAAGCCAAACCAAAGCTCCCTGAGACACCTTCCTGGAACAAGGATGTAGAAAGGGCAACCTAAAACCAAAAACGTAATACTTTGCAGCTTAGCACTCCTCGGGCTGCATTATTGTTTAGGCTTCTTTGTCCTATAATGGCGCTTTTCCACTGCATGGAACCGAACGGTTCGGCTCGCTTTTGTGCTTTTCCACTGCTGGTGCCGCATGGTACGGTTTAGGAACGGTTCGGTACGGTACGGCGGCGCTTTTCCACTGCATGGAACCGAATGGTACGGCTCTCTAAAACAGTACCACCTCGATTGTTGTTCCAAGAGGTACCATACCCGGTACCATATCCCACAATCCTTTGCATGCAGTCACTACTAGCCACTGATTGGTCAGAGAATCGTTGTTATCCCACCCACTTAACTTTAGTACTACTATAGTGGAAAAGCAAACCGTACCGAACCGTTCCAACACCGTACCATGCGGTACCAGCAGTGGAAAAGCAAACCGGGCCAAGCAGGGCTGAGTAGAGCCGAGCCGGTAATTGCAGTGGAAAAGTGCCACTAGTGACCTTGCCAATAACAGACTTCCTGGCCCTGGGTGACAACGCCCACTGACCCTACTGTGTCAGGATAACCGAAACAGGACAGGACTACAGGAACCCCCCCCCCTCTTCTCTATAACACAGAGGGTGGGGCGCTGTTGTCCTCTAAGCAGAGAAGAAGTCATCAGATCAGCGGATTTTTGGCAGGATCAATGGGCATTTTATTGTGCTTTTCAAACAGATATAACAAAACACTTTCAACGATAAATCAATCAACCCAAAAGAGACCAAATAAGTGAAGCTTGTTGTGACCCAGAATAGAGTTTGGGGCAGAGAGAGATCGATCCTCCTGATCCTTTAAAAGTATGAGTGCGGGCATATACGCTCCCTTATCCAATCTGTGTACAAGAACAACCCCGACTGTCGTGTGAATACAAGTGTAAGACAGCCTCAGCCCCAGGTCTGCTCCACAAACCATGCCCTCCCGCCGACGCGTTTCACCCCACCTGCTGGAGCTTAGTAATAGAAGTGGGGCATTAAGGCCTGGTGGGTGGGGCGAAATGCGTCAGTTTGAGGTAAAGGGCCAATCACAGCTGGTCACATGTAAACAGACTTGGCGGCCATTCCTTTACTCACACACATTTGTTATGAAAGGACAGCCGCTAACCAGCAAGGCTGACAGGGCACAATGAGTACATTGTTTACACTGATAATCGGGGCACTGATCATCAGAGTCCTAATTATCAGTGCAGCCCCATCACTGCAGATCAGTGCAGGTTATTAGTTATCATCAGTTTCGCTTATCAGTGCTGCCTCATTAGTGTCTCCTCATCAGTGCCCATTAGTGCAGCTTATCAGTGCTCATCAGCACACATGGATGTCCACAATGGGGGGGGCGCAAGTGCCCCGCCCTGGAAATTTCCTGGTCTGCTCTAAGAGGGGAATCTATAGGGACCCTGCTCTAAAGGGGGATCTATGGGGGACCCTGGCCTGGCCTGCTCTAAAGGGGGATCTATGGGGACCTGGCCTACTCTAAACGGGATCTATGGGGATCTTGGCCTGCTCTAAAGGGGGTCATATTGGCTAAACATATATATATATATATATATATATATATATATATATATATATATATATATTATTTGCAGGGAGACCCTGGAGTACCTGGTGGTGCAAGAAAACCTGGTAGCATGGGGAATATAAGTGAAAAGGTAAGACTAAAAAGGGATCTATAGGGACCCTGGCCTGCTCTAAAGGGGATCTATGGGGGACCCTGGCCTGGCCTGCTCTAAAGGGGATTCTGTGGGGGCCAAAATGGATGGAGCATGGGTGACCTTAAAATGATGCCCCCTAAATAAAAATTCTGCGGACACCCCTGTCAGTGCCGCCTCATCAGTGTCGCCTCATCAGCGCCCATCAGTGCAGCCTCATCAGCGCACATCAGTGCAGCCTCATCAGCGCACATCAGTGCAGCCTCATCAGCGCAGCCTCATTAGTGCCCATCAGTGTCGCCTCATTAGCGCTCATCAGCTCAGCCTCATCAGTGTCCATCAGCGCAGCCTCATCAGTGCCCATCAGCGCTCATCGGTAAAGAAGAACAATTACTTGTTTGCAAAATTTTATAAACAGAAACTAAGAAAGACGTTTATTTTTCTAATTTTTTGGTCTTTTTTTGTTTGTTTAGCAAAACCCCAGTATTGATTATATATCACCAAAAGAAAGTTCTATCTGTCTAAAACAAAATGCTAAAAATGTCATTTGGGTACAGTGTTGCATTACTGAGTAATTGTCATTCAAAGCGTGAGAGCGCTGACAGCTGAAAATTGGCCTGGGCAGGAAGGGGGAGAAAGTGCCCGATATTGAAGTGGTTAAGGGCAGGGACTGATGTGAATGTACAATGTATGGGTACTGCGTATATTGATGGCGCTGTATACACATCTGTATTAATACTTGTGATCTTATGTGCGATTCCTAGAAAGTGGCTGAAATTGACTGAAAATTGCCACATGTATGTCATCTGATTATTTTGGTACAGGCAGCAGTTCTTGGTTTGAATGGTTTAATCAAATATCTTTGGTGACCATCAATGTCCCAGAGGACACCAATAACAGCAGCACTGAGTGATGGAGTCACATGTCTACGCTGACCTTATATGTGGACAATACTGGATTTGTCTGCTGCTGTAGGGATAATCCCGGATGTCATAGAACATAAAAAACTGGCCACACGCCCAGCACAGGAGAGAATCTTCTTCCCATTGTGTGAGAGATACGATGGTCTATGATGGTCCTTGTCTGCTGAACAGGCAAAGGATATCACTACAGACAAACAGTTATCTGAACAAACATACCACTTTGATGAAATCATCGGTTTGTGCATTGCACTGTATTACATATAGTATGCTGCACAATAGCACAGGTACAGTGTACACATGGCAAGCTGATGCATGCTACATAATGTGTCTGGGCAACACTTCCAGGTGTGTACGTATAAACTTTTACACCAAGAGTAGGCAAACCTGAACTGGTGAAGGTCTACCTGAACCACATGGAAGAGATGAAAGATCACAAGGGTGCTGGGGGCTTTTTTTCCCCTAAGAGATAGCCCAGTAAGGCCACATTAAAAGGTAAGGCAGCATTAAGGAGTTTAGGGGTCACAAGTATGTAATGCAAACTACAGGTGTCAATACTAACACAGAGTTTAGAGGTCAATAGAATGAAACAAAATGCTGGGGTCAGTAGTAACTAACACACAGTGCAGGGGTCAGTAGTATGTAATGCACAGTGTTGAGGTCAGTACTATGTAATGTACAGTGCTGGGGTCAGAAATAGGTAAAGCAGAGGTTAGTGGTATGTAGCACAGAATGCAGGAGTCAGAGGTAAGTAAAGCAGAGGTCAGTGGAATGTAGCACGAAATTCAGAGGTCAGGAGTGAGTAAAGCATAGGTCAATGGTATGTAATGCAAAATGCAGGGGTCAGGAGTAAAAAAAACAGAGTGCAACAGTCAGCAGTAATACACACTGTTGTAATGCACAGTACTGGGGTCAATAATAGGTAAAGCAGAGGTCAGTGGGGTTTAGAAGTAAGTAACACAGAGTGTAGGGGCTAGTAATATGTATTGTACAGTGCTGAGGTCAGGAGTAAGTAAAGCAGAGGTCAGTGGTTTGTAATACAAAATCCAGGGTTCAGGAGTGAGTAAAGCATAGTTCAGTGGTATGTAATGCAAAATACAGGGGTCAGGAGTAAAAAACAAAGAGTGCAACAGTCAGCAGTAATACACACTGCAGGGGCAGTATTGTGTAATGCACAGTACTGGGGTCAAGAATAGGTAAAGCAGAGGTCAGTGGTATGTAGAACAAAATGTGGGGGTCAGAAGTAAGTAACACAGAGTGTAGGGGCTAGTAATATGCAATGCAAAGTGCTGAGGTCAGGAGTAAGTAAAGCAGAGGTCAATGGTATGTCAAGCAAAATGCAGGGGTCAGAAGTAAATAACACAGAGTGCAAGGGTCAGCAGTAAGCAATGCACTCTGCAAGGGTCAGTAGTATGTAATGCAGAGTATTAGGGTCAGAAATATCTAAAGCATAGGTCAGTGGTATATACAACAAAATGCAGGGGTCAGGAGTGACCAGAGGTCAGTGGTATGTAACATGCAGGGATCAGGGGTAAGTAAAGCAGAGGTCAGTGCTATGTAGCACAAAATGCAAGGGTCAGGAGTAAGTAAAGCAGAAGTCAGTGGTATGTAACGCAAAATGCAGGGGTCAGGGGTTAATAACACAGAGTGCAATGGTCAGCAGTAATACACACTTCATTGGAGCAGTAGTATGTAATGCATAGTACTGGGGTCAAGAATAGGTAAAGCTTAGGTCAGTGGTATTTATCACAAAATGCAGGGGCCAGAGTAAGTAACATAGAGTGCAGGGGGTTGGAAGAAAGCAAAGCAGAGGTCAGTAGTATGTAACACAGAATTCAGAGGTCAAGACTAGGTGATGCATGGGTCAGTAGTGTGTAATGCAGAGCATAGGAATCAGGAATATGAGTGGATGGCCATGCCCAAAGATCTCTCCATGTGCATAGGATAGCTTGTGGTCCAATACTTAGAAACACAGCTGTGTTTGCATACGTACGTGTTCACTAATGCAGTCCAGCACTGGCTTTTAGCGCCCAGAGGCCAAAAGCACAGAAGAACTAAGAATTGCTGAGTGGACGTTAGCTGCTGTGACTCGTGACCAGACTTGTATCCTGTTATCCTGTGTTTGACCCGGCTTGCCTCTTGACCCTGCCTTATCCTGATCCTATTGCTGACCTTGGCATGTGTTCTGACTCCATCCTCTGCCTGCTGTTTTTATAAAAGACAAGAAAATCGTACGTGCTGCCAGATGACAATCAGCTAAAAAAGAGCTGCCGCAAGCACCCCAATGTGTTCCCACCCTTTTAATAAAATAACAGAAAATGATGCTGCGCTACTCCCTAAGTGATAAACGGTGATAATAAACACACTACAGAGGGGGTAGGCCTCCTCCAAGTGAACTAAACAAAACCAATAACAACCCTCACAGGTAAATGTGTAGACTAAATAAAATAACAAATTCACCAACAATCAATCTTCCGTGCAAAAATATATATGTATTTCTATAGTTTTTGCCTATTTTTGCACAGAAGATTGATTGTTGGTCAATTTGTTATTTTATTTAGTCTAAACATTTATTACCTGTGAGGATTGTTATTGGTTTTGTTTATTTCACTTGGAGGGGGCCACCACCCATCTGATGCTGCTGACCCCAGCTTGGCTTCTGACCCGGCTCCTGTCACCTGGTTGTTGCTGACTCTGGCTCATCTTGACTATGGCTTTGCCTTCTGCATCTGCAAATTCCTGTGCTCCACCTGTGTACCACCATTCTACACAGACTGCAGTCTGAACATTCGCAGCATCCTGACTGTAATCCAGTCACCCGCTGTGTCACAGCCTTTCACAGGCACCAATGCCTTTCCTCGTCATGCTACACCCTATGACCAATTTTTGAGGGGTAATGAACAGGAGTTGCAAATGAAGCCTTCTTGTCAGTAAGTTATGTGGAGTGTAGGGGTCAGGAGTAAGTAATGTAGAGTGCTGCGGTCAGTAGTCTGTGAGGCACGGTGCAGGGGTCGGGAGTAAGTAATGTAGAGTGCTGGGGTCAGTACTCTGTGAGGCACAGTGCAGGGGTCAGGAGTAAGTAATGTAGAGTGCTGGGGTCAGTAGTATGTAATGCACAGTGCAGGGGTTAGGAGTAATGTAGAGTGCAGGGGTCATGAGTAAGTAATGTAGAATGCAGGGGCCAGGAGTAAGTAATGCACAGTACAGGGGTTGGGAGTAAGTAATGTCGAGTGCATGGGTCAGTAGTATGTAATGCACAGTGCAGGGGGTCGGAAGTACGTCATATAGAGTGCAGGGGTCAGTAGTCAGTAACACAGAGTGCAGAGATCAGTAATAAGTAAAGCACAATGCAGGGCTCAGTAGTCAGTAACACAAAGTGCAGAGTCAGTAGTATGTAACACACGGTGCAGGGCTCAGTTGTCAGTAACAAAGAGCGCAGAGTCAGTAGTATGTAACACATAGTGCAGGGCTCAGTAGTCAGTAACACAGAGTCAATAGTATGTAACACACAGTGCAGGGCTCAGTAGTATGTAACACACAGTGCAGGGCTCAGTAGTCAGTAACACAGAGCACAGAGTCAGTAGTATGTAACGCACAGTGCAGGGCTCAGTAGTATGTAACACACAGTGCAGGGCTCAGTAGTCAGTAACACAGAGCGCAGAGTCAGTAGTATGTAACGCACAGTGCAGGGCTAAGGAGCCAGTAACACAGAGCGCAGAGTCAGCAGTATGTAACGCACAGTGCAGGGCTCAGTAGTCCGTAACACAGAGTGCAAGGGTCAATAGTATGTAATGCATATTGCAGGGGTCATGAGAAAGTACAACAGAGAGCAGGGGTCAGTACCACAGCACAATTTTCCCCCTCCATCTGTAAAATGTTCTCCCCAGACCTCAGATGCAGTAGTGTCCAGCAGAGTGAGGTAAGTACACACAGGTCCTTCACTGTGCAATATACACATCAGAACTGAGGAGACACCTGGGGCGTCCTTTGGCTTTGCATTACACATTGTCTGAAGTCTGAGAGGTGGTAAGCAGCGCCAGGAGCTGGCAGTATGGTGGGGCTGCCAACTACCAGTTGCTAGCCGACGTTCTTCAGAAATCTTCCTGATGATAACGCCTTTATTCTTCCATAAGGACAGCGTTAGGTGGGGGCTAGGGTGGATTGCAAAACTCTTTTAGGTCAGGCCAAGAGTTCCCTGAGTGAGGCCGCTTCCCTTGAGGGTCCTGAGAGAGAAGGTGACTACAGAAAGCACAGTCCTGCGAGTACTAATGACCCCCTGGTGGAAGATGTTAGATGGAGATGGTTGCTAAAGGTGTTGCATATGCTTTCACATGTGACTACTGTGAACCGTCCACTAAATGTCATTGATTGTGTAATGTCAAATGATTCTGGATTGTATGTCGATGTGATATGACTTTTATTGCCTTACCTAAATTCCATCAGCAAAGTGAAGCAAATCTAATTTTATGTGTGGCCAGTCTTTCTTTGGGATATGAAAGTCAATGGCTGAGAATGTTGTCAGGAGGCCTCTGACATGGAGTGGGGCACAATATGGGGGAGAATGTTGTCGGAGAGTGTGAACTCAGTACGGTAGCCCTTCTCTTCTTTCATTATGAATGCACAGTGGAGCTTCCTTTTACTTTTACTAACCACAATCAAAGTGAGCTGACAAACATGTTGAATACTTATTATAAATTCCATCTCTCACCATAGGGGTATTTACTGTTCCTGTGACATTCTGCTGAAAAAAAAAAGATCTTGATCTACTAAAGCAAGTGAGATCATGTTTAACAGAGGAGCTGATAAAATCATCAAAGTCTAGGTACACCATCAGCTTGTGAAACTTTCCATTCAGTTTAAAATAGAAATGAAAGACAAAGATTTGTGTATACTGTAGATAAAAAAAATATTATAAATGCCTTTTTTCCCTTGTTTTATAGGTGATCACGTTCTCTCTAAGCTACTTATGCAGCTGAGAGAAGAGAGCTGGGGGAAGAGAAACAGCAGCACACTAATCTTCCCAGTGAAAGGCTGTGCAGGGAGGGGGAGGAGTTATCCCAGGACAAGTCTGATTATTTGGGGAGAGCAGGCTGAGTTCCCAGCACAGCTGAAAAATCATCATGTGTGCTCTCATGTCTGGTGTGGTCAGTTTTTATTAGGAAAGCAGAATACCCCTTCCACGTCAGAGTCATCCCCTCATGTCAGAATACCCCTTCCACGTCAGAGTCATCCCCTCATGTCATAATACCCCTTCCACGTCAGAGTCACCCCTTCATGTCAGAATACCCCTTCCACGTCAGAGTCATCCCCTCATGTCATAATGCCCCTTCCATGTCAGAGTCACCCCTTCATGTCAGAATACCCCTTCCACGTCAGAGTCATCCCCTCATGTCATAATACCCCTTCCATCTCAGAGTCACCCCCTCATGTCAGAATACCCCTTCCACGTCAGAGTCACCCCCTCATGTCAGAATACCCCTTCCACGTCAGAGTCATCCCCTCATGTCATAATACCCCTTCCATGTCAGAGTCACCCCCTCATGTCAGAATACCCCTTCCACGTCAGAGTCACCCCCTCATGTCAGAATACCCCTTCCACGTCAGAGTCATCCCCTCATGTCATAATACCCCTTCCATGTCAGAGTCACCCCTTCATGTCAGAATACCCCTTCCACGTCAGAGTCACCACTTCATGTCAGAATACCCCTTCTACGTCAGAGTCACCCCCTCATGTCAGAATACCCCTTCCACGTCAGAGTCACCCCCTCATGTCAGAGGCCTCCCATCACATGAGTCCCCCTATACATCAGAAGCACCCCTCTACATAAGCACCCCCTCATCATATCAGAATCCCTATACATGAGCCCCCCCAGTACATCAGAGCCACCCCGTCACCACAAAAACCCCCATCACATAACTCCCCAATCACACAGTCCCCACTTCACATCATAGATCTACCTTTTGACTCTAGCGAGGTGGCAAAGGGCAGGAGGTGGAGGAGGCCCTGAAGGAGGAAGACTTCTGTCTTCTCCTGAATGAACATCTGCATGCCACCTGCCCTGGATCATGGAGTCATGCATTGCAATGGTGTGGACAACCTGGCCGCCATCACTATAGTAAGAAATGACACCATGCTGGCCTTGGATCAACATTGGTTGTTCTGGTGCAGGTGGCCGGCCTGCCCACACTACGCCCCATAGTTGTACAGTTCCTGACCACCTGGTTGCTGTGATATCCTGTGATTGGCTATCACAGTGGTCAGTCACTGTGCAGTCTGCTGCTGTGGTTTCTCCTCTTAAACGGAGATAAAGTTACATTGTAGTCAATTCATCAAAGAATATCTCATGAGATGATTCAGTCAGGGGACACATTTTCTCCAAGTATCTCGTCAGATGCTGAAAATGTCAATTCATGATCACCTCATGAATTATTTACCTCACAATCCATACGCATGAGGTAAATAACCCATAAAACAGTGTTAATGTCAATTGACTAAGGCAATAAATAAATAAATGGCTGAGGTAAAACGGTCATGGTCCAGGCTGTGGCATTTAAGGAATGTAAAAACATAACCGCCGTTATGGAGGAGTCTCTATCTTTTTGGATCAGTTTCTCAACGGATATGCATAGAAATCTAAAATATGAAAAAAAACACAGAATCATCGGGGCGGATTCACTCAACCACTTTGCCTACCGGGCACTTAAACCCTCTTCCTGCCCAGGCCGGTTTTCAGATTTCAAGGTTGTCGCACTTTGAATGAAAATTGCGCGGTCATGCAACACTGTACCCAAATTACATTTTTATCATTTTCTTTTCACACATATAGAGTTTTCTTTTGGTGGTATTTAATCACTGCTGGGTTTTTATTTTTTTGCTAAACAAACAAAAAAAGACCGAAAATTTTGAAAAGAACACAAAAAAAACAGTTTTTATAGTTTGGTATAAAATTTTGCAAACCGGTAATTTTTCTCCTTCATTGATGTGCACTGATGAGGCTGCACTGGTGGGCACTGATAGGTGGCATTGAAGGGGTGGCACTGGTAGGTGACACTGATTGGCAGCACTGATCAATAGCACTTATAGGTAGAACTGATGGGTGGCACTGATGGGCGCTGGTAGGTGACACTGATTAGCAACACTGATAGGTGGCACTGGTGAGCAATGATAGGCAGCACTGATTTGCACTTGTAGGTAGCACTTGTGGGCACTGATAGGCACTGGTAGGTGACACTGATTGGCAACACTGATAGGTGGCACTGGTGGGCATTGTTGGGGGAACTGGTGGGCAGTGATAGGTAGCGCTGGTGGGCAATGATAGGCATTGTTAGGTGACACTAATTGGCAGCACTGATAGGTGCTACTGATCGGTAGCACTTATAGGTGAAACTTATGGGCACTGTAGGCATTGATAGGTGGCACTGATTTGCACTTGTAGATAGCATTTGTGGGCACGACACTGATTGGCAACACTGATAGGTGGCATTGATAGGCGGCACTGGTGGGCATTGATAGGTGGCACTGATTTGCACTTGTAGATAGCATTTGTGGGCACGACACTGATTGGCAACACTGATAGGTGGCACTGGTGGTTATTGTTGGGGGCACTGGTGGGCAACGATAGGTGGCACTGGTGGGCAATGATAGGCGGCACTAATTTGCACTGGTAGGTAGCACTGGTGGACAATGATAGGCGGCACTGATTTGCACTGGTAGATAGCACTGGTGGGCAATGATAGGCGGCACTGATTTGCACTGGTAGCTAGCACTGGTGGGCAATGATAGGCGGCACTGATTTGCACTGGTAGATAGCATTGGCGGGCAATGATAGGCGGCACTGATTTGCACTGGTAGGTAGCACTGGTGGGCAATGATAGGCAGCACTGATTTGCACTGGTAGCTAGCACTGGTGGGCAATGATAGGCGGCACTGATTTGCACTGGTAGCTAGCACTGGTGGGCAATGATAGGCAGCACTGATTTGCACTGGTAGGTAGCACTGGTGGGCATTGATAGGCGCCACTGATTTGCACTGGTAGGTAGCACTGAGGGGCAATGATAGGCGGCACTGATTTGCACTGGTAGCTAGCACTGGTGGGCAATGATAGGCAGCACTGATTTGCACTGGTAGGTAGCACTGGTGGGCAATGATAGGCGGCACTGATTTGCACTGGTAGCTAGCACTGGTGGGCAATGATAGGCAGCACTGATTTGCACTGGTAGGTAGCACTGGTGGGCAATGATAGGCGGCACTGATTTGCACTCACTCTTTGGGATCCCTGTGACAGAAACCGGTGATTGGCTTTTTTTTCTTCTCGCGTGTTAGCGTGAGGAAAAAAAAAAAAGCTGATTACCAGCTCTGTTTACATCACGTGATCATCTGTCATTGGCTGACAGCTGATCACGTGGTAAAGGGCCAGGGATCGGCCCCTTACTCCGATCTGTGATCAGCCATGTCTCGTGGACTCGCTAATCACAGAGCGCGCAGGCAGCTCATGCATGGGAGGATGTACATGGACGCCCCCCCGGCAATTTAGGCCCGCGCTGTAGCCATCTTTCATCTATAGCGTGGTGAGGAAGAGGTTAAAATCGTGTAAACAAGACATAGAGGTACAAAAATGTGTTCTAATACTCTCTATATTTTCTAATACTCTCTATACTCTCTATATTTTCCTCATCAACCCTACTACAACCTGGTTCTGGTGACCTGGGGGGCCAAGGGATTCCTTTAAATTTGTAGGGATTTCCTCTGACTTCCTGTTTTGGCTATGGGACAGGAAGTGAAGGCAAATCTCCCCCAATGACAAAGCTGTCTTTTTTTAATGGTATAAAAATGGTATTTACATATGTGTGTGATTTTTAAAACTATTTTCATTTAATATTTTTAAAAATATTTTGTATTTGCATAATATACAGTAAAATTTGTTGTTTTTGATATGTGAAAGCAGCTTCCCTTTGATTGGTATTCTAGTTATCTTTTTTCTTTTGTATTAGGAATAGTTCACACCACAAAAATGTCCTACAGATCCGTTCCAGATGAGTTTCTACATGCGCATTTTTGATGTGTTCCAGTGCGTTTTTGAGGCGTGTAGGTGCGTTTTTGAGGCGTGTAGGTGCGTTTTTGATGCATTTTTTATGTGTTCCAGTGTGTCCTTGATGCGTTTCTGAATGCATTCCAGATACTTTTTTTTCTCTTTTTCTTTTCCTGTTTTTTTTCACTGTACTGGGGTTGACAACAGCGGGAGCCAAGGGCTACGAGTTATTTTTTACCACTTGCTGACCAGCAGCCGTGTATTAACTGTGGCAAAGTGGCACTATTGCGCAAATTTGCATACCTGTACATTGTTCCCATCAATAGCCACCAGATGGCGCCATCGCGCTAGTGGGGATGTCAATCAATGGGTCCAGAGGACCCGATGTCCGCCGGCCACCCGCGATCATCCCCGGGAGAAGATGGAGATCTTGTGTTCCTGCTAAGCCAAAACCTGGATCCCTGTCTTTCCCCAATCAGTGCAACCACACATTTAGTAAGCACCCCCAAGGGACACACTTAACCCTTTGATTACCCTTGGTGTTAACCCCTTCCCTTCCAGTGTCATTAGTACAGTAACTTTTTTTTTTTTTTTTTTAGCACTGATCACTGTAGTAATGTCACTGTTCCCCAAAAAGTGTCAAAAGTGTCAGTTAGATGTCCAATTTGTCTGCCACAATGTCGCAGTCCTGCTAAAAATCCCTGATCACTGCCATTACTCGTAAAAAAAATAAACAAATAAAAATTCCATAAAAATATCGCATTATTTGTAGATGCTATAACATTTGCGCAAACCAATCAATATATAACAGAATACATATTGGTCTAAATTTATGAAAAAAAAATTATTTTTTTACATTTTTTTTATTATGTGTGTTTTGTAGCAGAAAGTAAAAATTTTTTTTTGTTTTTCAAAATTGTCGCTCTTTTTTGTTTATAGTGCAAAAAATAAAAACTGCAGAGTTGGCCAAATACCACTAAAAGAAAGCTCTATTTGTGGGGAAAAAAAAGGACATCAATGTTATTTGGGTACAGCGTCGCACAATTGTCAGTTAAAGCAACGCAGTGCTATATCGCAAAAAATGGCCTGGTCATTAAGGGGGGTAAAACCTTCCGGTCCGGAAAGAGGAAAATAACCCTTTGTGAACTGAGCCAATTGCATCTTCTTCTTCTTGCTAGCGGAGAAAATTTGTAAACAAAAAAGTCTGTATAAAAAAAAAAAAAAAAAGATATAAAAAAAGTTAAAATAGCTAGGTCAGGGATTGATTTAGGTCAGTATTAGGGTTAGGGTGAGAGGTCATGGTTAGTGTATTTTAGGCAGGATTAAAATAATTAGAGTCAGTTAGTGACGGTGTTTTTTAGGTAGGATAAAAAAAAAAAAAGCAAACTGTGCACTATTGTTTCCGGGTACAAACAACAAATAACACACATATGTGTTATCGCTGCGATCGTCAGAGGCAGGAGAATTGTTTTTGGGTTGTTCTTTGCTGATAGGTCAAGATAATATCAAAAAAATATACAGCTACATTTTAAGAGAAAACATTTTTTTTTTTTTTTTTACTGTTAGGAGGCAGTTTTTATTTTGATAAAACAATTTTAAAAAAAATCAGGAGATACAGTATCACCATTTACCACTAAATGAAATTCCAATTTGTCCTGGGGAAAAAATATGGGGATCATACACCTGGATGCACAAAGTAGTTGGGATGATCCGTACAATTTTACTAGCACACAGGGTGGATACAAATCGATGATTTAAAAAAAAAAAAAAAAAAAAAAACATTTAAAGTTAGATTTTTTTTTTAATTTAAATCAGATTTGTTTGATTTTTATCAAATATGTTTTAATAAAATGCTTTTGGAGTAAAAATCTAAAGATAGTTTTCTATTTAGGATACAGTAATGATTTAGTTCATTCGGCATGAAATGGAGCTTTGTTATTTTATATATATATATATATATATATATATATATATATATATATATATATATATATATAAAATTATTATTATACAGGATTTATATAGCGCCGACAGTTTGCGCAGCGCTTTACAATATGAGGGAAGACAATACAGTTACAATACAATTCAATACAGGAGGATTTAGAGGGCCCTGCTCGTTAGAGCTTACAATCTAGAAGGGATATATATATATATGTATACTTAATTTTTTTTTCTGCATATATGTATATTTACAAGTATGGTAAACTCATACTGATACATTAATAATTTCGTTTATTAGGCATGAAATGGAGATTAGTTACATAGCATGAGGCTGTATATTCTGCAATTTTTACATTTATGGTAAACTCATTCAATGACTCCAAGCTCTGTAAGCGGAGATAACACGCACTGCATTGATGCATTCACACAATTTCACACCAACTATTAGCAAGAGTTGTTACATTTAAAGAGCACCTGTCAGCTCAGATCCATCATGGCAGCGCCTGTTAGCGGGCATCCACTCACCTGTTGCCGCCACGTCCCTCACCTTGTTGTGTCACTGCCGCATCACCAGCCGTCCCATTAAATTAAATGAGACTGTTGGTGAGTCAACAGCGGGTCAGAGGAGGAGGCGGCGGTGCGGGACAGAGATGACAGTTGCTCTTTATAAATTATGATTTAAATCAAGCCTTTTTACTAGTGATTTAATTCATGATCCAAATTATGTTTTAAATTGACTTTATTTAACCATTTCAGCCCCAGAAGGTCTTACCCCCTTCCTGACCAGGCCCAATTTTTTGGCACTGCGTTATTTAAACAGACAATTACGCGGTCGTGCGACACTGTACCCAAATGAAATTGATGTCCTTTTTTTCCCACAAATAGAGCTTTCTTTTGGTGGTATTTGATCACCTGTGCGATTTTTATGTTTTTACGCTATAAACAAAAAATGGAGCGACAATTTTGAAAAACAAAAAACATTATTTTGCACATTCTGCTACAACACATTCCCAAAAAAAAAAAAATGTAAAAATCAAAATTTTACATTTTAGGCCAATTTGTTTTCTGCTACATATTTTTGTAAAAAAAAAAAAAAAAAAAAAAAATCGCAATAATCGTATTTTGATTGGTTTGCCCAAAAGTTATTGTGTCTACAAACTACGGGAAAGATTTATGTCATTTTTATTGTTTCTTTTTTTTTACTAGTACTGGTGGCGATCTGCGATTTTTTGTGGGACTGTGACATTGCGGCGGACAGATCGGACCCCTGACTGAGATTTTTTACACTTTTGGGGGGGACCAGTGACATTACTACAGTAATCAGTGCTAAAAATATGCACTGTTACTGTAATAATGACACTGGCAGGAAAGGGGTTAATACTGTTGGTGATCAAGGGGTTAAATGTAAGCCTAGGGGAGTGATTCTAACTGTGGTGGGGCAGGGCTTGTGAAATGACCATAGAGACATGTGATCCTATATAGAAGGATCACATGATCTCTGTGATCATTTCAGGGAGGACGGATGGCTGTGTTTACAACAGCCGACCGTTCGTCTCTCTCAGCGGGGAGCAATCAAGAGTGTCAGGCGGCAATCGGAGCCGCCTGTCACACGTGCCAGCTTCCCCACTAACGTGCGGGGGCAGGACTCCACCGGCGGCGCGCGGTCGCCCCCTAGCTGCCTGTGCGCGACCGACGTAGAGCTACGTCGGTTCGCCCAGGAGCGGCTGCCTTCCGCAGTAAATCTGCGGCGGGCGGTCATCTAGTGGTTAAATCAAATCCACCCTGCTGACGCATGTCAAAGTTGCAAAACTGCATTCAGACGTTGGGATTTGTTTTATGTATGTCATGAGGGGTTTAGCGGTAAATCTTGTCTCATTTTAGTTATTTGCCGCTAGATGTGTTTATCGTATTTCAGACAGACAGCAGGACACAGCTGTTTGCATGACTTCTGAAACCCTTTAAGCGATTGTCTTCAAAATGTTTTCCCCTTCGGAATTAACTGATATTTTTGAATGGACAATCTAAGCTACGTTTGCCAAACCTCTAATTATATCCAGACGATCGCTGCAATAAAGAGAAATCCAAGTTTATTGAAAAAAAGACCTCTTTTGTAAATGTTGGAAAGATATTCAGCAAATATTTTTCTTTATAGGATTTATACAGCGCCAACAGTTTGCACAGAGATTTACAATATGCTGTAAATAAAGGGAGACAATACAGTGAAATTACAAGAGGTTTAGGAGGCCTCTGCTACAGGGAGCTTACAATCTAATAGGGAGGGGCTGGTGGAACAAAAGGTAATAACTGTGAGGGATGAACTGATAGGAGAAATAGAAGGTTTGGTTATTAGCAGAGGGCAGGATAGGCTTCCTCAAAGAGATGAGTCTTCAGGGATAGCCTAAAAGAGGGCAGTAAAGCTTAGTTGTAGTGGATGCCAAGTGAGAGTTCCGGGATAGAGGCAGCCTGAGAACCTGGTTCTGAGCGCAGGAGCAAGGTGCTCAGCATCGCAATTTTCTTTTTGGAGTATAGCCTAAAAGTGAACAGAGTAGGAGATAGCCGGGCAGATTGGGGTAGTGAGTTCCAGAGGATGGGAGAGGCTCATTTGTGCTGGGGGCATATTGGGAGAGAGAGGATTTGAGCTGGGTGCATCAGGGAGGTGCAGTCAGGGGAGGCAGAGCCTCACCTACAATGAACATAAAAAACAAACAAACAAACAAACAAACAAACAATCGAGCTTCCAAGGGTTGTAGCTGGGTGAAGTCCTACCCCACCACTGGTCAAAATTTGGGGCTCCTAGCACCCATGGTTCTGGAGATACGTGTCAGAAGCTACATACAGCGGGACCAGTTTAAATACGAGCTGGCAGACGCTGTTTGCAGCAGACTGAGAGGATGCCCTCAGTCAATGGACAGCTTGGAGGCTTGGACCAATGGTAAAGCACCATTGGTCCGAGCCGTCCAATAAAAATGCTGCAGTGGAGGCTCTCCTCTCACAGAAGTGTCATAGAAGGGGGTGTGTCTAAAAGTCACATGCTCCCTTCCAGCCCAACCCTCTTACCTACAAGGAAAAAACATTGGTTTATGGATATAAGGTTTACCCATAATTCCAAGTTTTTCTCACACGGTTAAGAGGGAGAATCTGCTGCTGCTGAAAAGGTACTTTAACCACTTGCTGATCGGCTGCAGTACATATACTGCGGCAGGTCGGTTCTATTGCACAAAATGATGTACCTGTACTTAATTTCCCGCAATAGCCAGCAGGAGCGTGTGCGCCACTGGGGGAGCCAATCAGCGGGTCTGGCGAATGCTATGTCCGCCGGCCACCTGCGATCGCTCCTCAGAGAGACAGAACGGCGGTCTGCCGATGTAAACAAGGCAGACCACCATTCTGTCACAGATGAACACAGTGATCTTGTGTTCCTGCTATTTAGCAATACTGATCTCTGTGTTCATCTATTCCAGTCCAGTCCATCCCCCACACAGTTAGAAAGCACTCCTTAGGGACACACTTAACCCTTTGATTTCCCCTGGTGTTAACCCCTTCCCTGACAATGTCATTAATACAGTAACAGTGCATATTGTTAGCACTGATTACTGTAGTAATGTCCATGGTCCCCCCAAAAGTGTCAAAAATGTCAGTTAGATGTCCGATCTGTCTGCCGCAATGTTGCAGTCCCGCTAAAAATCGCAGATTATTTATTTATTTATTTTTTACTAGTAAAAAATAAATAAATAAATCTGCAATGAATCTTTCCCCTAGTTTGTAGACGCGATCACTTTTGCGCAAACCAATTAATATACATTTAATGGGATTTTTTTTACCAAAAATATGTAGCAGAATACATATTGGCCTTAAATTATGTGATTAAAAAAAAAAAAAATTATTGGATGTGTTTTATAGCAGAAAGTTTAAAATTGTTTTTTTTTTTTCAAAATTGTCGCTCATTCTGTTTATAGTGCAAAAAAAAAAAAAATGCAGAGGTGATAGTGACGGTACTCACTATGACTGGGAGTGAAAGACATACATAATGGTTTGGATTGCTTCAAATGGGGTCTGTGTTTACACTTATACTAATGTGTATTGTACTTCAGTGTCAGAGACAGGCTCTCCCTATTGTTTGTGCATTGAGGTGGGATGTGGCTTCTATTAAGCCTGTCTGTCCCATTGTTAATTGTTAATGAACTTGCATATTGTTTCCGTCCAGATTGCTAGATAATTAGTTCAGGTTAATTCTATTTCTGTATACAATTTCATCTGCATACGATAATGCAATCAGGCAACCCCTGACCTGATGTGGTAATTTGATCAGGAGGGGGATGTGCTCATGTGTGTATAAATTGAGTGTGAAACTGTTCAATAAAGGAGAAGGTTCCAGCACAAGCTAAGTTGTCGGCTAGCTTTGTATGGGGGAGCGGCTGGAATATTTGATATCTATGTTCAAGACTGAAGGAAGCCGTTTACTGACAGAAGTCCACAAGCACAGTGTGGGTCACGGTTCCGTTGCAGTGATCAAATACCACCAAAAGAAACCTCTATTTGTGGGGAAAAAAGGACATCAGTTTTACCTGGGTACAGCGCCGCACGTCAGCGCAATTGTCAGTTAAAGTAACGCAGTGCTGAATCGCAAAAAATAGCCTGGTAAGGAACAGAAAGGGTGACTGAAAAACATCTTAAAGGGACAGCGTTTCAAAATACTTTTGTTCTATGAGCAGAACTAGTAGAACTGCAATGGCCTACATAATGAGAATCGAATACGTAACTAGTGAATATGTAACCTGTGTGTATCTGGCTCTAATACTAGCCAGCAGGGCCGGGACAAGGGGTGGGCAGGAAGGGCGGTTGCCCTGGGTGCAATGCTTTATTGCAGGAATGGGGGACGCCTTGACCCTAACCCTAAGGCAGTTTAGCATCCTTGCCCTGGGGGCTGGATGACCTTGTCCAGGCACTGCTAGCCAGTGCCTCACCAGTCACTGACCTCACTGCACGTCCCTGGGGTGCATAGGGGATGAGCATGTAGATTAGTGCTTGAATGATTTGGGGGGGGGGGGGATTTTCGTTGACCCAATGCTTATTCATCTTGAAGGGGGGGGGCGCAATCTAGCATGTTCGCTCTGGGCTCCAGATGACCTTTTCCTGGCACTGCTTTTGAGAGACCAACGTTGTTGTGATTCAACCCAAATGGGAGACGCAGCATCCTGAAAACAACCATCCCAGTAAAGAAAAGTCAGCCCATTGGGATGTTTGCTGGTCTCATAGACTTGGTCAAAACTGGAAAAAAAGTGACAGCACACATATGAATCTGCTCAACTGACTGCCCCATGTAAGCAATTACAGGAATTGCAGCGAAGAGGAAACAGACAGACGTTGCTCCAGCGGGAGGACAAAGCTGCTAATCCCTTCTTATTGTAAATTCCTTGGAGCGGCTTTAGGTTGGGGCCCAACGCCTCTGAAAATGTTTTACACCAGAAACCTCTGTCTCCTGGGGATTCAAATAATGTGCTGATTGCAATGATAATATCTATGAAGAAATAATGATTCCCCTAAAATCAGGACAGACAGACTTGATGTCACCCCCGTTTGTTCCTCTTTCACATTTAGTCAGACGTTCACACGAGTCATCAGACCGAGAGATGGAAATTTTACTGGAAAGCCCCCTGAAAATTACATTTCTGCTTTAAAAGGAACCTAATTCTTAGCTTCATCCTCTTTGTATTTTTATTTTATAAGATTTTACATCTCTTGCCACTTCTGCCCCCTTGGCCCTTTAAGAGGACCTAAATGCCAGGAGGTGGTGAGGGACTTTCAGATGATGTAATTGGCTGTCTCATGATCGGAGGCTCCCAATCAGAAGTTTGCATCGTGAGCTTCCAGTGACATCTTAGTTACTGTGAGCGCGGTCTAAGCACAGAAAAGCCTTTCCCATAGATGTGACTGCTCAGCATTACTGCCCACCCGCCCAGCAGCCGCAGCAGGAAAAGGTTAAAGTGCATCAGTAGACACAATTTCCTGGGGGGCTAATGGAATCGGAAGGGGTAAGAGCCTCTGTCAGGCTTTTATTCTTATGCCTCTATATTTGTCCTGGTGACCACTGTCGCTGGGACAGAAACTGATGGGAAACCCGATATCTTGCAGTTGTCACTGAAATAGGAAGTGAGGGAGAAAAGGTTCAATGGGGACACCCATTCCAGTGACCACCACCTATTAGGAAGTGAGGGGGGAAAAGGTTCAATGGGGACACCCATTTCAGTAAACACCGTCTATTAGGAAGTGAGGGGGGAAAAGGTTCAATGGGGACACCCATTCCAGTGACCACCGCCTATTAGGAAGTGAGGGGGGGGGGGGAAAGGTTCAATGGGGACACCCATTTCAGTGACCACCGCCTATTAGGAAGTGAGGGGGGGGGGGAAAGGTTCAATGGGGACACCCATTCCAGAGACCACCGCCTATTAGGAAGTGAGGGGGGGAAAAGTTTCAATGGGGACACCCATTTCATTGACCACCGTCTATTAGGAAGTGAGGGGGGAAAGGATCAATGGGGACACCCATTCCAGTGACCACCGCCTATTAGGAAGTGAGGGGGGGGGAAGGTTCAATGGGGACACCCATTCCAGAGACCACCGCCTATTAGGAAGTGAGGGGGGGGAAAAGGTTCAATGGGGACACCCATTTCAGTGACCACCGTCTATTAGGAAGTGAGGGGGGAAAAGATTCAATGGGGACACCCATTCCAGTGACCACCATCTATTAGGAAGTGAGGGTGGAAAAGGTTCAATGGGGACACCCATTTCAGTGACCACCATCTATTAGGAAGTGAGGGGGGAAAATGTTCAATGGGGACACCCATTTCAGTGACCACCGTCTATTAGGAAGTAAGGGGGGAAAAGGTTCAATGGGGACACCCATTTCAGTGAACACCGTCTATTAGGAAGTGAGGGGGGAAAAAGTTCAATGGGGACACCCATTCCAGTGACCACCGCCTATTAGGAAGTGAGGGGGGAAAAGATTCAATGGGGACACCCATTTAGGTGACCACCGCCTATTAGGAAGTGAGGGCGGAAAAGGTTCAATGGGGACACCCATTTCAGTGACCACCGTCTATTAGGAAGTGAGGGGGGAAAAGGTTCAATGGGGACACCCATTTCAGTGACCACCGCCTATTAGGAAGTGAGGGGGGAAAAGGTTCAATGGGGACACCCATTCCAGTGACCACCGCCTATTAGGAAGTGAGGGGAGAAAAGGTTCAATGGGGACACCCATTTCAGTGACCACCGCCTATTAGGAAGTGAGGGGGGGAAAAGGTTCAATGGGGACACCCATTCCAGTGACCACCGCCTATTAGGAAGTGAGGGGGGGGGAAGGTTCAATGGGGACACCCATTCCAGTGACCACCGCCTATTAAGAAGTGAGGGGGGAAAAGATTCAAAGGGGACACCCATTCCAGTGACCACCGCCTATTAGGAAGTGAGGGGGGAAAAGGTTCAATGGGGACACCCATTTAGGTGACAACCGCCTATTAGGAAGTGAGGGCGGAAAAGGTTCAATGGGGACAACCATTTCAGTGACCACCGTCTATTAGGAAGTGAGGGGAGAAAAGGTTCAATGGGGACACCCATTCCAGAGACCACCATCTATTAGGAAGTGAGGGGGGAAAAGGTTCAATGGGGACACCCATTCCAGTGACCACCATCTATTAGGAAGTGAGGGGGGAAAAGGTTCAATGGGGACACCCATTCCAGTGACCACCATCTATTAGGAAGTGAGGGGGGAAAAGGTTCAATGGGGACACCCATTCCAGTGACCACCGCCTATTAGGAAGTGAGGGGGGGGGGGAAAGGTTCAATGGGGACACCCATTCCAGTGACCACCGTCTAATAGGGTATTTCCACTCACTTTAGAGAGATTCCATAACACTTTATGTTGTGTCCTCAGGACGCATTATAGTTTTTTTAAAGTCCATATTATTTTTATTATTTTTAGATTTGGACAGAGTTGGGGAAATTGCTCCCTGGCTGGAGGAGATTATCAGCTTTTCAGTGGAAACGAAAATACCCTTAAATAGCTTGATAACACAATTCACATTCCGAAAGTGACTAACCCTACCTACACTGTTAATTAGTAATCCAGTAACTGGATGTGTCATAGTCTTGCTATTTGTTTTGTAGAAATGAAAATGTATTTTGGGAGTACAGAATGATGAGGTATGGAATAGGGAATGTACAGTGCAGTGTACAGAATGAGGAGATGTGGAATAGGGAATGTACAGTGCAGTGTACAGAATGATGAGGTATGGAATAGGGAATGTACAGTGCAGTGTACAGAATGAGGAGGTATGGAATAGGGAATGTACAGTGCAGTGTACAGAATGATGAGGTATGGAATAGGGAATGTACAGTGCAGTGTACAGAATGAGGAGGTATGGAATAGGGAATGTACAGTGCAGTGTACAGAATGAGGAGGTGTGGAATAGGGAATGTACAGTGCAGTGTACAGAACGAGGAGGTGTGGAATAGGGAATGTACAGTGCAGTGTACAGAATGAGGAGGTATGGAATAGGGAATGTACAGTGCAGTGTACAGAATGAGGAGGTATGGAATAGGGAATGTACAGTGCAGTGTACAGAATGAGGCGGTGTGGAATAGGGAATGTACAGTGCAGTGTACAGAATGAGGAGGAGTGGAATAGGGAATGTACAGTGCAGTGTACAGAATGAGGAGGAGTGGAATAGGGAATGTACAGTGCAGTGTACAGAATGAGGAGGTGTGGAATAGGGAATGTACAGTGCAGTGTACAGAATGAGGAGGAGTGGAATAAGGAATGTACAGTGCAGTGTACAGAATGAGGAGATGTGGAATAGAGAATGTACAGTGCAGTGTACAGAATGAGGAGGTGTGGAATAGGGAATGTACAGTGCAGTGTACAGAATAAGGAGGTATGGAATAGGGAATGTACAGTGCAGTGTACAGAATGAGGAGGTATGGAATAGGGAATGTACAGTGCAGTGTACAGAATGAGGAGGTATGGAATAGGGAATGTACAGTGCAGTGTACAGAATGAGGAGGTATGGAATAGGGAATGTACAGTGCATTGTACAGAATGAGGAGGTGTGTAATAGGGAATGTACAGTGCAGTGTACAGAATGAGGAGATGTGGAATAGGGAATGTAAAGTGCAGTGTACACAATGAGGAGATGTGGAATAGGGAATGTACAGTGAAGTGTACAGAATGAGGAGGTATGGAATAGGGAATGTACAGTGCAGTGTACAGAATGAGGAGGTATGGAATAGAGAATGTAAAGTGCAGTGTACAGAATGAGGAGGTATGGAATAGAGAATGTAAAGTGCAGTGTACAGAATGAGGAGATGTGGAATAGGGAATGTACAGTGCAGTGTACAGAATGAGGAGGTGTGGAATAGGGAATGTACAGTGCAGTGTACAGAATAAGGAGGTATGGAATAGGGAATGTACAGTGCAGTGTACAGAATGAGGAGGTATGGAATAGGGAATGTACAGTGCAGTGTACAGAATGAGGAGGTATGGAATAGGGAATGTACAGTGCAGTGTACAGAATGAGGCGGTGTGGAATAGGGAATGTAAAGTGCAGTGTACAGAATGAGGAGGAGTTGAATAGGGAATGTACAGTGCAGTGTACAGAATGAGGAGATGTGGAATAGGGAATGTACAGTGCAGTGTACAGAACGAGGAGGTGTGGAATAGGGAATGTAAAGTGCAGTGTACAGAATGAGGAGGTGTGGAATAGGGAATGTACAGTGCAGTGTACAGAATGAGGAGGTATGGAATAGGGAATGTACAGTGCAGTGTACAGAATGAGGAGGTATGGAATAGGGAATGTACAGTGCAGTGTACAGAATGAGGCGGTGTGGAATAGGGAATGTACAGTGCAGTGTACAGAATGAGGAGGAGTGGAATAGGGAATGTACAGTGCAGTGTACAGAATGAGGAGGTGTGGAATAGGGAATGTACAGTGCAGTGTACAGAATGAGGAGGAGTGGAATAAGGAATGTACAGTGCAGTGTACAGAATGAGGAGATGTGGAATAGAGAATGTACAGTGCAGTGTACAGAATGAGGAGGTGTGGAATAGGGAATGTACAGTGCAGTGTACAGAATAAGGAGGTATGGAATAGGGAATGTACAGTGCAGTGTACAGAATGAGGAGGTATGGAATAGGGAATGTACAGTGCAGTGTACAGAATGAGGAGGTATGGAATAGGGAATGTACAGTGTAGTGTACAGAATGAGGAGGTATGGAATAGGGAATGTACAGTGCATTGTACAGAATGAGGAGGTGTGTAATAGGGAATGTACAGTGCAGTGTACAGAATGAGGAGATGTGGAATAGGGAATGTAAAGTGCAGTGTACACAATGAGGAGATGTGGAATAGGGAATGTACAGTGAAGTGTACAGAATGAGGAGGTATGGAATAGGGAATGTACAGTGCAGTGTACAGAATGAGGAGGTATGGAATAGAGAATGTAAAGTGCAGTGTACAGAATGAGGAGATGTGGAATAGGGAATGTACAGTGCAGTGTACAGAATGAGGAGGTATGGAATAGAGAATGTAAAGTGCAGTGTACAGAATGAGGCGGTGTGGAATAGATAATGTAAAGTACAGTGTACAGAATGAGGAGTTGTGGAATAGGGAATGTACAGTGCAGTGTAAAGAATGAGGAGGTATGGAATAGAGAATGTAAAGTGCAGTGTACAGAATGAGGAGGTGTGGAATAGGGAATGTAAAGTGCAGTGTACAGAATGAGGAGGTGTGGAATAGGGAATGTAAAGTGCAGTGTACAGAATGAGGAGGTGGGGAATAGGGAATGTACAATGCAGTGTACAGAATGAGGAGGTATGGAATAGGGAATGTACAGTGCAGTGTACAGAATGAGGAGGTGTGGAATAGGGAATGTAAAGTGCAGTGTACAGAATGAGGAGGTGTGGAATAGGGAATGTAAAGTGCAGTGTACAGAATGAGGAGGTGGGGAATAGGGAATGTACAATGCAGTGTACAGAATGAGGAGGTGTGGAATAGGGAATGTACAGTGCAGTGTACAGAATGAGGAGGTATGGAATAGAGAATGTAAAGTGCAGTGTACAGAATGAGGAGGTATGGAATAGGGAATGTAAAGTGCAGTGTACAGAATGAGGAGGTGTGGAATAGGGAATGTAAAGTGCAGTGTACAGAATGAGGAGGTGGGGAATAGGGAATGTACAATGCAGTGTACAGAATGAGGAGGTGTGGAATAGGGAATGTACAGTGCAGTGTACAGAATGAGGAGGTGTGGAATAGGGAATGTACAGTGCAGTGTACAGAATAAGGAGGTATGGAATAGGGAATGTACAGTGCAGTGTACAGAATGAGGAGGTATGGAATAGGGAATGTACAGTGCAGTGTACAGAATGAGGAGGTATGGAATAGGGAATGTACAGTGCAGTGTACAGAATGAGGAGATATGGAATAGGGAATGTACAGTGCATTGTACAGAATGAGGAGGTGTGTAATAGGGAATGTACAGTGCAGTGTACAGAATGAGGAGATGTGGAATAGGGAATGTAAAGTGCAGTGTACACAATGAGGAGATGTGGAATAGGGAATGTACAGTGAAGTGTACAGAATGAGGAGGTATGGAATAGGGAATGTACAGTGCAGTGTACAGAATGAGGAGGTATGGAATAGAGAATGTAAAGTGCAGTGTACAGAATGAGGAGGTATGGAATAGAGAATGTAAAGTGCAGTGTACAGAATGAGGAGATGTGGAATAGGGAATGTACAGTGCAGTGTACAGAATGAGGAGGTGTGGAATAGGGAATGTACAGTGCAGTGTACAGAATAAGGAGGTATGGAATAGGGAATGTACAGTGCAGTGTACAGAATGAGGAGGTATGGAATAGGGAATGTACAGTGCAGTGTACAGAATGAGGAGGTATGGAATAGGGAATGTACAGTGCAGTGTACAGAATGAGGCGGTGTGGAATAGGGAATGTAAAGTGCAGTGTACAGAATGAGGAGGAGTTGAATAGGGAATGTACAGTGCAGTGTACAGAATGAGGAGATGTGGAATAGGGAATGTACAGTGCAGTGTACAGAACGAGGAGGTGTGGAATAGGGAATGTAAAGTGCAGTGTACAGAATGAGGAGGTGTGGAATAGGGAATGTACAGTGCAGTGTACAGAATGAGGAGGTATGGAATAGGGAATGTACAGTGCAGTGTACAGAATGAGGAGGTATGGAATAGGGAATGTACAGTGCAGTGTACAGAATGAGGCGGTGTGGAATAGGGAATGTACAGTGCAGTGTACAGAATGAGGAGGAGTGGAATAGGGAATGTACAGTGCAGTGTACAGAATGAGGAGGTGTGGAATAGGGAATGTACAGTGCAGTGTACAGAATGAGGAGGTGTGGAATAGGGAATGTACAGTGCAGTGTACAGAATAAGGAGGTATGGAATAGGGAATGTACAGTGCAGTGTACAGAATGAGGAGGTATGGAATAGGGAATGTACAGTGCAGTGTACAGAATGAGGAGGTATGGAATAGGGAATGTACAGTGCAGTGTACAGAATGAGGAGGTATGGAATAGGGAATGTACAGTGCATTGTACAGAATGAGGAGGTGTGTAATAGGGAATGTACAGTGCAGTGTACAGAATGAGGAGATGTGGAATAGGGAATGTAAAGTGCAGTGTACACAATGAGGAGATGTGGAATAGGGAATGTACAGTGAAGTGTACAGAATGAGGAGGTATGGAATAGGGAATGTACAGTGCAGTGTACAGAATGAGGAGGTATGGAATAGAGAATGTAAAGTGCAGTGTACAGAATGAGGAGATGTGGAATAGGGAATGTACAGTGCAGTGTACAGAATGAGGAGGTATGGAATAGAGAATGTAAAGTGCAGTGTACAGAATGAGGCGGTGTGGAATAGATAATGTAAAGTACAGTGTACAGAATGAGGAGTTGTGGAATAGGGAATGTACAGTGCAGTGTAAAGAATGAGGAGGTATGGAATAGAGAATGTAAAGTGCAGTGTACAGAATGAGGAGGTGTGGAATAGGGAATGTAAAGTGCAGTGTACAGAATGAGGAGGTGTGGAATAGGGAATGTAAAGTGCAGTGTACAGAATGAGGAGGTGGGGAATAGGGAATGTACAATGCAGTGTACAGAATGAGGAGGTATGGAATAGGGAATGTACAGTGCAGTGTACAGAATGAGGAGGTGTGGAATAGGGAATGTAAAGTGCAGTGTACAGAATGAGGAGGTGTGGAATAGGGAATGTAAAGTGCAGTGTATAGAATGAGGAGGTGGGGAATAGGGAATGTACAATGCAGTGTACAGAATGAGGAGGTGTGGAATAGGGAATGTACAGTGCAGTGTACAGAATGAGGAGGTATGGAATAGAGAATGTAAAGTGCAGTGTACAGAATGAGGAGGTATGGAATAGGGAATGTAAAGTGCAGTGTACAGAATGAGGAGGTGTGGAATAGGGAATGTAAAGTGCAGTGTACAGAATGAGGAGGTGGGGAATAGGGAATGTACAATGCAGTGTACAGAATGAGGAGGTGTGGAATAGGGAATGTACAGTGCAGTGTACAGAATGAGGAGGTGTGGAATAGGGAATGTACAGTGCAGTGTACAGAATAAGGAGGTATGGAATAGGGAATGTACAGTGCAGTGTACAGAATGAGGAGGTATGGAATAGGGAATGTACAGTGCAGTGTACAGAATGAGGAGGTATGGAATAGGGAATGTACAGTGCAGTGTACAGAATGAGGAGGTATGGAATAGGGAATGTACAGTGCATTGTACAGAATGAGGAGGTGTGTAATAGGGAATGTACAGTGCAGTGTACAGAATGAGGAGATGTGGAATAGGGAATGTAAAGTGCAGTGTACACAATGAGGAGATGTGGAATAGGGAATGTACAGTGAAGTGTACAGAATGAGGAGGTATGGAATAGGGAATGTACAGTGCAGTGTACAGAATGAGGAGGTATGGAATAGAGAATGTAAAGTGCAGTGTACAGAATGAGGAGGTATGGAATAGAGAATGTAAAGTGCAGTGTACAGAATGAGGAGATGTGGAATAGGGAATGTACAGTGCAGTGTACAGAATGAGGAGGTGTGGAATAGGGAATGTACAGTGCAGTGTACAGAATAAGGAGGTATGGAATAGGGAATGTACAGTGCAGTGTACAGAATGAGGAGGTATGGAATAGGGAATGTACAGTGCAGTGTACAGAATGAGGAGGTATGGAATAGGGAATGTACAGTGCAGTGTACAGAATGAGGCGGTGTGGAATAGGGAATGTAAAGTGCAGTGTACAGAATGAGGAGGAGTTGAATAGGGAATGTACAGTGCAGTGTACAGAATGAGGAGATGTGGAATAGGGAATGTACAGTGCAGTGTACAGAACGAGGAGGTGTGGAATAGGGAATGTAAAGTGCAGTGTACAGAATGAGGAGGTGTGGAATAGGGAATGTACAGTGCAGTGTACAGAATGAGGAGGTATGGAATAGGGAATGTACAGTGCAGTGTACAGAATGAGGAGGTATGGAATAGGGAATGTACAGTGCAGTGTACAGAATGAGGAGATGTGGAATAGGGAATGTACAGTGCAGTGTACAGAATGAGGAGGTGTGGAATAGGGAATGTACAGTGCAGTGTACAGAATGAGGAGGAGTGGAATAAGGAATGTACAGTGCAGTGTACAGAATGAGGAGATGTGGAATAGAGAATGTACAGTGCAGTGTACAGAATGAGGAGGTGTGGAATAGGGAATGTACAGTGCAGTGTACAGAATAAGGAGGTATGGAATAGGGAATGTACAGTGCAGTGTACAGAATGAGGAGGTATGGAATAGGGAATGTACAGTGCAGTGTACAGAATGAGGAGGTATGGAATAGGGAATGTACAGTGCAGTGTACAGAATGAGGAGGTATGGAATAGGGAATGTACAGTGCATTGTACAGAATGAGGAGGTGTGTAATAGGGAATGTACAGTGCAGTGTACAGAATGAGGAGATGTGGAATAGGGAATGTAAAGTGCAGTGTACACAATGAGGAGATGTGGAATAGGGAATGTACAGTGAAGTGTACAGAATGAGGAGGTATGGAATAGGGAATGTACAGTGCAGTGTACAGAATGAGGAGGTATGGAATAGAGAATGTAAAGTGCAGTGTACAGAATGAGGAGATGTGGAATAGGGAATGTACAGTGCAGTGTACAGAATGAGGAGGTATGGAATAGAGAATGTAAAGTGCAGTGTACAGAATGAGGCGGTGTGGAATAGGGAATGTAAAGTGCAGTGTACAGAATGAGGAGGTGTGGAATAGGGAATGTAAAGTGCAGTGTACAGAATGAGGAGGTGGGGAATAGGGAATGTACAATGCAGTGTACAGAATGAGGAGGTATGGAATAGGGAATGTACAGTGCAGTGTACAGAATGAGGAGGTGTGGAATAGGGAATGTAAAGTGCAGTGTACAGAATGAGGAGGTGTGGAATAGGGAATGTAAAGTGCAGTGTACAGAATGAGGAGGTGGGGAATAGGGAATGTACAATGCAGTGTACAGAATGAGGAGGTGTGGAATAGGGAATGTACAGTGCAGTGTACAGAATGAGGAGGTATGGAATAGAGAATGTAAAGTGCAGTGTACAGAATGAGGAGGTATGGAATAGAGAATGTAAAGTGCAGTGTACAGAATGAGGAGATGTGGAATAGGGAATGTACAGAGCAGTGTACAGAATGAGGAGGTGTGGAATAGGGAATGTACAGTGCAGTGTACAGAATGAGGATGTGTGGAATAGGGAATGTACAGTGCAGTGTACAGAATGAGGAGGTGTGGAATAGGGAATGTAAAGTGCAGTGTACAGAATGAGGAGGTGGGGAATAGGGAATGTACAGTGCAGTGTACACAATGAGGTGTGGAATAGGGAATGTAAAGTACAGTGTACAGAATGAGGAGATGTGGAATAGGGAATGTAAAGTACAGTGTACAGAATGAGGAGATGTGGAATAGGGAATGTAAAGTACAGTGTACACAATGAGGAGGTGTGGAATAGGGAATGTACAGTGCAGTGTACACAATGATGAGGTGTGGAATAGGGAATGTACAGTGCATTCCCTATTCTATAGGGAAGGGGTTAACATTAGGGGCAAATCAAAGGGTCAATTGTGTTCCCTGGGGGTGCTTACTCACTGTGGGGGAGGTGCTTTGACTGGGGGAATGTAAAGATCCCTCTCCCTTAGCAGGAACACAGGATCAGCACATTCTCCTCTCACAGAACGGCGGTCTGCCTTGTTTACATAGGCAGATCGCTGTTCTCCCTTTCTCCTGAATTATCGGCGGGTCCCGGCGGACATCGCGTCCGCCGGACCCGCTGTGTCCAATCACAGTGGGAGGGGGGGTCGCCGGCGGCACGTGCTCCAGACCTGGAAGTGTCAGGTCACATACTAGGCATGCAATCTGTCACAGAGCGGCTATCCAGCTGCGGTAAATGTATATGGGGGCGGCCGCTAAGCAGTTAAAGAAAGACAATGTACAAAGGGGACAGTGTACAAAGAGATTACATGGGGGGGGGGGGGCAATAAAAAGAGGAGCAATGAGGGTACAGTAACTGCATCATTACAGATACAATGAATACCACCCCGAGAACATGGGCACTCGCACAACACACAGATATATGGACACCAATAATATTCAGAGTGACCAAAATAAAAAGGGGAAAAGGGGGAGAGGATATCTCACCCAAATTACTATGTAGTTCCATAAAGTTGAAAACGGGTATAACCCCAACCGTAGGTGCGTACAGGGCCGCTAATAAGGGGGGACCAGTAGTCCTCCAGTAGGGGGCCCAGGCACACAGGGGGGCCCCAACAACAGCATTGGGAATCGGTGCTGTCGGGCAGAGGGGCAATTACAGAAGGATCCCCTCCCTGTGTGCCCCTCTTTCCCTGTGCCACCCTCCCTCCATGTTCTGCCTGCCCCTGACCCCCCCTTCCCTCCCTGGTTGCCCCCCTTTCCCTGTGCCATCCCCTCTCCCTGTTCTGCCTGCCTCTGACCCCCCTCCCTTCCCCTTGTGCCCCTCTTTACCTGTTCTGCCCCCCCCTCCCTGTTCTGCCTGCCTCTGGCCCCCTCTCCCCTCTCTGTGTGCCCCTCTTTCCCTGTTCCGCCCCCCCCTCCCTGTTCTGCCTGCCTCTGACCCCCTCTCCCCTCCCTGTGTGCCCCTCTTTCCCTGTGCCGCCCCCCCCTCCCTATTCTGCCTGCCTCTGACCCCCCTTCCCTCCCTGTGTGCCCCTCTTTCCCTGTGCCGCCCCCCTCCCTATTCTGCCTGCCTCTGACCCCCCCTTCCCTCCCTGTGTGCCCCTCTTTCCCTGTGCCTGCCCCCCCTCCCTGTTCTGCCTGCCTCTGACCCCCCCTCCTCTCCCTGTGTGCCCCTCTTTCCCTGTGCCGCCCCCCCCCCCTCCCGCAGCGCTGCAGGCTTCCCTGCACTGTAATAAAATAACAAATAGCAATAAAAAAATAATTAAACATTGTAATCATTTAAAAAATTGTAAAATATAATAACTGTAAACATTTTTAACTTTTTTTAAAACAAAATGTAAATTCTTTTAAATGTAAAAAAACAATAAAAAATTACTTATTCACACGGGTTCTCTGTTATGTTTGTGTCCGTAATAATGATTTTCGTGTATTTTTTGTGAACATATTGGGGGGGCCCTGCCCGGTAGGCTGTACGGGGCCCCATGATTTCTAACAGCAGCCCTGGACCCCTATATTCCCAGTACAAAATAGAAGGAAGAAAAGAAAAGAACAGGAGAAAGAGAGGGAGACCCAATCAGCACGTAAGACCACGGGACCCAAAAGACAAGAAGAACAAAAATAAACTAAAGGCTAGAAAATGGAGAGGAGACAAAGAGAGAAATGAGGAAGAAAGAGACCGGAGGAAATAAGAGATCTGGAAAAATCGAAAAGTTTCCGATGCTGGCATCTTGCAGTGGGACCGCGAGGGGTGCTGATTCGTCCCTTTTATGAAGGCACAAAAGCAGTTGTTTTAACCACTTGCCGACTGCCTAACGCCGATCTACGTCGGCGGTCAGCCCCTCACAGGCAAAGTGACGTAGGGCTACGTTGCTTGCTTGTGAGGGTCTAGGGAGCGAGCGCGCGCTCCCGGAGGCGCGCTCCCGCTCCCGCGTGGTCACGGACCCCCCCGCGCGTGTGACCAGCGGACCCGATGTCCGCCGGTCACTCGGCGATCGGCGGGGGGGAAGGAGAATGTCAGGCAGCTTGTGTAATCAAGCCACCTGTCATTCTCCTCGCTGTAAAGACACTGATCACACGGATCTAGTATGTAGATCCGTTGATCAGTGTCCTTACAGCTCAAGCCACAGCCAATCACAGTAGAAAGCACGCCCCTAGGGACACACACAGCCCCTCCCTCCCAAATAAAGTTAACCCCTTCACTACCAGTGTATTTTTACAGTAACAGTGCATATCTATAGCACTGATTACTGTAGAAATGTCACTGGTAACCCCAAAAGTGTCACAAATGTCAGTCAAGGGTCCGATCTGTCCGCCCCAATGTCGCAGTACCGCAAAAAAAATCGCAGATCGCCGCCATTACGCGTTAAAAAAAAACAACAAAAATGACAAAAATCTTTCTCTTTGTTAGTAAACGCGATAACTTTTGCGCAAACCAATCAAAATACGCTTTTTGCGATTTTTTTTAACAAACATATGTAGCATAAAACAAATTGGCCGAAAATGTTAAAAAATTTTGATTTTTACATTTTTTTTGGGGGGAATTTCATATAAAAAAATGTGAAAAATATTGCTATTTTTGCAAAATTGACGCTTTTTTTTGTTTATAGCGCGTGATCAAAAAATCGCACAGGTGATCAAATACCACCAAAAGAAAGCTCTGTTTGTGGGAAAAAAAGAACGCCAAATTTGTTTAGGTACAGCGTCGCACGACCGCGCAATTGTCCGTTAAAGTCACACAGTGCCGAATCGCAAAATACCCCCTGGTCGGAATGGGGGTAAAATCTTCCGGGGCTTAAGTGGTTAATAGAGCGCTCCAAAACAAATAAATTCATTTTTTTCAAGTTTACATAAAAACAGTAAAAAAAAAAATCATAGAGCTTAGGTAAGAAGGTTAAGGTAAGAAATTAACATTAACACAAATCAGATCTCCTGCCCTGCCAGACAGGGGAGTGCTATGCAACTGAGCTGTGTAAATCTGAAGACTGGATGGACAGAAATACACATCCTTTGGCAAATAAAATAGCTCTTGTATATCGATTTAATTCTCGTGCCTAGAGTTAACGATTATTCTTGCTGCTTACAAGCTCATGTCAAGTAGCGTGGTATAAAAGCAGAATAGAACTCATGCATTAATAAAACATTGACGTGATTTTTGCTAGACTATAAGCAGCTGCCCCAATTTCTGCACAGACAAGTATGAATCAGTTGTTTATAAAGACCAATGAAAAAAAAGACTAGAAATGACATCACTGGTTGCTAGGTAAGACTGGACCTCGAAGGTTGTATCACGAAGTCTGTGCTTCTGTTGATTTCTGCCCGTGTTTTACAAAGTTCTGGCCTGAAAGGATTTGCCCCCTTAATGACCAGGCCATTTTTTGCGATTCGGCACTGCATTATTTTAACGGAAAATTGCGCAGTCATGCAACACTGTACCGAAATAAGATTGATGTCCTTTTTTCCTACAAATAGAGCTTTCTTTTAGTGGTATTTGATCACCTGTACAATTTTTATTTTTTTGCGCTATAAACAAATAAATAGCGGCTATTCTGAAATAAAATAAAATAAAAAAAAAAAAAAACAATATTTTTCACTTTCTGCTATACAACATTCCAAAAAACAAAAAATTAAAAATCACATTTTTTCATCCCTTTAGGCCAATTTGTATTCTGCTACATATTTTTGGTAAAAAAAAAAAAATCCAAATAAGCGTATTTTCATTGGTTTGCGCAAAAGTTATCGCGTCTACAAACTAGGGGAAAGATTTATGCCATTTTTTTTTTTACTAGTAATGTCGTCGATCTGCAATTTTTAGCAGGACTGCGACATTGCGGTGGACAGATCGGACCCCTAACTGACATTTTTTACACTTTTGGGGGGGACCAGTGACATTACTACAGTAATCAGTGCTAAAAATATGCACTGTTACTGTAATAATTACACTGGCAGGGAAGGGGTTAACCTAGTGGTGATAAAAGGGTTAAGTGTGAGCCTAGGGGAGTGTTTACTAACTGTGGGGGAAGGGGCTTGTGAAATGATCACAGAGACCTGTGATCCTATATAGAAGGATCACAGGTGCTCTGTGATCATTTCAGAGAGAAGAACGGTCAGATGTGTTTACAACAGCCGACCGTCCTTCTCTCTCAGCGGGGAGCGATTGCGGATGGCCGGCGACAACCAGTGCAGCTGGTCCTAAGCATCAGCATCCCTGCTGCCTAGTGGAGGTGGGAGCGCGCCGGCGGCGGCACGTGCACTTGCCCCCCAACACCATGGGCGTGACCGACATAGGGCTACGTCAGTTCACGCAGGAGAGGCTGCCTGCCGTAGTAGATCTGCAGCAGGCGGTCTTAATGGGGTTAGGGAGGACCAAGACTTTTTAAAATAAATGTCAGTTTTTTTTATTATGTTTATTTTTTATTTATTTTTTTTTACAATTTTTTTTAGGAGCACTGTTAGGGGGATTTTGGGACAGAAAAAGGGACTTAGGACAGAGATTCCCGAGTCCCTCTCTCTGCAGTCTCAGCTGCACTGGACAGTGAATGAATAGGAAGCGCTCTGTGCTGAGCGGCTTCTTGTTCATTCACAACAAGAAGCATAAAGTTGGCCAGGTGTGTAGGGATAATTAAAATATTGTGATTAAGAGCCGGTTCACACTACTCCGACTTGTCAGGCGACTTGGTCACCTGACAAGTAGCTCCCAATGCTGTGCAATGGAACCGTTCTAATCAGAGCGACTCAAGTCGCTCCGACTTAGAAAAAGGTTCCTGCACTATTTTTTGGCAAAGTCGGAGCGACTTGCATTGACTTCTATTATGAGAAGTGGTTTGCAAGCCGCGATGAAGTCGCACTGCATCGGTGACTTCAAAGTCGCCCAAAGTCGGGGCGACTTTGAGTCGGATTAGTGTGAACCGGCTCTTAGGGTCCTTTCACACAAACGATCCGATCAGATCCGCCTGTCAGTTTTTTAGGCGGATCTGATCGGATCCTCCATGCATCCCTATGGGGCAGCGGATGTCAGAGGTGACATTTCCGCTGACACCCGCTGACAGCCGCATCCGATCCTGTTCGTAAAAAAATGTACGGATGGAAACCTTATTTTCCATCCATCCAGGGGATTGGATCGGATCGGATGAGAGTGGGCAGGTGGTCCGCTCTCATCCGATTCCCCATAGAGAGCAGCGGAGAGTGCGGAGACGGAGCTGTCATCCGCCGGCTCAGCGGGGATTGGCAGATCGATCCCGACCAAGCAGAGAACGGTCTGCACCAGACAGCGGACTGCGTGAAAGGAGCCAAAAAAAAAAACATGTTTTCTTTAATACAATGAACTATTTTTTTCCAGTTTTTATTCCATTCTGATGGAAATTCATACTATGTGGCCAAATATTTGTGGTGAGGAAGTGATCTAAAGATTTTTCGTATGAGATTTGTTGTATTGGTTTTATGATATATTCCTTTGGACCTCTTTGTTGGAATTAGCGCACCATTATCCTCAGAATTCATTTTATTATTAGTGTGAGATCACTAGTTAAAGCGGTAGTATCGGAGTATACTTAACTTTTACCTACAGGTAAGCCTATAATAAGGTTTACCTGTAGGTACAATTAATATCTCCTAAACCTGCACAGTTTAGGAGATATTCGCCCTGCATGCAGAGTTTCTTGATGGCTACTTGCCGGAAAGTGACTCCCGCACGCATGCGTGGGAGTGATGTCATCGCGGCTCCGGCCACTCACAGCGCGGGAGCCCCTGAACCCAGAAGAGACGCCGAGGGAGCATGACAGCTCCCACAGCGGTGTCCGGGCGTCTGCGTTGGGGCCAGCGTTTTAAGGTAAGTATTTCATAATGAGTTAGTATGCGATGCATACTAGCTCATTATGCCTTTGTCTTGCAGGGTTTGTTTTTTGGCGAGGATACAACCGCTTTAAATGGTTACAGTTGGTTGGTATATACACTCATTTCTTATATACACATATTTTATTTTGTTATATTAAATATCATTTTCACAGAGTAGCGCACAAGTATTTTTCTCACACACCTACACTACTTTGACTTGATGAATATTTGAAAGTACTTCAAAATGTATTTTTCGTTTTAACAATCAGTTTTGGGATGAATGTCATTTCAAGATTAAAATTCACATTTATTGTTCGAAATTTGTTTGTTCGAGAAAAATTTTCTCCTTCGAATCGTCTTGCAAATTGGGTTGAAAATGAACGTTGAGTTGTCCTCTACTAACGTTCTTAAAGCTAAAAACGAGTGTTCCTGAAACTAAAGCTGTCAAAACAAATTAAATTCCTGTAATGTAGAGCCAGCTTTACCCATGTTTTTACCTCCAAGGTATAGAAGTCCAGACAAGTCGTTGCAGCGCTCTTCTATTCTTCATCCAATCCACTTAGGATACAAAGTAACAGTATCAGTTTCCTCAGCAGAGGACGTAAGAGCAAGGTATGCCTAAAACTGTTGCTGTTACTTTGTATTCTGTGTAGACTGAATTGAATTAGCCTCCGTTCACGCCAGTGTAATTTGTCGTGCAATTTGACAGTTCCAAACCACCGGACAAGTCACACCGCCATTGTCGGCAATAAAAACGGTCAAATTGCCGCAACTCATGTTGCAGAAACTTTGTAAACGTTTCCTGAACTCTTTTTTTCCTGCATCATTTACAAAGTTTTACCCAACAGCAGTGTTCATTTCATCGACTAAAATGTTTTCGTTGACTAAATTAACACAATTTTAGTCAACTAAAATACGACTAAAACTAAAACAATTCAGATGACTAAAATACGACTAAAACTAAAATGGGCATTTTAGTCATAAGACTATAACTAAAACTAAATTAAAAATTGACATCATCAAAATGAACACTCCTCCGCTGGCCATTTCTAAATTGGCAATGCAATTCCATACAGAGCATGTAATAATCGCACATTAAAGTTTAAACATGTATTGCACCACTGCATACACATAAGTAAGGGGCATCTACTAAGCTGCTGAAAACTAAACAATTAAGAAAAGGGCTTTTCTTATTGTTTTCCCTAATATTTAATGTTGGTAATATATTCAGGTAATATAAATATATATATATATATATATATATATATATATATATATATATATATATAATATGTGCAATGACATTACAGCCAATGGAGTTTACAGTTTTTGGGGTTTTTTTGTATTTTAAAGTTGCACTTCGGTTTGTCAAAAAGCAATATTTCTGTTTGTTTATGAAACTTGGTTTTATTTATAAAGATGTTATATATCACAATGGCTTAGTGCCGGTTCACACTACCGTGGCACGACTGCACTGCGACTTCGGCGCAACTTGCACGGACTTAATATAATGAATGTCTATGCAAGTCGCCCCGAGGTCGCCCCGAAGTAGTACAGGACCCTTTTCTAAGTCGGAGCGACTTGTGTCGCTCCTATTAGAACGGGTCCTGTAGCAGTCAATGGACCGCGAGGGACCGCTACTTGTCAGGCTGACAAGTCTCTCTAGTGTGAATGGAGCCTAAGTCGTGGCGACTTGAGTCGCTCCTATTAGAACGGTTCCCGTAGCACTGCATGGACCGCGACTTGTCAGGCTGACCAGTCGCCTGACAAGTCGCGGTAGTGTGAATGGGCACTAAATCTGTGTCTGTAGTGCATGTTCAAACCTTATAATAACATATTAGATTTTTACTCCAGGAGTATACGATTTGTTTGGAAATGCTAGAGAAATGTTTAAATAATGCATTACAATTAACCTAAACCTATTCGATTTGTAGTTGACTAAAATGTATGAGATTTTAGTCGACTAAAATGTAATGGAGATTTTAGTCAACTAAAATAAAACTAAAACAATTCAGATGACTAAAATATGACTAAAACTAAAAATCGCATTTCAGTCAAAAGACAAAAATACAACTAAAGCTAAAATGGCATTTTAGCCAAAAGACTATAACTAAAACTAAATCAAAATTTGCTGCCAAATTTAACACTGCTCAACAGGCAGGTTTTCTTGTAACAAAATTACTTCTATTGCTAAACATGGGCACAAACATATATATGTGTATATATATACATATATATATATATATATATATATATATATATATACACATATATACACACACACATACATACATACACACACACACATACATATATATATATGACAAGTTGTTGCAGCACATTTCTATTCTTAGCCCCTGTTCACATCGCCGCTGCTTGCTGAAGTATTTTTCCACTGCGGATTGCATTGCGGCTTGCGACTTCATACAACAGAAGTCTATGCAAGTCACAATGAAATTGGCAAAAAAAAAATGAGTGCAGGAAACGTTTACAACGTTTCTGCAACTTTGCGTTGCGGCAATTTGAAACTTTGTAAACGTTTCCTGCACTCTATTTTTTGCCAATTTCATTGCGACTTGCATAGACTTCTGTTGTATGAAGTCGCAAGCGGCAATGAAATCAGCAGTGAAAAATCGCACCGATGTTCGGCTTTGAAATTGCGCTACTTCAGCAAGCAGCGGCGATGTGAACAGGAGCTAAGAATAGAAATGTGCTGCAACAACTTGTCATATATATATATGTATGTGTGTGTGTGTATATATGTATATATATATATATATATAATATATGTTTGGTGCCCGTGTTTGGCAAGAGAAGTATTTTTGTTACAAGAAAAGCTGCCTGTTGGGTATTGTACTTGAACAAGTCCTGCCTTGTCTACATTGTACAGTGACATACCTTCCAGCAATCTGCACACCAAAAAATTGTCTAATTTACAACTTAACAACATCTACAAGAATACAATTTATTGCTTAGTTGTAGCGCTTTTGCAATTTTTTTTTAAATTTGGCAAGGTGCGGAATATTTAACAACCCTTTTATCACGATGAACATTTACCCTACATCATGGCTGGAACCCTTGCTGGACAACCGACAATGGATTTAACGCAGCTGTGGACTCTTTTTAAATGAACCCGGTGGCCTCTTCGGTATACACAGAAGTTATTTTGCAAAGATACACATTTTTTTTACTTACTTTTTTATTATTATTAATATTATTTGTGCAGTTTTATCTTTTAGATTTAGCAGGAATTTTTTGAGATTGTTTTTGAATTGGCATGAATTATAAACCTATTCTTTGTACTGATCCTATTGCTTTTTCAGATGCAGCAGTAATTATAATTCTATATTTATTTATTTATTACAGGTACCTATATAGCACCATCAGTTTACACAGAGCTTTACATACACACTCACCGGCCGCTTATTAGGTACACCTTGCTAGTACCGGGTTGGACCACCCTTGCCTTCAGAACTGACTTAATTCTTGGTGGCAAAGATTCAACAAGGTGTTGGAAACATTCCTGAGAGATTTTGGTCCATAGTGACATGATAGCATCACACAGTGGCTGCAGATTTGTTGGCTGCACATCCATGATGCCAATTTCCCGTTCCACCACATCCCAAAGGTGCTCTATTGGATGAGATCTGGTGACTGTGGGGACCATTGGAGTACAGAGACCCCTTTGTCATGTTGAAGAAACCAGTGGTGAGATGATTGGAGCTTTGTGACATGGTGCATTATCCTGCTGAAAGGACCCACCAGAAGATGGGGACACTGTACTCATAAAGGGATGGACATGGTCAGTTTAAACTATGCTCAAATGGTACTAAGTGGCCCAAAACGTGCCAAGAAAAAATCCCCCACATCATTACACCACCACTACTAGCCTGAACTGTTGATACAAGGCAGGATGGATCCATGCTTTCATGGTGACCTTTCCAACTAAATGTTGCAATTGAAATCAAGACTCATCAGACTAGGCAACATTTTTCCAATCTTCTATTGTCCAAATTTGGTGAGCCTGTGCAAACTGTAGCCTCAGTTTCCCGTTTTTTGACTGAAAAGGTGGCAACAGGTGTGGTCATCTGCTGTTGAAGCCCATCTGCTTCAAGGTTCAATGAGTTGTGTGTTCAAAGATGGTATTCCGCATACCTTGGTTGTAACGAGTGGTTATTTGAGTTACTGTTGCTTTTCTATCATCTCAAACCAGTCTGCCCATTCTCCTCTGACCTCTGACATCAACAGGATATTTTTGTCCACACAACTGCCACTCAATATTTTCTCTTTTTCAGACCATTCTCTGCAAACCCTAGAGATTGTTGTGCGTGATAAAATCCCCTTAGATCAGCAGTTTTTTAAATACTCAGGCCAGGCGGTCTGTCACCACCAACCATGCCACGTTCAAAGTCACCTAAATCCCCTTTCTTCCCCATTCTGATGCTCGGTTTAAGCAAGTTGACTTCACCACATCTAGATGCCCGAATGCACTGAGTTGCTTCCATGCGATTGGCTGATTAGCAATTTTTGTCACCAAGCAATTGAACACGTGTATCTAATAAAGTGGCCATTGAGTGTATATTGTACATTCACATCAATCCTTGCCCTCAAGGAGCCTACAATCTAAGGTCCCTAAAGCCCCGTACACACGCGTCGATAATTGGCCGTGAATTTTCGGCCAATGTCCAATCGGCCGATTTTCGGCTTGTTAGTATGATGCTTCCGACAACCGACTCCGACTTTTCGGCCGAAAAAAATCTGGTGTGCAGGCTATAAAATTTTTTTTGGCCGTCAACAGAACGGCCGATTTTCCGTCAGTCAGTACAGATTTCGGCAGACAAAAATCTGATGAGCAAGACTAGGCATGCTCAGAGAAGAAAAAACACACGGAAAGTAAACCATTACATGACATCACTTCTGAAGTAGATTTTTGTTGGCCGAGAAAATTTGTGACAGTCTAGGCACATTCCAACCAACAAAACGACACTCTGGACAAAAGTCGGACGATCGGTCGGCCGATAATCGTTGCATGTGTACGAGGCATAACTCACATTCATACATACATATACTAGCGCCAAGTTAGACAGAAGCCAATTAACCTACCAGCATGTCTTTGGAGTGTGGGAGGAAAACTGAGTCTTGCACTTGCAAGATTTGGCTTGGGGGACTTTTTGCAAACTAAACAAATAGTAAGCATATGGTTTAAACGAGATGATACTAAGTTCTCCAACCACATACCCTGATGCCATAATCATAAAAGTAAAACAAACCTGATAGAAACTAAAACACACTCTCTTACAACCTGTGTCAACAGGCTTTCGTTCACAAGGTTTTTGCATACCAATGCAATTCTACGGGAGAGCAAAATCTACTTGAAACATATTAGACGTAAGTCAACTGCAGGTCAGAAGGAGGTATACTGTAGATCAGATGAAAGTCCACTATAGGACAGAAGGACGTCAACTTCAGAATAAATCTACGTCAACAGTAGATCAGAAGAAGGTCAACAGTAGATCACAGGAAAGTCCATTATAGGTCAGAAGGAGGTCAACTTCAGATTAAATTGAAGTCAACTGCAGATCAGAAGAAGGTCAACAGTAGATCATAGGAAAGTCCACTACAGGTCAGAAGGAGGTCAACAGTAGATCACAGGAAAGTCCACTATAGGTCAGAAGGAGGTCAACTTCAGATTAAGTCAAAGTCAACTGCAGATCAGAAGAAGGTCAACAGTAGATCACAGGAAAGTCCATTATAGGTCAGAAGGAGGTCAACTTCAGAATAAATCAAAGTCAACTGCAGGTCAGAAGGAGGTAAACTGTAGATCACACGAAAGTCCACTATAGGTCAGAAGGACGTCAACTTCAGAATAAATCAAAGTCAACAGTAGATCAGAAGAAGGTCAACAGTGGATCACAGGAAAGTCCACTATAGGTCAGAAGGAGGTCAACTTCAGATTAAATCAAAGTCAACAGTAGATCAGAAGAAGGTCAACAGTGGATCACAGGAAAGTCCACTATAGGTCAGAAGGAGGTCAACTTCAGATTAAATCAAAGTCAACTGCAGATCAGAAGAAGGTCAACAGTAGACCATAGGAAAGTTCACTATAGGTCAGAAGGAGGTCAACTGCAGATTAGACTAAAGTCAACTGCAGGTCAGAAGGTCAACAGTAGGTCACAGGAAACCCACTATAGGTCAGTAGGATGTCAACTTCAGAATAAATCAAAGTCAACAGTAGATCAGAAGAAGGTCAACAGTAGATCACAGGAAAGTCCATTATAGGTCAGAAGGAGGTCAACTTCAGAATAAATCAAAGTCAACTGCAGGTCAGAAGAAGGTCAACAGTAGATCACAGGAAAGTCCACTATAGGTCAGAAAGAGGTCAACTGCAGATTAGACTAAAGTCAACTGCAGGTCAGAAGGAGGTCAACTGTAGAACACATAGAAATCAACTGCAAATCACAAATAAGTCAACTGCATGTCAGAAGGAGGTCAACTGCAGATTGGAAAGAAGTCAACTTCAGCTTACAAAAATGTCAAAGGCAGGTAAAATGCCCCAGTAAGTGAATTTTAAATGATCTCAGAGGAGTTTTAAACTGATGTCATACTGATGCCATCAACACAAGCCCAAAGCCTGCCAAAACAGGTCCTTATAGTGTCCCAATATCTCTAGCTGCCAAATAAATGCAGAAATGGGACATTCTGGACTAGTTCTCATAGATGTTTGGCCCCTGTATGGTCACAGATTTAATGACACTTGATCACTTCACCACTACTGCTGTATGGGCTTGTTGGACATTTCAGTATTAAACAATGGCTATTAATATAAAGTTTCCCCCTTTTAAGCTTTAACATTCTTTTGAGAAAACTTTCCACAAGATATTGTAAAGTGTCTGAGAATTTAAGACCATTATGCGAAAAAGAGCATCAGTGAGGTCAGGTAGTGATGTTGGATCACAATATGCTTTCCAAAGGTGTTCAGTGGGGTTAAAGTCAGGGATGTGTTGAAGGCCACTCAAGCTCCTCCACACCAGAGTTAATTTCGTCTACAAAATTTACACTATTTTAGTAAACTAAAATACGACAAAAATTAAAACGAAAACAATTCAGATGACTAGAATAAGACTAAAACTAAAATACATTTTATCCAAAAGACTGACTAAAACTAAAAAAACTTTGATGACAAAATTAACACTGGACTTTTCTTATTTTATTTTCTTAATAGTTAACAGATTTAGGTAATATGTGCAATGCCATTACAGTCCATTGAGTTGACAGTTTTTTTTTTTTTTTTATATTTTAAAGTTGCCCTTCTGTTTGCCAAAAAGCAATAGTTTTGTGTTTGTTTATGAAACTGGCTTTTATTTATACAGACGTTATATATCACAACGGCTAATCTGTGTCTGTAGTGCAGTTCATACCATAAATAATAACATGTTGTTAGATATTTACTCCAGGAGTATATAATAAGTGTGGCAAATCTAGAGAAATGCCTAAATAACGCATTACTAAACACAAACTAAAATAGCGCCACCCATGTGCCAGTGCCAATTTAACTAAAACCATTTGATTTTAGTTAACTAAAATAGGACTAAAACTAAAATAATTCTTGCACTGTTTGGACTATTGTCTTTATTCAGCCGTACCTACTATAAAACTATAAATTCAAATGAGTAAAATACAACTAAAACTACCCCAGGAGTATATAATGAGTGTGGCAAATCTAGAGAAATGCCTAAATAATGCATTACAATTTAACTAAACACAAACAAACTCTAATACAGCACTAATCTCTTGCCAGTGGCAATTTTACCGAAACCCATTAGATTTTAGTTAACTAAAATAGGACTAAGACCCCATTCACACTGGGGCAACGCTACTTGCTGGGGCGACCTCACAGGTCGCGGTGCGCAGCTCGCACCGCGACCTCGGAGCGGCCGGCATGGACTTCATATCATTGAAGTCAATGCAGGTTGCTCCAGGTCGCCCCAAAGAAGCTCAGGACCCTTTTTCTAAGTCGGAGCAACTTGTGTTGCTCCTATTAGAACGGGTCCACAGCTTCTCTATGGCAGGCGACCTACGGCGATCTGCCAGGCGACCAGGTCGCCTGACAGATCGCCCCAGTGTGAACGGAGTCTAAAACTTAAAAATTCTTGAACTGGATGGATTATTGTCTTTATTCAACCGTACCTACTATGAATTCAAATGAGTAAACTAAAACAATTCTGATGATTAAAATATAACTAAAACTGAAACAATTCAGATGATTAAAATACAACTAAAAGTAAAACAATTCAGATGATTAAAATACAACTAAAAGTAAAACAATTCAGATGATTAAAATACAACTAAAAGTAAAACAATTCAGATGATTAAAATACAACTAAAAGTAAAACAATTCAGATGATTAAAATACAACTAAAACTGAAACAATTCAGATGATTAAAATACAACTAAAACTGAAACAATTCAGACGATTAAAATACAACTAAAACAATTCAGATGACTAAAATACAACTAAAACAATTCAGATGACTAAAATACAACTAAAACAATTCAGATAACTAAAATTCAACTAAAACTAAAACAATTCAGAAGACTAAAATACAACTAAAACAAACAATTCAGATGACTAAAATACAACTAAAACTATAACAATTCAGAAGACTAAAATACAACTAAAACAATTCAGATGACTAAAATACAACTAAAACTATAACAATTCAGAAGGCTAAAATACAACTAAAACAATTCAGATGAATAAAATTCAACTAAAATTAAAACAATTCAGATGACTAAAATACAACTAAAACTAAAATGGCATTTTAGTCAAAAGACTATGACATAAACTAAATTGAAATTTGACGTCATAATAACACTGCTCCGCACCAAACTCGTCAAACGATGTTTATACAGAGTTTAGTATGTAGGTAAGTAAAAACTGTATTATGTTCTCTCTAGAAAAAAAAAAAATGTTTTTCTTTTTCTTTTTTGACTGATTGATTTCCCCACTTTTTCTTCTTTGACTGTCATCGAATGTCTATGGACAGCTTTAGTGCCGGTTCATACTGGTGCCCTGCGAATCCACTGCATCGCACCTGACTCGCAGGCAGTTCACACTGCCATATGTGAACTGCTGGGAGTGTCATTACAAAGTTAATGACACCCCCAGATCAGTTCGCATATCGCAGTGCGAACTGCCAATTCGGACAGGAATCGGATCGCATAAGTGTGAACACCCATGCTATCCGATTCTGGTGCGAACAAGAAAAAAAAATCCTGCACGACTTTGGTCTGAATGCGATGCGAATTCAGCCATACAATCTGTATGGCTAAATTCGCATCGCATGTGATTTGCAGAGCAGTGTGGTGCGAATCACATGCAATGTCTGTCATCGCTATAGTGTGAACCGGCACTCAGACCGCCTCTGCAACTTTCAAGGCTCTCAGTGTATACTTGGGGAAAAAAAAAACATGCAACTTGACAATAAAGATATCTACTGTATCTTGCACTTTGTGCAAGTCATAGTTACAGAGATATATACATAGGTAGGTACTTCTCTTTTTCTGAGTAATCACCAGGACAGGAGGGGGGGGGGGATTTGAGAAATCTTGCCAACAGGGGGCTCAGATAGCAATAATAATAAAAAAAACCTGTCTGGGGTACTAACCCTAGAATTCTTCTATCCAAAACTCATAATTGTTTTACTGGAGCTTCACTCTGACAAGGAAAGATTTCTAACCTCTAGTCTTCTTTTTTTTTTTTTTTAACTGACTTATAAATGTGTATATCTATCTATCTATATATATCTATATCTATATACATACACACACATATACATACATCTATACACACACACACACACATATATATACACACACACACATATATATATATATATATATATATATATATACACACACACACACACATACATACATATATTATATATATATTACACACACATATATATATAAATTTGAAAATAGAGTCACTCCTGCTGTTACACATTTGTCGCTGGAGATCGTGTCACTGGTGGGCTCCCATTGTTCCACCAAAACAAACATTCATCAAACGTACATCTTCATAAGAAAAATAGCCTGACTGTCCCATTTCCAGCATAGCATTGCTTGTCACAACTGTTACATTGCATATCACAACTGCAGCTTGATGAAGAACAATGATATGCTTGAAACTGCACAGTCGTGTTCAGTTTTGTATGAAGATGTACATTTCAAGTAACAAGACCTGGGATCCTGTTCCCATTTTTCTTACATACAAATATATATATATATATATATAGCTTTACAGGTGAGGCAAACGGCACTACGATGTTCTTCCAGTGCATGTACCTAGGCCCTCCCAAAGGCCATATGTAGAAACCAGTCCAAGGATTGCTGCACCTACATTTTTTTTTTAAAGAATATTTACATACAAACGAGTTACGTATCGTTCCACACAGCGGTTTCGGGCTGTAAAGTTTGCGCCCTTCTTCAGGTAGAAACAAACATGAAATGACAACACTTTAACATTCTGTTATATTGATACATTTTACACCAGAAGTTAATTAGGTATCAATTAGGCAATTGAACGATACAAAGAAATTTAAACTGAATTTACATACCCGAGTCTGGAATCAGCACCAGAGCCAGGAACAGCGAGATGAGCGGAGGAATCCACATGGTAGAACCCCATTCACTAGATGTACACAATATGAATATATTCCAGTGTCACATGCCTCTAGATGATCGGGTGTGCAGAACTCTGTAGTAAGGAAGCCCAAAGATATTTATATCAGATTCATGAACTTTCTTAAGATTCTCAGTTGTTTGTTTTATTTCCCATGGCACCGAGACTCCCTGCTTCTCTCTTACATTACCTAGAACTCTTCCCCTCTAACTTTTTCAGTCTGTCTCTTTTTTCCCATCTCTCTATCTCTCTCGTGTTTCTTCCTCTTTCTAATGTTTCTCTCTCTCTCAGCTCTCTCTCTCTCTCTCTCTCGCTATCGTTTCTCTCTCATGTATCTCCCTCTCTATTGTGTTTCTCTCTCTCTCAGTCCCCCCTCTCTCTCTCTGTCCCCCCTATCTCTCCCTCGCTCTCTCATTCCCCCTCTCTCTCTGTCCCCCCTCTCTCTCAGCCCCCCTCTCTCTCTCTCTGCCCCCCCTCTCTCTCTCTCTGTCCCCCCTCTCTCTCTCTCTGTCCCCCCTCTCTCTCTCTCTGTCCCTTCTTTCTCTCAATCCACCCTCTCACTCTCTCTGTCTCCCCCCTCTCTCTCTGTCCCATCTCTCTCTCTCTGTCCCCCCTCTCTCTCTGAGTAATCACCCCCCTCTCTCTCTGTCCCCCTCTTGCTCTCTCTTAGTCCCCCCTTCTCTCTCAGTCCCCCTCTTTCCCTCGCTCTGTCCCCCTCCCTCAGTCACCCCCCTCTCTCTCTCTCTCTCTCTCTCTCTCTCAGCCACCCTCTCTCTCTTTAGTCCCCCCTCTCTCAGTCCCCCTTTCTCTCAGTCTCCCTTCTCTCTCTCCTCTCTCTCTCTGCCCCCCTTTCTCTCAGTCCCCTTCTTTCTCTCACTCAATCCACCCTCTCACTCTCTCTCTGTCTCCCCCCCCTCTCTGTCCCATCTCTCTCTCTCTCAGTCCCCCCCTCTTTCTCTGTCCCCTCCTCTCTCTCTCAGTAATCACCCCCTCTCTCTGTCCCCCCTTCTCTCTCAGTCCCCCTCTTTCCCTCTCTCTGCCCCCCCCTCTCTCTCTCAGCCACCCCTCTCTCTCAGCCATCCTTCTCTCTCTCTTTAGTCCACCCTCTCAGTCTCCCCCTCTCTCTCAGTAGTCCTCTCTCTCGCTCAGTCACCCCCCTCTCTCTCAGTCGCCCCCCCCCTCTCTCTCTCAGTCCCCCTCTCTCTCTCTCTCAGTCCCCCTCTTTCTGTCTCTTAATCCCCCCTCTCTCTCAGTCCCCCTCCTCTCTCAGTCCCCTGTCTCTCTCTCTCACCCTCTCTCTCTCAGTCCCCTGTCTCTCTCTCTCTCTCTTTAGTTCCCCTCTCTCCCTTTAGTTCCCCCCTCTCTCTTTAGTTCCCCCCCTCTCTCAGCCCCACTCTCTCTCTCGCTTTCTCTCTCTCTCAGTCCCCCCTCTTTCTCTGTTCCCCCCTCTCTCTCTCTCAGTAACCCTCTCTCTCTGTCCCCCCTCTCTCTCTGTGATTGCCCCCTCTCTCTCTTTATCAGTCCCCCTCTTTCTCATGCTTCTCTCTCAGCTCTCTCCCATCTTTTGCTCTCTTATGTTTTTCTCTCAGCTCACTCTCTCATGTCTCTCTATCTCATGTTTCTCTGTGATTCTCAGTTCTCTCTCTCTCTCTCTCTCTCTCATCTCCCTCTTATGTTTCTCTCTCCTGTGTCTCTCTCATTTCACTCAGCTATCTCTGTCTCTCGTGTCTCCCACTCATTCTTTCTCTTTCAGTCTCTCTCCCTCTGTCCCAGTCTATGTCCCATTCTCTCTCTCCCTCTCTTTCTGTGTCTCATTCCCCTTACCTCTCCATGTCTCTGTGTGTCTCTCTCTATGTCTGACTGTGTCCCTCTCAGTCTCCCCTCTTACCTTTGTCTCTGAGCTCCTCTCCTCTCCTCGCTCATTGAACACTGACCATGCGTTACTCAGTCAGTCTTACTTCTCTTTCTGAAAAAAAAAAAAGAAAATGTAGTTTCACTTTTGCCTTGGACTTTCCCATGATACGTCACCATGAATAAATAATTCTGTTCCCTATCTTCTGACTGAATCTACGGAGGAGGAAGATCATAGAGAACTCTCTCATCCTATATATACCTTTATTATAGGAGCAATGTGCCAAATTCCCCAGAACTCCACCCTAGACATGTGCAATAAATATATTCAGACAAATTGTTATTCGGAGATTCGGATATGTCCGAATACACAAATTACTGTATAAAGTTTACTGAATTAAACTAAATTAGTCCGAATTTCCAAAATTCTAATTGAAATTCGATTGGAATTTTACATCAAATTTGAAACAGATTTCTGAAATCAAAGACTGTGCGTGTTATCAGAGTCCCATTTCCAAATAATGCTGCTTTTGTGAAGCCAAAGATGATTTAACCACTTCAGCTCTAGAAGATTTTCCCCCTTAATGACCAGGCCATATTTTGCAATTCGGCACTGCTTTACTTTACCAGACTATTGCGCGGTCGTGCGACACTGTACCCAAATAAAATTGACGTCTTTTTTCTCCCACAAACAGAGCTTTCTTTTGGTGGTATTTGATCACCTCTGCGATTTTTATTTTTTGCGCTTTAAACAAAAAAATAGCGACAATTCTGAAAAAAAAAAAAATAATAATAATATTTTTCACATTCTGCTATATAACATTCTCAAAAAAAAATAAAAAATTAAAATCAAAATTTAACATTTTAGGCCAATTTGTTTTCTGCTACATATTTTTGGTAAAAAAAAAAAAATCACAATAAGCGTATTTTGATTGGTTTGCGCAAAAGTTATCGCGTCGACTAACTACGAGAAAGAGAAAATAAAAAAAATAATAACCCTTCTGGTCCTCCACACACACATACAGTGTGATTTTTTTATTTTCTTTTTGCCCAATTAATATGGATGTGGGTATGGAACTGGCGTTTTTTGGTTATTGGCAGCCTTGTCTATTTTCCCAATAACTATGGGAAAGATTTATGTCATTTTTATTGTTTTTTTTTTTTTTTTTTTACTAGTAATGGGAGCAATCTGCGATTTTTAGCAGGACTGCGACATTGCAGCGGACAGATCGGACCCCTGACTGACATTTTTTACACTTTTGGGGGGGGACTAGTGACATTACTACAGTAATCAGTGCTAAAAATATGCATTGTTACTGTAATAATGACACTGACAGGGAAGGGGTTAACAGTGTGGGTGATCATTGGGTTAAATGTGAGCCTAGGGGAGTGATTCTAACTGTGAGGGGGCGTGGATTTTGAAATGACCATAGAGACATGTGATCCTATATAGAAGGATCACAGGCACTCTATGATCATTGCAGGGAGAAGAATGGTCAGCTGTGTTTACAACAGCCGACCGTCGTCCTCTCTCAGCGGGGAGAGATCGCGGGTGTCAGGCGGCAATTGGAGCTGCCTGACCCATGCATCGGCTTCCCCGCTGCCGCGTGGGGGCGGTAGCGCCCCTAGCTCCCTGCTCGCGACCGACGTACCACTACGTCGGTTTGCCTGGGGGAGCCACACTGCCGCAGTAAATACACGGCGTGTGGTCGGCAACCGGTTAAATAGTCGTTGTAATCATTTGATAAAGATTTATCTTTTGTTTGTTCACTTTTCTGCATTCAAATCGAAAAACAAAATCTAAAATTTTAATTTGAACCGATTCTAAATGTCATCGATTTGAACGTTTCGAATCGAAATTATCGTTCAATTCAAAGAAAATTTGAAAAGACATAAAACGAGTTCCAAATACAAATTCCGAATACGAATCCCGAATGCAAATTAAACGAATCAACCAAATTTAACAAAATTAAATAACTAGATTAACGAATCTAAACTAAACAGAAAAGACTCACCCAACACTGCTCACCTCTGCATCCCCTGCCACCCTCACCCAACACTGCTCACCTCTGCATCCCCTGCCACCCTCACCCAACACTGCTCACCTCTGCATCCCCTGCCACCCTCACCCAATACTGCTCACCTCTGCATCCCCTGCCACCCTCACCCAACACTGCTCACCTCTGCATCCCCTGCCACCCTCATCCAACACTGCTCACCTCTGCATCCCCTGCCACCCTCACCCAACACTGCTCACCTCTGCATCCCCTGCCACCCTCACCCAATACTGCTCACCTCTGCATCCCCTGCCACCCTCACCCAACACTGCTCACCTCTGCATCCCCTGCCACCCTCATCCAACACTGCTCACCTCTGCATCCCCTGCCACCCTCACCCAACACTGCTCACCTCTGCATCCCCTGCCACCCTCACCCAACACTGCTCACCTCTGCATCCCCTGCCACCCTCACCCAACACTGCTCACCTCTGCATCCCCTGCCACCCTCACCCAACACTGCTCACCTCTGCATCCCCTGCCACCCTCACCCAACACTGCTCACCTCTGCATCCCCTGCCACCCTCACCCAACACTGCTCACCTCTGCATCCCCTGCCACCCTCACCCAACACTGCTCACCTCTGCATCCCCTGCCACCCTCACCCAATACTGCTCACCTCTGCATCCCCTGCCACCCTCACCCAACACTGCTCACCTCTGCATCCCCTGCCACCCTCACCCAACACTGCTCACCTCTGCATCCCCTGCCACCCTCACCCAACACTGCTCACCTCTGCATCCCCTGCCACCCTCACCCAATACTGCTCACCTCTGCATCCCCTGCCACCCTCACCCAACACTGCTCACCTCTGAATCCCCTGCCACCCTCATCCAACACTGCTCACCTCTGCATCCCCTGCCACCCTCACCCAACACTGCTCACCTCTGCATCCCCTGCCACCCTCACCCAACACTGCTCACCTCTGCATCCCCTGCCACCCTCACCCAACACTGCTCACCTCTGCATCCCCTGCCACCCTCACCCAACACTGCTCACCTCTGCATCCCCTGCCACCCTCATCCAACACTGCTCACCTCTGCATCCCCTGCCACCCTCACCCAACACTGCTCACCTCTGCATCCCCTGCCACCCTCACCCAACACTGCTCACCTCTGCATCCCCTGCCACCCTCACCCAACACTGCTCACCTCTGCATCCCCTGCCACCCTCACCCAACACTGCTCACCTCTGCATCCCCTGCCACCCTCACCCAACACTGCTCACCTCTGCATCCCCTGCCACCCTCACCCAACACTGCTCACCTCTGCATCCCCTGCCACCCTCACCCAACACTGCTCACCTCTGCATCCCCTGCCACCCTCACCCAATACTGCTCACCTCTGCATCCCCTGCCACCCTCACCCAACACTGCTCACCTCTGCATCCCCTGCCACCCTCACCCAACACTGCTCACCTCTGCATCCCCTGCCACCCTCACCCAACACTGCTCACCTCTGCATCCCCTGCCACCCTCACCCAATACTGCTCACCTCTGCATCCCCTGCCACCCTCACCCAACACTGCTCACCTCTGCATCCCCTGCCACCCTCATCCAACACTGCTCACCTCTGCATCCCCTGCCACCCTCACCCAACACTGCTCACCTCTGCATCCCCTGCCACCCTCACCCAACACTGCTCACCTCTGCATCCCCTGCCACCCTCACCCAACACTGCTCACCTCTGCATCCCCTGCCACCCTCACCCAACACTGCTCACCTCTGCATCCCCTGCCACCCTCACCCAACACTGCTCACCTCTGCATCCCCTGCCACCCTCACCCAACACTGCTCACCTCTGCATCCCCTGCCACCCTCACCCAACACTGCTCACCTCTGCATCCCCTGCCACCCTCACCCAACACTGCTCACCTCTGCATCCCCTGCCACCCTCACCCAACACTGCTCACCTCTGCATCCCCTGCCACCTTCTTCCAGCACTACTCACCTCTGCATCCCCTCCCATCCTCATTCAACCCCTCTCACCTCTGCATCCCCTGCCAGCCTCATCCAACACTCCTCACCTCTGCATCCCCTGCCACCCTCATCCAACACTCTTCACCTCTGCATCGCAACGGTCACGGCACGGGGCTCTGAAGGAACGGCACGAGCAGCCATTCCTTCAGAGCGCATGCGCCAGTGACGTCACTGGCTGCATGTAAGGTAAATATCTCCTAAACGGTACATGTTTAGGAGATATTTACACTACCTATAGGTAAGCCTTATCATAGGCTTACCTATAGGTACAACTTGCAGAGGAGGGTTTACTTCCTCTTTAACTACAAGGAAAAAACATGGGCTTATTGGTAAAAGGGTTACCATAATCCCAAGTTTTTCTCACACATTTATTACCAATCAAAATAATATATTATTATGCTATATGTTATAATCATCATTTTTTTTTTTATCTAATTACTGGTTTGAAGTCATAACTTCAAATTTCAGTATTTTGCTCATTAAGACACCTGCTTGAGTGCAGTTTTTTAAAAATATATTAAATTATCTTAAAAACAATATATAATAATTATTTGTATATGTAGCACTGCCCCCTTGAGGGCTGCTAGATTTCACATTTTCGGGTCCCCCTGAGTTACCATTAGCAACCTTGATATGCACATTCTCTCACTTCTCCTCCTCGGCTCGCTCCAGTAACCAGTCCAGGGGTATGTGGTTGTTTTTGTGTTTTAATATAAATTAGGGATGGGAGAAGGTAATAGTGGGATACTCCAAATTAACTATTCACAATGTTGGAGGACCTTTATCTTTAGATACAGCCAGGCTGTTGATTCACCCTGCCACTGTAATGAATCTAGTTTTGAGTCTCTTTCTTAAGATGACTTAATGAACTACGTGTTATCTTCAGGACACTCTCCTCAGTATCCTCTCTCTTGATTGCCGACACCCGTCCACTGACTATCCTACTCCTGAGGTGGCCCCCCTCAGGTCAGGCCCCTTGACACGATCCCCTGTACTCACGATACTGTTTTTCCAGGGCCTCCAGTGTCTTCCCTGTTCAGTCAGCTCTCCTGAACCTCTAGGTTCAGCTCTGTTCCTCTGGCCCCCCAGGACTACCTCCTGCGGCCATGTGCCACTGCTACAGAGGAAGAGGCAGCCACCCCTTCCCTCCGGTACTCTGCTCTCCAGCCAAAGACCCCGCAGCACATGTGCTCCTGGCTTTTATACAGTATCCCAGAATGCACTGAAGCGACACGCCTCTGCCAATCACCAGGACTGTATCAAAGCCTATGCACCCATTTGTCAGGTTTCCTCCCACTGTCCAACATGCCTCCCTATTGGGCCAGTGTGAAACACTCTCTAGACACAATGAAACACATACTGAGCACAATGAGCAGACCTCACTAACAGATCCTGCTCTCTGGTAAGCAAAGAGCAATACAGATTTGCCTGCTGCTCCTCTAATAAGTAGACAGAGCCAAAAACTATACTCTCTCAGGGTGCTACATATATTGCTTACTTATGGTAATTACCACTTGCCACCCAGGCCAATTCTGACACTTCTCTCCTACATGTAAAAATTAGCAATTTTTTGCTATTTGCTAGAAAATTGCTCAGAACCCCCAAATATTATATATATTTTTAGTTGGACTGTTTCACTGTTTTACTGTTTGTTTTAAATTCTCCTGCATTTCACCTTTTAGTAAATAACCCTGAGTGCCGGTTCACACTAGGGCGACCTGTGAGGCGACCTGGTCGCCTCACAGGTCGCCTCCCATAGGGAAGCTGCGGACCCGTTCTAATAGGAGCGACACAAGTCGCTCCGACCTAGAAAAAGGGTCCGGAGCTTCTTTGGGGCGACCCGGAGGCGACCGCCATAGACTTCAATGTTATGAAGTCCGTGGCGGCCGCTCCGAGGTAGCGGCGCGCTGCTCGCACCGCGACCTCGGAGGTCGCGGTGCGAAGTAGCGTCGCTGCAGTGTGAACCGGCGCTGACCCTTTATTGTTTACTTGTTTATTATTGAATATTCCTGTTATAATTCTGGCTTCGGAAAACAAAGAGATGTTTTATTTTTTTCTACAATCTTTATTGTCATCTTTGCTAGTAATATTGTTTCCAGCATCAACAAAAAGGGTGACTAAAAAGTATCTTAACCACTTCAGCTCTGAAAGGTTTTAACCCCTTAATGACCAGGCCATTTTTTTGCGATTCGGCACTGCGTTACTTTAACGAAAAATTGCGCGGTCGTGCGACACTGTACCGAAATACAATTGATGTCATGTTTTCCCCCCCACAAATAGAACTTTCTTTTGGTGGTATTTGATCACCTCTGCGGTTTTTAGATTTTGCGCTATAAACAAAAAAAGAGCGACAATTTTGAAAAAAAAAAAAAAAAAACGCCATATTTTTTACTTTCTGCTATATAACATTCCCAGTAAAAAAAAAATAAAAAAAAAATAAATTTTTTTTTTTATCAGTTTAGGCCAATTTGTATTCTGCTACATATTTTTGGAAAAAAAAACCCAAAAAGCGTATTTTAATTGGTTTGCGCAAAAGTTATAGCGTTTAAAAACTATAGATTTTTGGAATTTTTATTTATTTTTTTGTTTTTATTAGTAATGGCGGCAATCAGCGTTTTTTTTTTTTTAGCAGGACTGCGATATTACAGCAGACAGATCGGGCCCCTAACTGACATTTTTGACACTTTTTGGGGACCAGTGACATTAACACAGTAATCATTGCTAAAAATATGCACTGTTACTGTTATAATGACACTGGCAGGGAGGGGGTTAATGTGTACCTAAATGTGATTACTAACTGTGTATGGGAAGGGCTCTGTGACATAAGGTGACCAGATTTTTTAAATTAAATCCGGGGACATTTTTTTTTTTTTTTTTTTTTGGCAAATGGTAAACTATTTTATAAGCATATTTTCTTGAAATTATATATGCAGTGTATGTGGGATGTGCTTATGAAATGATTGTATGATATATACGTTATTTCTCACTTTTCATCCATGAGATAGAAAAAAAAAGATACTGTTTAGAATTTTTTGGGATAGGACTACCAAATGTTAAGAAGATAAGATAGAGGAAAAACTTGGAGGGAGGGATGGGGTGACTAAATTCAAATCCAATCTGGGCAGGGTTGATGGTGTCACCCTCTCTGCAAAAGGTAAGAAATATTGCAGAGCTGCAATGTGCGAACAGTGGTGAAACACCCTATATACAGTCATATTAAAATGAAAAATATCATACATATAAAAACATCAATTGTACATTTTATTATGATTATATATATGGGGGGTTCATAACTATTTGCATATTGCACTCTGCGATATTTCTTACCTTTTGCAGAGAGGGTCTATGCATCACTACTATGTTCTAATACACTGGTTGATTAGCATCTCTGTTATTATTATATGTGGGGGGTTTCACCATTATTTGCACATTGAAGCTCTGCAATTTCTCAAAATGTTTTTGCAGAGAGGGTGACACCATCACTACTATATTGTAATGCATTAGTTGATTTGCACAGGATATTCATTCATAGGTTTTACCATTGCACAAGTCCATTTGTACAATTTTATAGATGAAGTGAAGGGCAGTGCTGCATTGTTTTCTTTTTATTGTTGCACGTTAGATGAGGGAACCAGCTAACAATATTCTCTTATCGCTTTTGAGATTTTTTTAGTTGCATGTTAGTTGTTTTACTTGATTTGTTATGTCCCCTGTGGACTGGTAACCAGTGGCCCTGCATATTGGTGGTCAGTGTGCCCCCTGTATGCTGGTGCTACGCGCAGGGTTCAGCAGGAGGCTACGTGCAGGGCGCAGGGTTCAGCAGGAGGCTACGTGCAGGGCGCAGGGTTCAGGAGGAGGCTACGTGCAGGGTGCAGGAGGAGGCTACGTGCAGGGTTCAGGAGGAGGCTACGTGCAGGGTGCAGGAGGAGGCTACGTGCAGGGTTCAGGAGGAGGCTACGTGCAGGGTGCAGGAGGAGGCTACGTGCAGGGTGCAGGGCTATTACTTTTTTTTCTTCTGTATGTAATGACAGTATACATGTATCGTTTTGGGGTTAGGTACCTCAGGCCTAAGGGTTGGGGGGACTTTATGGGCAAGCTGTGAAGAGTAATGAAAATACAAATAATAATAAAAATGAGATTTTGTTTACTGTATGAAAAACATTATATATACAGTACACCGTAGTAAAGGTGAGGGGTTGTAGACCCCTGAGTGAAGAGGGTGATAAAGATAATGAAAGAGTGACAGATGTGAAGATTGTGACTTGGTAAAATAGGAAGCTTCTCTATAGGATTTAGAGAGTTTTCCTCTTTTTGCGTCCCAACGCGTTTCGGCTCAATCCTGGAGCCTTTTTCAAGGGTATAAGTCACACTTGTTTCTGTGAGACTTATACCCTTGAAAAAGGCTCCAGGATGGAGCCGAAACGCGTTGGGACGCAAAAAGAGGAAAACTCTCTAAACCCTATAGAGAAGCTTCCTATTTTACCAAGTCACAATCTTCACATCTGTCACTCTTTCATTATCTTTATCACCCTCTTCACTCAGGGGTCTACAACCCCTCCCCTTTACTACGGTGTACTGTATGTATAATGTTTTTCATACAGTAAACAAAATCTCATTTTTATTATTATTTGTATTTTCATTACTCTTCACACCTTGCCCATAAAGTCCCCCCAACCCTTAGGCCTGAGGTACCTAACCCCAAAACGATTACGACAGGGACGGTGGCAAACCCCATACTATCCAATAGGTAGATAAGTATCAACCAACCCCCAGAAGACAGTATACATGTAATTTTTTTGTGTGTGTATGTTTGTCAGTATATGTGTGAATATTATTTTCTGTGTGGGGTGGGTCTGTGTAAGGTCACTCACACGCAGCCTGTATAAAACATATACACCTCACATCAACTAACCACCAGAGAGAGAGACACTACAGGAGATGGTCAGAGACTGCAGACATGGTGCAGGAGACGGTCAGAGACTGCAGACATGGTGCAGGAGACGGTCAGAGACTGCAGACATGGTGCAGGAGACGGTCAGAGACTGCAGACATGGTGCAGGAGACGGTCAGAGACTGCAGACATGATACAGGAGATGGTCAGAGACTGCAGACATGGTACAGGAGACAGTCAGAGACTGCAGACATTGTGCAGAAGACAGTCAGAGACTGCAGACATTGTGCAGAAGACGGTCAGAGACTGCAGACATGATACAGAAGACAGTCAGAGACTGCAGACATGGTGCAGGAGACGGTCAGAGACTGCAGACATTGTGCAGAAGACGGTCAGAGATTGCAGACATTGTGCAGGAGTTTGTCAGAGATTGCAGACATGGTACAGGAGATGGTCAGAGACTGCAGACATGATACAGGAGACGGTCAGAGACTGCAGACATTTTGCAGGAGACGGTCTGAGACTGCAGACATGGTACAGGAGACGGTCAGAGACTGCAGACATGGTACAGGAGACGGTCAGAGACTGCAGACATGGTGCAGTAGACGGTCAGAGACTGCAGACATGATACAGGAGAAGGTCAGAGACTGCAGACATGGTACAGGAGACGGTCAGAGACTGCAGACATGGTACAGGAGATGGTCAGAGACTGCAGACATTGTGCAGAAGATGGTCAGAGACTGCAGACATGATACAGGAGACAGTCAGAGACTGCAGACATGGTGCAGGAGACGGTCAGAGACTGCAGACATTGTGCAGAAGACGGTCAGAGACTGCAGACATGATACAGGAGACAGTCAGAGACTGCAGACATGGTGCAGGAGACGGTCAGAGACTGCAGACATTGTGCAGGAGACGGTCAGGGACTGCAGACATGGTACAGGAGACGGTCAGAGATTGCCGAAATGGTGCAGGAGATGGTCAGAGATTGCAGAAATGGTACAGGAGATGGTCAGAGATTGCAGACATGGTGCAGGAGACGGTCAGAGATTGCAGACATGGTACAGGAGATGGTCAGAGATTGCAGACATGGTGCAGGAGATGGTCAGAGACTGCAGACATGATACAGGAGACTGTCAGAGACTGCAGACATGATACAGGAGACGGTCAGAGACTGCAGACATTTTGCAGGTGACGGTCAGAGACTGCAGACATTTTGCAGGAGACAGTCAGAGACTGCAGAGATGATACAGGAGACGGTCAGAGACTGCAGACATTGTGCAGAAGATGGTCAGAGATTGCAGACATGGTGCAGGAGACGGTCAGAGATTGCAGACATGGTACAGGAGATGGTCAGAGATTGCAGACATGGTGCAGGAGACGGTCAGAGATTGCAGACATGGTACAGGAGATGGTCAGAGACTGCAGACATGATACAGGAGACAGTCAGAGGTTGCAGACATGGTACAGGAGATGGTCAGAGACTGCAGACATGGTGCAGGAGACGGTCAGAGATTGCAGACATGGTACAGGAGATGGTCAGAGATTGCAGACATGGTACAGGAGATGGTCAGAGACTGCAGACATGGTGCAGGAGATGGTCAGAGATTGCAGACATGGTACAGGAGATGGTCAGAGACTGCAGACATGGTGTAGGAGACGGTCAGAGACTGCAGACATGGTGTAGGAGACGGTCAGAGATTGCAGACATGGTACAAGAGATGGTCAGAGACTGCAGACATGGTGCAGGAGATGGTCAGAGATTGCAGACATGGTACAGGAGATGGTCAGAGATTGCAGACATGGTACAGGAGATGGTCAGAGACTGCAGACATGGTGCAGGAGATGGTCAGAGATTGCAGACATGATACAGGAGATGGTCAGAGACTGCAGACATGGTGCAGGAGATGGTCAGAGATTGCAGACATGGTACAGGAGATGGTCAGAGACTGCAGACATGGTGCAGGAGATGGTCAGAGATTGCAGACATGGTACAGGAGATGGTCAGAGACTGCAGACATGGTGCAGGAGACGGTCAGAGATTGCAGACATGGTACAGGAGATGGTCAGAGATTGCAGACATGGTACAGGAGATGGTCAGAGACTGCAGACATGGTGCAGGAGATGGTCAGAGATTGCAGACATGATACAGGAGATGGTCAGAGACTGCAGACATGGTGCAGGAGACGGTCAGAGATTGCAGACATGGTACAGGAGATGGTCAGAGATTGCAGACATGGTACAGGAGATGGTCAGAGACTGCAGACATGGTGCAGGAGATGGTCAGAGATTGCAGACATGGTACAGGAGATGGTCAGAGACTGCAGACATGGTGCAGGAGACGGTCAGAGATTGCAGACATGGTACAGGAGATGGTCAGAGATTGCAGACATGGTACAGGAGATGGTCAGAGACTGCAGACATGGTGCAGGAGATGGTCAGAGATTGCAGACATGGTACAGGAGATGGTCAGAGACTGCAGACATGATACAGGAGACTGTCAGAGACTGCAGACATGATACAGGAGACGGTCAGAGACTGCAGACATTTTGCAGGAGACGGTCAGAGACTGCAGACATTTTGCAGGAGACAGTCAGAGACTGCAGACATGATACAGGAGACGGTCAGAGACTGCAGACATTGTGCAGAAGATGGTCAGAGATTGCAGACATGGTGCAGGAGACGGTCAGAGATTGCAGACATGGTACAGGAGATGGTCAGAGATTGCAGACATGGTGCAGGAGACGGTCAGAGATTGCAGACATGGTACAGGAGACGGTCAGAGACTGCAGACATGATACAGGAGACAGTCAGAGGTTGCAGACATGGTACAGGAGATGGTCAGAGACTGCAGACATGGTGCAGGAGACGGTCAGAGATTGCAGACATGGTACAGGAGATGGTCAGAGATTGCAGACATGGTACAGGAGATGGTCAGAGACTGCAGACATGGTGCAGGAGATGGTCAGAGATTGCAGACATGGTACAGGAGATGGTCAGAGACTGCAGACATGGTGTAGGAGACGGTCAGAGACTGCAGACATGGTGTAGGAGACGGTCAGAGATTGCAGACATGGTACAGGAGATGGTCAGAGACTGCAGACATGGTGCAGGAGATGGTCAGAGATTGCAGACATGGTACAGGAGATGGTCAGAGATTGCAGACATGGTACAGGAGATGGTCAGAGACTGCAGACATGGTGCAGGAGATGGTCAGAGATTGCAGACATGATACAGGAGATGGTCAGAGACTGCAGACATGGTGCAGGAGATGGTCAGAGATTGCAGACATGGTACAGGAGATGGTCAGAGACTGCAGACATGGTGCAGGAGATGGTCAGAGATTGCAGACATGGTACAGGAGATGGTCAGAGACTGCAGACATGGTGCAGGAGACGGTCAGAGATTGCAGACATGGTACAGGAGATGGTCAGAGATTGCAGACATGGTACAGGAGATGGTCAGAGACTGCAGACATGGTGCAGGAGATGGTCAGAGATTGCAGACATGATACAGGAGATGGTCAGAGACTGCAGACATGGTGCAGGAGACGGTCAGAGATTGCAGACATGGTACAGGAGATGGTCAGAGATTGCAGACATGGTACAGGAGATGGTCAGAGACTGCAGACATGGTGCAGGAGATGGTCAGAGATTGCAGACATGGTACAGGAGATGGTCAGAGACTGCAGACATGGTGCAGGAGACGGTCAGAGATTGCAGACATGGTACAGGAGATGGTCAGAGATTGCAGACATGGTACAGGAGATGGTCAGAGACTGCAGACATGGTGCAGGAGATGGTCAGAGATTGCAGACATGGTACAGGAGATGGTCAGAGACTGCAGACATGATACAGGAGACAGTCAGAGACTGCAGACATGGTGCAGGAGACGGTCAGGGACTGCAGACATGATACAGGAGACAGTCAGAGACTGCAGACATGATACAGGAGACAATCAGAGGTTGCAGACATGGTACAGGAGACGGTCTGAGACTGCAGACATGGTGCAGGAGATGGTCAGAGACTGCAGACATGGTACAGGAGATGGTCAGAGATTGCAGACATGGTACAGGAGATGGTCAGAGATTGCAGACATGGTACAGGAGATGGTCAGAGACTGCAGACATGGTGCAGGAGATGGTCAGAGATTGCAGACATGATACAGGAGATGGTCAGAGACTGCAGACATGGTGCAGGAGACGGTCAGAGATTGCAGACATGGTACAGGAGATGGTCAGAGATTGCAGACATGGTACAGGAGATGGTCAGAGACTGCAGACATGGTGCAGGAGATGGTCAGAGATTGCAGACATGGTACAGGAGATGGTCAGAGACTGCAGACATGGTGCAGGAGACGGTCAGAGATTGCAGACATGGTACAGGAGATGGTCAGAGATTGCAGACATGGTACAGGAGATGGTCAGAGACTGCAGACATGGTGCAGGAGATGGTCAGAGATTGCAGACATGGTACAGGAGATGGTCAGAGACTGCAGACATGATACAGGAGACAGTCAGAGACTGCAGACATGGTGCAGGAGACGGTCAGGGACTGCAGACATGATACAGGAGACAGTCAGAGACTGCAGACATGATACAGGAGACAATCAGAGGTTGCAGACATGGTACAGGAGACGGTCTGAGACTGCAGACATGGTGCAGGAGATGGTCAGAGACTGCAGACATGGTACAGGAGATGGTCAGAGATTGCAGACATGGTACAGGAGATGGTCAGAGATTGCAGACATGATTGATTCAATATAGAAACATGAAACTTCAAACCTTTTTTGGATAAGTTAGGTTTACAGGAAGTGAAAATTTTGTTAACTTGGAAAATGAAAATGAATGCCGCAACCACAGGTAAGGACTGCAATGGTCAGGATACAGTATGAATGATATCAAATGATGTTTTATCTTTTATGATGGTGGGACTGCATGATTGAGAGAGAAGTCCTTTCCCCCAAGAGATAGGAGAATGAAGTGGGGGATTCTTTTTACAGACCATTGCTTTAGACTGATATATTTCTCCTGCTGCCTGTTTGACTCAGTGCTTCTGGGATTTGGGTCCATGAATTTCGGTAAGTGTACCTAACCTTCCCTTGGGTGGTGGATGTGCACACCGCAGTGATAATTGATAGGACTTATGTACTTACCAACTACTAAGAAGAACTCCAGTGGCTTCCACTTTCCATGGACTTCCTTTTTTGCACATTTTCCAGTTGTATTTTTGCACATTATAAGCACTTGGCACTTTTTCTGTGAATATGTGTATTCAGCTATGTATTTCTTATACTGTATGTGTTCTGCACAGTCACTTTGCATTTTGTATTTCATGTTGAATCATTTTAGCGTAGCACTAGTTTTTCTTTTTTGAGTGTTACACAATATTCTGTCAAATTGTAGTGCCTGCAGCTGCTCATCCGTAAGCAAGAAATAGCACAGAATTTTTTACAATTTTCAATGGGGTGCTATTCCTTCCACTGACACCAACTATGGGGAACTATTCCTTCCACTGACACCAACTATGGTGCACTATTCCTTCCACTGACACCAACTATGGGGAACTATTCCTTCCACTGACACCAACTATGGTGCACTATTCCTTTCACTGACACCAACTATGGTGCACTATTCCTCCCATTGACACCAACTATGGTGCACTATTCCTTCCACTGACACCAACTATGGTGCACTATTCCTCCCATTGACACCAACTATGGTGCACTATTCCTTCCACTGACACCAACTATGGTGCACTATTCCTCCCATTGACACCAACTATGGTGCACTATTCCTTCCACTGACACCAACTATGGAGCACTATTCCTTCCACTGACACCAACTATGGAGCACTATTCCTTCCACTGACACCAACTATGGTGCACTATTCCTTCCACTGACACCAACTATGGGGCGCTATTCCTCCCACTGACGCCAATGATGGGGAAATATTCCTTCGCTGATGCGAGGCACTATTCCTTCCACCAACAGCAATGATGGGGCACTACTCCTCCTACTGACACCAACAATTGTGCACTACTTCTCCCACTGAAATCAACCAGGGGCGGACTGACAACTCACGGGGCCCCCGGGCAATAGGAGATCATGGGGCCCCCTGTGTCCCCATCCACATTCAAGCCACACCCCAGCCTGTCAACATACCACCCCAGCCTGTCTGTATACATCCCCAGCCTGTCCGTATACCACCCCAGCCTGTCCGTATACATCCCCAGCCTGTCCGTATACATCCCCAGCCAGTCCGTATACCACCCAAGCCTGTCCGTATACCACCCGAGCCTGTCCATATACATCCCCAGCCAGTCCGCATACCACCCCAGCTTGTCCGCATACCTCCCCAGCCTGTCCGTATACATCCCCAGCCTGTCCGTATACATCCCCAGCCTGTCCATATACCACCCCAGCCTGTCCGTATACATCCCCAGCCTGTCCATATACCACCCCAGCCTGTCCGTATACCACCCCAGCCTGTCCGTATACCACCCCAGCCTGTCCGTATACCACCCCAGCCTGTCCGAATTCCACCCCAGCCTGTCCGTATACCACCCCAGCCTGTCCGTATACCACCCCAACCTGTCCATATACACCCCCAGTGTGTCCGTATACCACCCCAGCCTGTCCGTATACCACCCCAGCCTGTCTGTATACCACCCCAGCCTGTCCGCATACCACCCCAGCCTGTCCGTATATATACCCAGCCTGTCCGTATACATACCCAGCCTGTCCGTATACATACCCAGCCTGTCCGTATATCACCCCAGCCTGTCCGTATACCACCCCAACCTGTCCGTATACCACCCCAGCCTGTCCGTATACCACCCCAGCCTGTCCGTATACCACCCCAGTCTGTCCGCATAGCACCCCAGCCTGTCCGTATACATCCCCAGCCTGTCCATATACATCCCCAGCCAGTCCGCATACCACCCCAGCCTGTCCGCATACCACCCCAGCCTGTCCGTATACATCCCCAGCCTGTCCGTATACCACCCCAGCCTGTCCTTACACATCCCCAGCCTGTCCTTATACCTCCCTAGCCTGTCCGTATACTACCCTAGCCTGTCTGTATACTACCCTAGCCTGTCTGTATACTACCCTAGCCTGTCCGTATACTTCCCTAGCCTGTCCGTATACTTCCCTAGCCTGTCCGTATACTTCCCTAGCCTGTCCGTATACCTCCCTAGCTTGTCTGTATACCTGCAGACCACAGCTGGTGTGAGGAAGCGAGTCGGTGTTGCCATTATTTGTCTTCAGTCTGGGCCCAGAAGAGCAGGTGCAGGCCTGGGGACCACGGCTGAAGAAATAGGTAGTGAGGGGCCACAAAAAATCTTCACCCCTGCCACCGTATACATTGGCAGGGATAAGGGGGTGGAGTCAGGGGCAGAGCCAATGGGGGGCAGCAAAATGTGGTTTCGCCTAGGGTGTCAAGAATCCTTGCACCGGCCCTGGCTGTGTCCTCAATCTTCTTTCTTTCTTTCTTATTTTCGCTCCAAGGTGAAGGATTAGAGGTCTGTTTAGAACCCTGGTATATCACCAAAGCCTCCCAACTGGGCTCCTAAAAAAAAAGTTGTATAAAGTAATAAAAAATAAAATTGTAAAACAAAATAATAAAATAAATTGGTAAAAAATTAACAAAAATAAAAGACTACTGACCCCATCCACTGCCCTACTGGCACCTTCCACTGCCCTACTGACACCATCCACTGCCCTACTGACACCGTCCACTGCCCTACTGACACCGTCCACTGTCCTACTGACACCGTCCACTGCTTTTCTGACACCGTCCACTGCTCTACTGACACCGTCCACTGCCCTACTGACACCGTCCACTGCTCTACTGACACCGTCCACTGCCCTACTAACACCAACCACTGCTCTACTAACTCCATCCACTGCCCTACTGACACCATCCACTGCCCTACTGACACCTTCCACTGCCCTACTGACACCGTCCACTGCCCTACTGACACCGTCCACTGCCCTACTCACACCGTCCACTGCCCTACTCACACCGTCCACTGCTTTTCTGACACTGTCCACTGCTCTACTGACACCGTCCACTGCTCTACTGAAACCGTCCACTGCTCTACTGACACCGTCCATTGCCCTACTAACACCAACCACTGCTCTACTAACTCCATCCACTGCCCTACTGACACCATCCACTGCTCTACTAACTCCATCCACTGCCCTACTGACACCATCCACTGCCTTACTGACACCTTCCACTGCCCTACTAACACCAACCACTGCTCTACTGACACTATCCACTGCTCTACTGACACTATTCACTGCCCTACTGACACCATCCACTGCTCTACTGACACAGTTAACTGCTCTACTAACACCAACCACTGCTCTACTGACACAATCCACTGCTCTACTGACACCATCCACTGCTCTACTAACACCAACTACTGCTCTACTGACACCATCCACTGCTCTACTGACACTATCCACTGCTCTACTGACACTATCCACTGCCCTACTGACACTATCCACTGCCCTACTGACACCATCCACTGCTCTACTGACACCATCCACTGCTCTAATAACACCGTCCACTGCTCTACTGACACTATCCACTGCTCTACTGACACTATCCACTGCCCTACTGACACCATTCACTGCTCTACTGACACCATCCACTGCTCTACTGACACTATCCACTGCTCTACTGACACTATCCACTGCTCTACTGACACTATCCACTGCCCTACTGCCACCATCCACTGCTCTACTGACACCATCCACTGCTCTACTGACACCGTCCACTGCTCTACTGACACTATCCACTGCTCTACTGACACTATCCACTGCCCTACTGACACCATCCACTGCTCTACTGACACCATCCACTGCTCTACTAACACCGTCCACTGCTCTACTGACACTATCCACTGCTCTACTGACACTATCCACTGCCCTTCTGACACCATCCACTGCTCTACTGACACCGTCCACTGCTCTACTGACACTATCCACTGCTCTACTGACACTGTCCAGTGTCCACTGTTCTACTGACACCATCCACTGTTCTACTGACACCGGCCACTGTCCTACTGACACCATCCACTGCTCTGCTGGCACAGTCCACTGCTCTACTGACACCATCCTCTGCTCTACTGACACCATCCTCTGCTCTACTGACACCATCCGTCCACTGCTCTACTGATACCATCCACTGCTCTACTAACTCTGTCGTCTGCTCCACTGACACTATCCACTGCTCTACTGACACTATCCACTGCCCTACTGACACTATCCACTGCTCTACTGACACCGTTCACTGCTCTACTAACACCGTCCACTGCTCTACTGACACTATCCACTGCCCTACTGACACCATCCACTGCTCTACTGACACCGTTCACTGCTCTACTAACACCGTCCACTGCTCTACTGACACTATCCACTGCTCTACTGACACTGTCCAGTGTCCACTGTTCTACTGGCACCGTCCACTGTTCTACTGACACCGTCCACTGTTCTACTGACACTGTCCACTGCCCTACTGACACTGTCCACTGCCCTACTGACACTGCCCCCTTCTCTACTGTCACTGTCCTCTGCCCTACTGACACCATCCACTGCTCTACTGACACTGTCCGTACACTGCTCTACTGATACTATCCACTGTTCTACTGACACCGTCCACTGCTCAACTGACACCATCCTCTGCCCTACTGACACCGTCCGTACACTGCTTTACTGATACCATCCACAGCTCTACTGACTCTGTCGTCTGCTCTACTAACTCTGTCATCTGCTCTACTGACACCATCCTCTGCCCTTCTGACACCATCCACAGTCCTACTGACACCATCCACTGCTCTGTTGACACCGTCCCCTGCTCTACTGACACCGTCCCCTGCCTTAATGACACCATCCACTGCTTTGCTGGCACAGTCCACTGCTCTACTGACACCATCCTCTGCTCTACTGACACCATCCACTGCTCTACTGACACCATCCTCTGCTCTACTGACACTGTCCGTCCACTGCTCTACTGATACCATCCACTGCTCTACTAACTCTGTCGTCTGCTCTACTGACACCATCCACTGCTTTACTGACACCTTCCACTGCCCTACTGACACCTTCCACTGCCCTACTGACACCATTCTCTGCCCTACTGACACTGTCCACAGCCTTACTGACATGATCCATTGCCCTACTTACTGACATTATAAGGGTTGGAAAGGTCGCATATGCGACCAGGCTGTGGTGTTTTGCTACCGTGGGGGGGCCAAAACAGCAGGAAGGAGATCCGCTACAGAACATGTGAAAAGGTCCTGGTGTTGAATTGTAATAAAGAAACCTGAAATGGGAGCAAATGGCCTCAGGGATCAGTGGGATGGGCCCAGGCTGGGGCTCAGGGGGGCCCCATGGCTTCTTGCACCGGGGCCCTGAAAGTTCTAGTTACGCCGCTGTCAGCAAGCATATAGCAAGTCAGCTTTTTATGCTCAGTGTAAGAAAAATCAGTGAGCAGAGGCAAGAATTTCACTTTACATATGCTTTAATGCAAGAACAGAGGATAGCAGCAGTGTAGCATTTCCTTGCAGCAGATAAGCAATGGTTAACACTCAGGGCTCTTCCACGGATGTCAGCAAGTCAGAGCGGTCATACAGAGAGCAGACAGCTTTACTGACTTTCAATTCTACTTCCAGCTTGCTGGTCCATCAAATCTGAAATACTGTCTCTGCACTCCCACATCAAATGTTGTTTTTACTCTCCCATAGCTCAAAGTGTAACACAACCTCGGAGCACAGAGCTGCTGTGTGTTCCTCTGCCTGTGCCTGCTCCAGCTCACACCAAATAGTCCATCCGTGTTATACTCGGCTTCACTACCATGCCAACAGCTTCCCTGAATATAGTAAGATGGTGAGCATCATGGGGCCCCCTACTGGCCCCGGGCCCCCGGGCAGTGGCCTAAATGCCCGTATGGTCAGTCCGCCCCTGAAATCAACTATGGTGCACTATTCCTCCCACTAACACCACTTATGGTGCACTATTCCTCCCACTAACACCAACTATGGTGCACTATTCCTCCCACTAACACCAACTATGGTGCACTATTCCTCCCACTAACACCAACAATGGGGCACTATTCATCCCACTGACACTAACAATTGGACACTATTCATCCTACTGACTCTAACAATGGGGCGCTATTCCTCCCACTGACAACAATGATGGGGTAATATTCCTCCGCTGATGCAAGGCGCTATTCCTTTCACCAACAGCAATGATGGAGCACTACTCCTCCCACTGACACCAACGATTGTGCACTATTCCTTCCACTGACACCAACGATGGGGAACTATTCCTCCCACTGATACAAAGCACTATTCCCCCCACAGACACCAACTATGGTGCATTATTTCTGCCACTGACACCAATGATGGGGCAATATTTCTCCCACTGATACAAAGCACTATTTCCCCCACAGACACCAACTATGGTGCATTATTTCTGCCACTGACACTAACAATGGGGCTTTATTCCTCCCACTGACACCAATGATGGGGCAATAATACTTGGCTGTTACAAGACACTATTCCACCAACAGCGATGATGGGGCACTACTCCTCCCACTGACACCAACAATGGGGCACTACTCCTCCCACTGACACCAACAATGGGGCACTACTCCTCCCACTGACACCAACAATGGGGCACTACTCCTCCCACTGACACCAATAATGGGGCACTATTCCTCCCACTGACACCAACAATGGTGCACTATTCCTCCCACTGACACCAATGATGGGGCTCTATTCCTCCTACCACTGACCACCATGTCTGGGGTACTGTTTACTTCCACTGAAACCAGGGCATTTTCTACTTCCACTGGCCAATTTATTTATTTATTAAATAATAAACTGGACAATAACCTGGCCCTTTGTTTGGAAAGTTTGGAGACCCCTGCCCAAAAGGAAGGTAACTGTTGCTATAACTGTTTATAAAGTGCAAACTGGAGTTGGCTTCAGTTTGTTAGTGTATCTAAATCTGCTAGTTCCTCTAACACTCCCCTTCCCCCAGTTAGACAATGCTGTTGTCCATAGGTGCCTCCTGTGCTCCTTCATTCAGAGTGGAATCACTCTAATACAGGAGGTGTGTTACTGACCAGATTACTACGTGAAAACAGAGGGGAGAAGACAACAAAAGAAAAGGAAAACGAATCAAATCTAATTACTAATCATGTCTAATGATTGGTAAGCTGCAATATATCACATTTATGGCTTTGGGTTTAATACCGCTTTAACCAAATGACAATTCCTTTGACATTTAAAACCATCCCCATATATGTATTGCAAGTTGATTGCCTGAAGCTCGGCATGCGCCATCACATTAAAGGGGTTTCTTTTTATGTCTGGTTGATGTTCTGCTGTGCCTATCATGGTACAGCCTAGTCCTCCTCCTACACTGGCACAAAGAATTTATTATTCTCATATGGTTCCTGGAAGCCAAGTGGACCGCGGCCAAAGGTGAGGTTGTCTCAGATGGCTCAATGTCTGGAATGTTTTTTGGATCAGGGAGATTGCCAACCTTGCAGCTCTGTGGAAGTTTATTTATTCATTCCTAATATTCTCCTAACTGTCATAGGGCTGATTTCTACATGGTGCACCGCTGTGCCGGATATGCTGACAGATTTACCATCTTCAGTCCTCGGCTTTCTCCATCAGCAGTCCTCTATTTCCTTAAATCTTTGTGAGTCCCAGAGCATTTTATTTAGTTTTTTTTTTCATTTTGGTGACATTTTGGTTCAGCATATTTCAACAGCATTTGAATTCTACCTTAACGTATTATACTGTACATTGCTTTCTTCAGTTCTTCAGGACGGGCATAAATGTCATTTGGTAGCATATGATATCATACATTTTTATTTCCTTGCTTTTTATTGGAAATAAATTGCAAAAATAAAAAAAATTAAAAAATTGTGCTTGTAATTTTCCCAACACAACATTTGTGTAATTTGCACACCCCTATGAATTTGATCAACAAAGTCCGCTAAATAAAATGCTCAGTGTAATTTTTATGTTATGTAGTGGAATGGTTAAGCTGAAAGTGAACATATATGTTTTACTTTAACCACTTTCCGTGCTGCTACTGCGGCAATGTGGCTCGTTATCGTCCAGCGACGTAGTACTACGTCGCTGGACTCCTCCCCTTGTGGGCGCCGCGCGCGCGCGCGCCGCCGGAGGCTCGCTCCCGCTGTGTTCAGTCACTTCGGGTGTCGGGCCAGGGGAGGAGCAGCGGCGGAATTGGGGGGAATTTCATATAAAAAAATGTGAAAAATATTGTTATTTTTTCAAAATTGTTTATAGCACAAAAAGTAAAAATCGCAAAGGTGATCAAATACCACCAAAAAAAAGCTCTGTTTGTGGGAAAAAAAGGACGTAAATTTCGTTTGGGTACAGCGTCGCACGACCGCGCAATTGTCAGTTAAATTCGCACAGTGCCGAATCGCAAAAAGTGGCCTGGACGTAAGACAGCAAAATCCTCGTGGTAAAGTGGTTAAAACTCTTTTTTATTTTCTACATGACATTGCAACATACGCAATAATAAAAAAGCAGGTGGCGTAAATTGTTAGCTGAACTTTAAGATAGGATTACCTTTAATTATTTTTATTATAATACAGGATTTATGTAGCGGCAGACATTACAGTTACAATACAATTGTATATTTATTAATCCTATACACATAATTACTTTTTGATATAAACATATAAAAGCAATGTTTATTTAAAAAAACAGTAGAAATGTACAAACTGTAAATGTAATAAAGTGACAGTGACAAATAATTTAGCGTAAATATTGCATGCTAAAACATAACTCAATACAAATGAGTGCTAGAGTGCTAAAATAAAAATGCTTAGCAGATAAAAGTGCTTATCAAATAAAGTGTTGTAGTGCACGTGCAAAGAAATCCCAACTATATCATATAGTATATGGAAAGTGCTGTAAAGAGCTGGAGAAAGAACTAATATACAAAGAATAGGTATACAAATACCAAAGAAATATAATAAAATAAAAACACAATCAGAATGGTGTTAGTGTACAAATAGAATATACTAAAAGGAAACACAATCCAAATGGTGCTGGTGTGCAACCAATCTGTGAATAGTCCCAACACAATCCAAATAGTGCTGGTGTGCAACCAATATGTGAATAGTCCCAATATGGAATTTTTATAGTCCAGTGACTGAGTATATTGTGCAGGAAAAAAATATATTTTTTATATATGGGTGGTAGGTGACAATCACTGTATACAAAAGGGTGACCCCGTGCCGTGTGGTAGGGTGCTGCGTGGTCCTTTCTGGTGAACAAAGCTCGCTTACCAGAAGCACCCACCCCACACAGGGGTATAAGGCGGGTGTATAAGGATCAAGGGTCTCGGTGTCTCCCCTCCTCCTGGGTCGATGGGTCCCTGAAGTGGTCCCTGGGGTTCTAGCTGGAGGTATCCCTGGGGTATTAGTGGATCCTACTATTCTCCTACAGGCTGGGGATGGTCCGAGAGGTCCGCCAGATATAGCTCATAGCCGTATACCAAGGGATGATAGATAGACAAGGCACATAGCGTAATACTGTCTAGGAGGTTTATTCAATGTAAAACAGAAAGGTACTCACAATCAGAAAAAAGTAAACAGGCACAGGTACGAGTGTGGAGCGCGGTGTGGTCCAAGCCTCGTTCTCTGTGTGCAGGAACCGGAAGTGACGCGACACGCCGTAACTTTATTACATTTACAGTTTGTACATTTCTACTGTTTTTTTAAATAGGCAGCGCCAACACCCTATCTTTTATCCATTTTACATTTAGTCCCCGGACTAATATTCAGGGAGGCTGCAGCCTATACTTATACACATTATCTATATACTATATTTACCCCACACACCTGTCACTGGGACATATTTTCTTTACAGAATTTCTGGGCATATCCCACTAGAGTCCTTTTGCGCGGAGTTCTATATATCTCATATAAAAGCAATGTTTATTTGCATTCCACCATGCTTCTTTTAATCTACACAGGCAAAAAAAATGAATGCATGTGTAATGAGTCCCAGAGGAAAGCCCCACCCACCACCAGGAGAGCACAGAGGAAGTCGGTATGGACTGATGTGCATCCTGGGACAACAAGAGCCCTCTGGGAGAAACTGAGACTTGTGGTGATGTAGTCCCTAGACAGACTGGGCCTGTGTGACAGATTGGCAATGGAACCTCAAATCTCAGCATGACTGGGGTTCTATGGAGAGGGAAAGTAAGGAATGTTCCTGGGCTCACGGCAGATTTGGTGAGGACATTGTGGAAAACACGCTGTGCAGCAGGCTGCTAACAGAATGTTTTGCCACTGCATCAGAAATACAGAGAGGCAGAGTAGCAGGCATCTGGCACAAGAGAACACCACTGTCAGGGACTGGTGCTGGCATCTGATTGTTGGGGAGAACACTACTGTTGCTGACTAGTGCTGCTACCTGCTCACTTAGGAGAATGCCACTGTAGCTGACTGGTGCTGCCACCTAATCGTTGGAAAGTATGCTACTGTTGGTGACTGGTGTTGCTGTATTATCATTACGAAGAACGATACTGCTGCTGACTTTTGCCACTGATAGAGGACTGAGGGATGCCAGCTGTCATCCCAGGAGTTGGTGAGAGGCCTCTGTCCAAACCCCAATATACTCTATTGAAGAGGAACAGTATTGTCTGCTTTGGGCACATTTCAGGCGGCCTATTCCAGGTTAAGGGGAATTTTAATCAATGCTGGATTTGGGCCCCAACATACTGGCCAGTAGGGAAGGGTTTGGATAAAGACTGCCAAATTATTATCTTAGAATTGCCCATCAGACACGACCTTCCCCAGTGTAGGGATTAGGGGTCATTCACTGGTCCACTTGTTTATTACCTATTGTATACATTAATTTACAACTCTTTGACATACTTGAAGTGTTTATTGCCATTTTCCATTCATCAGATGTCAAATTATTGTGTATTCTTGCAATAAATATTCCCTCCCAACCCTGGTCTGTCAGAAGCTGTGACATTGCCGGGAAGGCTGTTGAGAATCCAGAACCAGGGGACCGAACCATCATTGACTCTTTTGAGGGTAAACTCTAGACCAGTATTTATCAACCTTTTTTCAGTCAAGGCACCCTTTAAAAATGATGGACAATCTCAAGGCACCCTTTAAAAATCATGGACAGTCTTGAGGCACCCCATTCTAAAATGTAAAAAACTATTCTATTAGTTTTACATAATGCAGCAACAACCACACATGTAGGACACCCAATGTTAGAGGAGATTTATTCTTCCAAAGAAAATACACTTTTGCAAACTGGTACTGACTAGTATACAGATGTTTCTCTTCTCCCTCAGTTTTTCTCCATCACTCAGCTAATGTGACCCCAACGCTGATGGAGAGGGGCAGGAGAGGGTAAAACAAGGATGCTATGCAGGCAACTGACATCCTCCTTATCAGCTAATTATACCAATGGTCGTTAGGATGCTGGCAGCTAGAAGGTTGTAATAGTGCACACTGAAAATAGTATAGGTAGTAATATGCTGCGCCTGACATAAATGTTTAGTTATAAAAGTTAGTAAACATAAAAAGCAGCCAACACTAAATCTTGAATATTGCAAAAGATTGATCAAAAAAAGTAGGAATAAGTGCAGCGCTAATCAGTTCAAAGAGAACGTGTCTACATCCAAGGAGAGAGCTTAAACAGTCTTCAGCTGATACAATCTTCTATTAGTGCTGTGAGGACCACCACTGACACCCAATCACACAGCTTCTTACCAAATCACACCGACCCTCATTACAAAGGTCAATGTAGGCAGCAGATCCTACATAAGGTGCAAACCGCAGTGAAATCCTCTCATCGTTCCTCCTCAATACCCCTCTCCCTTGGTTAAACGTTCTGGGGGATTAGTCAAGATAATGTCACAATTACGCAGTTTAATTGGTGCGAATGGATACTCCAAATGGCAGTAGTGTTTCACACGTCTTGAGGACTTCAGGATTGATTTAACACAAGATATTGCCCTTCATCCACAAACATTGTAACCAGTTTGGTATTTACCATACCTGGCCGATCCCTTGATAGCTGGAAATCACTGAAGTACAGTGCCTTGTGAAAGTATTCGGCCCCCTTGAACTTTTCAAACTTTTGCCACATTTCAGGCTTCAAACATAAAGATATAAAACTGTAATTTTTTTGTGAAGAATCAACAAGTGGGACACAATCTTGAAGTGGAACGAAATTTATTGGATATTTCAAACTTTTTTCTTGCAAAAGTTTTTTATTTTGTAAGACATATGTAGATTAATAACATACAATCTCAGGAAATATTGCATAAGAAAGGTATACAATGTGTCATATACAGAGCCCTCTCGGGAAGGGACTTTGTAATGATAACAATGGCAACAATGCAATACGAGATAGGCATGGTTACTAAAACAGTATTACTAAAACGTCTGAGGATCAGAACAGAATCCCAGCCCGCAAGCAAGGCACAGAAAAATATAACCGTGGACCTCCATGTAAGTTACAAATGCCCTCTGTAAACCAGGAAGGGGAACCCCCCCCTGAATCTTATGAACTGGGGTTGCATATAATCACCCTCTGAAGATATAGGTCCTGAGAGAGGTAGATACCCTATAAGCCACAAGAAAGGAGGAAGTATGGAATATCCGAAAGGAAGAAAAGGAAAGGAAAAGAAGGAAAGAACACAAGAAGAGAAAGTGGATAGGAGAAAGGATGGAGATGCTGGAGTGGATGCAAGAAGGGATCGGGTGGAGAAAATACAAAACACAGACAATTAGGATGAGGGAGGTGAGATGTACAGACGCCAGGGTTCCCATACTGCTTCAAATTCCGCTTGCTTGTCACGGAAGATGCTGACCATCTTCTCCTGGGTCATGATCCAAGAGATTTTGCGTTTGGTCGCCCCCATTGAGACCGAGGGGGACTTCCAAGCCCGAGCCAAGGTAAGCTTCCCCCCCAACAACATGAAATGCATGAGCTTCAAACTGGTTCTGGGCCCTTTTACACCAGAGCCAAGAAGCAGTGCTACTTCCGGGGTCCTGGGAGCCGGAAGCCCGGTAACTTTGCGGATCAGAATAAACAATTTATTCCAAAAACTACGGATACGCGGGCATTCCCACCAAATATGGAGCAAGGAACCCTGATGTCCGCACTCGCGAAAGCAAAGAGGATCAGTCCCCGGGTACATTCTGGCTAGACGGGTGGGAACAAGGTACCAACGCGTAATAATCTTAACATTAGCTTCAACTAGAGATATATTCAAGATACCTTTAAAAGCCCTCCGGAAAATGGAGTTCCAGGTGTCCGGTTCCCACGATAGCTCCAGATCCCTTTCCCAGGAAAGGGCGTAACCGGGCTTGTCAGGTGAGTCGATCAAAGCCCTGTAAATCAACGAAATACCTCCCCTCTGGACTTGAGCTTGTGCACACCAGCATTCATATGAAGTGGCCCGGGGTTCAACATCTGAACCTGCGACCATAGATGATAGGAAATGTCTAATCTGGTGCAACCTAAATTTTTCTGAGGAAGGCATATCAAGCTTACTCGTACAGTGTGCGACTGACAAGGGGCCCTGAGGTGAGAGGAAGTGTCCTATCCTGAATAGTCCCTTGTTGGTCCACCATCGAAAAGCCCTTATGTTTAGTCCCGGAACAAAGTCCGGATTGTTAAAAATATGTGTCAGGGGTTTGTGAGCCGAGATAAGTGTAGGATGTGTATATAGTCTATCGCACAGCGCTAATGAGTGAGAGAGGGAAGGTGCCAATACAGGAGGTCTCCTACTTGGAGGAGCCCAAACCAAGTAATCTATGGTGTGATTAGGGACCGATTGTCGTTCCATATCAACCCAATCCGGTCTGCCCCCCATAGCATATACCACCGAGAATTGTGCCAGTTGGGCTGCCTGGTAGTATCTCCAAAGCAGGGGGACCCCTAGGCCCCCCTGTAAGCGGCTTCTGAAGAGGACCCTCCGCGGGAGTCGGGGACCTCTGGTGCCCCAAATAAACTGAACCATCTTGGATTGAAGACTCTGCAATTTCCCTTTAGTTACCTGTATCGGGAGTGATCTAAAAAGGTACAATATCCTGGGGAGAAGGTTCATTTTAACAGAATGAACTCTTCCCAACCAGGAAATGTTCCCTCTGGCCCAAAGTTCCATATCGGTAGACAATTTAGCGAACAGAGGCGGGTAGTTGGCTTGGTACAAAGAGGAGATGGAGGCGGTCAAATTGACCCCCAGGTACGGGATAGAGGTGGTGGCCCAGGAGAACGGAAAATTTTCCCGGAGGGTCTGCAACATTGATTGTGGGAGACTGACGTTCAAGGCTATTGACTTAGAGAGATTTACCTGGAGGCCTGAGATTTTCCCAAACTCATCCAACAGTCGTAGAAGATTGGGACTAGTAATGAGCGGTCTCGAGAGGAAAAGAAGAAGGTCATCAGCGAACAATGCGCACTTGTGTTCTCTACCCCCGCATGAAATCCCTTTAATATCAGGATGGCTTCTGATTGCTATAGCCAGCGTTTCGATGGCCACCGCAAAAATGAGGGGGGACAGTGGACAGCCCTGTCTGGTCCCCCTGTGTATCGGAAACGCGTCCGAATAGTGGCCCTGCAGTTTCACGTGCGCAATAGGAGAAGAGTAGAGGGCTCTTAAGGTGTTTAGGAAAGAGGGGCCAAAACCCCACCTGCGCAAGACATCAAACACATATGGCCATTCAACCGTGTCAAAGGCCTTCTGGAGGTCCAAGGAAAGGAGGAAACCCTGTTGGGGTCTCCCTCCATCCCAGGGGGCCCCCAGAAGAGAAATGATGTCCACAGCCCTTCGGATCTGGTCAGGTCCCTGCCTCCCCGGCATGAACCCCACCTGATCTTTGTGAATATAGCGGCCTATAAAATCCGCCAACCTATTGGCCAATATTTTCGTCATAATTTTTAAATCGTTATTAATCAGTGAGATTGGTCTATAATTTTTAACGTCAGAAGTATCCTTGCCCGGCTTCGGGATAACCGAAATGTATGCGGTATTGGCCGAAGCCTCTAATTGCTGTCCCTGCCTAAGGGAATTAAAAAAACGCGCCAAATGCGGGGCAAGCACTGGACCAAACGCTTTATAATAACCCGAGGAAAACCCATCAGGCCCGGGGGCCGAACCTTTTTTCAAATGCTTAATTACCTCTAAAATTTCTAGCTCCGAGATGGGGGATTCCATGGATTTCATATGAGCCTCGGAAATACTAGGTAATGCCAGGCCATCCAGGAAGGCCGTCCTGCCCTGGATGGTCGCTCCCTCACTAGGAGTGTACAACTGAGAGTAGAATTTGTAAAAAGCGGTCATAATTTTTTGTGGGTTCTGAGACATGGATCCATCCGAAGTCTTCATTTTGGGAAAAGCATAGGATCTGGGCCTGGGGGAAAGTTTAGCAGCTAGCCGGGGTCCTATTTTGTCGGTTTGGTAATAGAACTGTGCAGAGGACCAACGTAAACTTTTCTCTGCCCGGGTGGTAAGAGCCATGTTCAGGGCCAGACGACCCGCTTCCAAACACTGTCGCGACGCTAGAGTTGGTTTTTTCTTATGTATTTCAAACTTTTTTAACAAATAAAAAACTGAAAAATTGGGCGTGCAAAATTATTCAGCCCTCTTAAGTTAATACTTTGTAGCGCCACCTTTTGCTGAGAATACAGCTGTAAGTCGCTTGGGGTATGTCTCTATCAGTTTTGCACATCGAGAGACTGAAATTGTTGCCCATTCCTCCTTGCAAAACAGCTCGAGCTCAGTGAGGTTGGATGGAGAGCGTTTGTGAACAGCAGTTTTCAGTTCTTTCAGTTCTCGATTGGATTCAGGTCTGGACTTTGACTTGGCCATTCTAACACCTGGATATGTTTATTTGTGAACCATTTCATTGTAGATTTTGCTTTATGTTTTGGATCATTGTCTTGTTGGAAGACAAATCTCCGTCCCAGTCTCAGGTCTTTTGCAGACTCCATCAGGTTTTCTTCCAGAATGGTCCTGTATTTGGCTCCATCCATCTTCCCATCAATTTTAACCATCTTCCCTGTCCCTGCTGAAGAAAAGCAGGCCCAAACCATGATGCTGCCACCACCATGTTTGACAGTGGGGATGGTGTGTTCAGGGTGATGAGCTGTGTTGCTTTTACGCCAAACATAACGTTTTGCATTGTTGCCAAAAAGTTAGATTTTGGTTTCATCTGACCAGAGCACCTTCTTCCACATGTTTGGTGTGTCTCCCAGGTGGCTTATGGCAAACTTTAAACAACACTTTTTATGGATATCTTTAAGAAATGGCTTTCTTCTTGCCACTCTTCCATAAAGGCCAGATTTGTGCAGTATACGACTGATTGTTGTCCTATGGACAGAGTCTCCCACCTCAGCTGTAGATCTCTGCAGTTCATCCAGAGTGATCATGGGCCTCTTGGCTGCATCTCTGATCAGTCTTCTCCTTGTATGAGCTGAAAGTTTAGAGGGACGGCCAGGTCTTCGTAGATTTGCAGTGGTCTGATACTCCTTCCATTTCAATATTATCGCTTGCACAGTGCTCCTTGGGATGTTTAAAGCTTGGGAAATCTTTTTGTATCCAAATTCCGGCTTTAAACTTCTCCACAACAGTATCTCGGACCTGCCTGGTGTGTTCTTTGTTCTTCATGATGCTCTCTGTGCTTTAAACGGACCTCTGAGACTATCACAGTGCAGGTGCATTTATACCGAGACTTGATTACACACAGGTGGATTCTATTTATCATCATTAGTCATTTAGGTCAACATTGGATCATTCAGAGATCCTCACTGAACTTCTGGAGAGAGTTTGCTGCACTGAAAGTAAAGGGGCTGAATAATTTTTCAGTTTTTTATTTGTTAACAAAGTTTGAAATATCCAATAAATTTCGTTTCACTTCATGATTGTGTCCCACTTGTTGTTGATTCTTCACAAAAAATTACAGTTTTATATCTTTATGTTTGAAGCCTGAAATGTGGCAAAAAGGTCACAAAGTTCAAGGGGGCCGAATACTTTCGCAAGGCACTGTAGATACCGCTACTCCTGTGATCTCCCCTAGCTTCTAGGTCCCGCATTGAGCAGCTGGCCTGCTGGAGTGTCAACACAGTAGGTTGTTTGCTCGGCATAGACACCATCCAGAGAACACTTGGCATTTTCTGAATAAAGGCAAAGTGTTCTTTGATTGGCCGAGGTGGAAAGCTCAGGCTGTGATGTCACTCTCTCCACTTCGTCCAATCAGAGAGCAGTTTACATTCATATATTAATAGATTATTTTTTGAGCAAAGCAGCACAAAATATCTAATCAATAAAAAAAAAACATTCATATCTAAATGTCAGCTAGTTAGAGGGAGGAGGCAGGGCAAAATTCAAGTCAATTTAAGCTGAAGGTCGGCTTTAAGGACACATCAATGCTAATGAAAGAAGAACTTTAGGGTGGAAACAAAGGTTCTTTGGGACCTAAGAACAGGGTCCCTGTCACAATTGGGTCATCATAATTCCATGTTCCTATGCCATGGACCAGAGGGAAGCACAGCAGCTAGTGGAATGCACTCTCACCTTGGGGATCATGGGTTTATTTCCCACTTGGGACATTTATTTGCATGGAGTTTGTTTGTCCTTTTGTTTTCCTGGGGTAATCCTGGTTTTCTCACAAAACAAAAAATCCTTTTGCTAAGTTGACTGGCATACAACTACTGTAGATTCACAGTCTGAATTTCCTGCTCAGCCATGGCTGATGCCAAGCCCTAACTGATAACAGATGAAGGTTGTTTGCTTGTACATTAGCCCTTTGAAAGCAAAGATTTCTCTGCCCAATACTTGAAGGACTTTATCAGTAGAATCAGTATCAACAACAGGCATTAGCAGACCTGGCAGGAATCAAGTGAGTGACTCATGGCTTTGGAAAGCTATACAAACATTGATTTTAGTACATTTTGGATATGTCATTATTTCATTTTTGTTTAATTGTAAATGTGCTTTTTGTTTGGTTCTAGTAGAAGGTGGTCTCCACCTCTGAACGACCCTTACAAACAACAGCAAGACCCCTGAACTGAACAAATTCATCATATCTCTATGGTTGTGTTGTCTTGCCATATCTTACCACTAGGTGGCATCACTCGGTGAACAGAAGAAGATCAACATATCTCTACGGTTGTGTTGTAGTACCAGATCTTAGCACTAGGTGGCTTCACTAGGTGAATAGAAGATAAAGTGATGCTTTTGAGAGGAGGACCTGGCACACATAGGGCACTGAAAACAACTGTACTGCTTAGCTAAACTTCAGTGCTCTGGGAATCCTTTGTCAAGTATTAAATGTTTAAAACAAAATAAGGATCGCAAATGGCCCTGCACCACCTGCTGGTTATTACTCAGCATTGTAGCTCAACTCATACTGTCACACACCTCCATAATCAGGGCAAGTTCATGTAAAAATAAAAGCCCCCTTCTAGCCTCCTAAACTATTCTATCTGGAACCCCCTAATTCAAGGGCCTACTTACTTGTTTTGAACTGTGGGAGCCTTCACACATGGTTACAGCCTCAATCCTATTCAAAGAAGTAAGATTGTTTACATTTGCCTTTGCCCTCCTAAAAGCAAAACAAGGTTGATCACTTTTCAGGGGGCATTTATTTTAAGCACTAGATATCTTGCAAGCTCAGAGTTGTGTGAGATTTTACAATTGTTTCATTTTTATTACAATCTGTAAGCCTATTGTTACAATGTTTCTTTTAGTTAGATTCTGTTTTTTAAGCCATGGTTTTACATTTTTTTCGGGTCTGAAATCCTAATACCTTGCGTTGGCTCGATTGTAACACTGTTTCACTTTCTGTGACCTCATTAAATAACATACGGCGTGCTCCAAGCGCCGATGGTTGTGCTCGGGTGATTCACTGCACTTGGGTGTCGGCATCTATAGTGTGTATTATGCAATGAAAGATGCCGCACTCCAAACATCCCTCCTACAAGGATAGGAGTAAGGATAGAAACCAACCTCAGCCTAGGCTCCTCCTAGGCCATGTACTGACGCGTTTCGCCCCGTCGATAGGGCTTAGGCATAGAAGTCTCTATGCCTAAGCCCTATGGGAGGGGCAAAATGCATCAGAGGGCATGGCCTGGGAGGAGCCTAGGCTAAGGCTAATTTCTATCCTTACTCATGTATGTACATGGGCTGTTGGGATTGCAGTCTTTGCATCTTACATTGTTTCATTGGCAGTTGAAATTATCCCTACAACCTATCGTGGTGTGCCCCAATTCAGAAAGGTGTGTCTTATCAAGATGGGCTGCCACACTTCGATATCTTGACTCATGTGTCAAACACAAGGCCCGCGGGCCGAATCCAGCCCTCCAGGCCATTTCATGTGGCCCTCGCACCTCTCCTGCAGCTGCAGGAGAGCTCCAGCCCTCCTCTGGTCCTCCACCAGACCCTTTACTTTCTGCTTTCCAGCAATGCCTCCAGGCTCTTCCCAGCAGCAGCACAAGGTAGGGGGGGGGGGGTTCCACTGTGATGTAAGGGAGAGTGGGGGACTCAACTTCTGAAGGTGGGTAGGCTCTTGACATCTTATGTAAGGGTAGGGGATGCTCTGAACATTCAGTCTTACAGATACAACTGGCCCTTTTGAGGACAATCCTAATGCTAATGCGGCCCACTATAAAATTGAGTTTGACACCCCTGCTCTATGAATAAGCTCCATGCATGGAGTAAAACGCGTTAGCTCTGGAGTTTCATGATCATGCAATTATAATACTTAGAATATTTTTATAAACTTACTGCCTGGCTTTTATTACAGTGAGTGGCTCCTTTATATTATTATGAACTGACAGATGAAGCATTTACAGTGGATACCGATTACAGGGGGCATGCACCTGGCATCAGGGGGCACTAAAGTGTTTGTTACCCCAACATTTTATATTCCTGATATGTGCCTGCTGCACCGTATACTTGTATGAGGGAGTATTCTGTTCTCTTTGTATTGCTTCAATTAAGGCTGTTGCTTTTGAAGAAAAATGTCTCGTTTACCCATGTACCATCTACCCTGTTTACTCTTTGATTCTTTGTATTGCTTCCTTTGTGTGAAATCCCTGGTGTTCCTGCCAGTCCCTCTGCTTTCCTGTTAGAAACTGACCACACTAGGCATGAGAGCACACCATGGTCAGTTCTCCAGCTGTGCTGGTAACTCAGCCTACTCTCCTCCAATGATCAGACTTGTCCTGACACCCCTCCCCCTGCACAGCCATTCACTGGGAAGACCAATGTGTTGCTGCTTCTCCTCTCCAAGCTCTTATGGGGCTGAGAACAGAAGGAAAGTGATCACTTATAAAAAAAAAAGGAGAAAAATGCATTAAAATCTTTTTTTATATATCCATACACAAATGTTTTGTCTTTCACTTCTGTTTTAGACAGAATTGGTTGTTTTACAAGGTGATCGTTTACAATCACTTAAAGGATATGAAGTCTGTAAGAGAATTTGCCAACTCTTAAGAGCTTTTCAGGGGGCATTTGATAGACGGCTGGGAGTCCTTTTGTGAAACCTTTAAATTCCACACCACAGTGCTGCAACCACTACTGCATGGTTGTGGCGTGGTCCCATTCACTTGGATGGGTTGCATTTGGCAGCATTATTGCCCTTCGAACACGACATTGGGTTTCTTTTTTGCACCACCATGATGTAAAGCGTCACAGTCTTGGCATTTGTACAACACCTTTAGGCCACTGTGTTCAGTTTGGAGGGGTGGGGCGCTAAAACCACAGCTCAGCCATCTGCTTTTACCTCCCCTTTAAAAGCAAGTGTAAACTAAGCGTTAGTACAATACAAATTTATTTAACGTCTTATAAAATGATCTTCAGTGCAATCTTTTGCTCTTTGTTCTTGTAGCTTACTTTGAGTTCTGCATCGCATCATACCACCTACTCTCCACCGCAGTGGCTCATGCTGGCTCATGCTGTGCATTATTCTGGTGCTTTGTTTGGACCGTGTTTGTGTTCGGCTTGTCTGGGCTTATCCTGATCAGGGGGTCGGTTGTCTCTGCTTATGTCAATGATTGCTCTGTCTACCTGCCTGGAACCTAGAAGTCTGTGTAGGATCGCTTTGTCTGCACCCAACCCAAACATCAGGTTGGTGATTGCCCTGTCGGGGGCTTGCTCTAATCATTTGTCTGAGGACTTACACTGCTTTAGCATCTGCGTGTTAGTAGGTGGTCAGCCCTGGTGACACAGTGGGTCCATCGAAATCTGTGACATATCTGGAGAGATGGAAAGCAAGAAAAAAACGTTATGGACCATTTACATTTCTGTGGTTAATTAGGTAACGCATGAACATGGGCTAGGTTAGAGCATCCTATTGAAATAAATAACATGGAGAAAATCAGGGGTAACTAATTTTTCTATCACAGCGCACTCCTACGGAGTGCCCACTATTGTAGAACTGACTGGCCCGTTTCAAGCCTGCCCTCCATCCACTAGGGGTGCACCGAGGATGTGGTCTGTTAGAGACTCTGGGAAAATGTTTGGAGGATTGTGGGAGGTGTAATTTCTACAAACTAAGTTGGCTTCAAACTCTAAGAGAAAAGGACTTCAGCTCCCAGAGCGGTGGAGAGTAGGTGGTGTGATGCAATTTTTCTGGGCTGAGGCTGTGAGCCCACCACTGCATCTGATGGAAAGAGAAACGCAGCAGCAGCCATTCTGGAACATTGGAGGATGTCCAGGATGCTGGTTGAGCCTGCTGTCTAATTGGGGAGCCAGATGCTGAGGACACAGACCGGGGAATACTTTTACCAGTAAGCAGAAGGAACTTCTCTGCTGAAAAAGATTTGGTGAGAAGTTGCTGGCCAACCTTGCATTACACATTGATAAAAGAGGGACAGAGTTGTCAGTGCTTACCTCCGTTCTTTTAGGGACACTGCCTGGAGTGCTCCACCATAACAGTAGGGCCCCAACAAGCTAGCCAGCAGAAATATAGTAGTATATAGTAATATAGAGGTATATTACTGACCGCTGAACTGTTATTGTGGCATATCCTCCACTAGTTAGGGTTGCCAAGGGTTGTTCTGAAAGGGGGTGTGCCTTATGCCAGGTATTGTTTCTGCAGTATATTTCCCTTACTGCGTAACCATTGCAGTTCATTACTCCTACTGTATATTCAATACAATATATTTCTTCTATTCGTTGTTGTTCAGTCGTTTAGTCGTGACCTCATGGACTATAGCGCGCCAGGCTTTTCTGTCCTCCACTGCCTCCCGGAGCTTGCCTAACTTCATGCTATTGTTTTGATGATGCTATCTATCCATCTTGTTTTATGTTGTCCTCTTCTTTATTTTCCTTCCGTGTTTCCCAGCATCAGTGAGTTCTCTCTTCGCATTAGGTGGCCAGAGTTTTCGAGTTTCAGCTTCAGTTTCTGTCCTTCCAGTGAAAATTCAGGGTTGATTTCCTTCAGGATTGACTGATTTGATCTTCTTGTCGTCCAAGGGACTTTCAAGAGTCTTCTCCGACACCATAGTTCAAAAGCATCAATTCTTCGGCATTCAGCCTTCCTGTGTATCAACTTTGACAGCCATAGGTTACTGCTGGGAGTACCAAAGCTTTCACTATATGGCACTTTGTCGGTGGGGTCATGCCTCTGCTTTTTATAATGTTGTCAAGGTTTGCCATTGCTTTCCTCCCAAGAAGCAAGCGTCTCCTAATTTTATGGCTACAGTCACCGTCTTCTGTGATCTTAGAGTCTAGGAAGATAAAATCTGTCACAGTTTCTATTTCTTCTCCTTCTATTTGCCAAGAAGTGATGGGACCGGTTGCCATGATTTTAGTTTTCTTAAACACTTACCCACTGGACACTTATACCCTCCTTCCCTAACCAGATTAATTTCCAGCTTTCAGTGCTGTCACCTTTTGAATGACAATTACTCATGCAAAATTGTACCCATATAAAATGTATGTCCTTTTTTTTCCACACAAATAGAGCTTTCTTTTGATGGTATTTAATCATCTTTGGGTTTTTTTATCTTTTGCGCTAAAATGAAAAAAGACCAAAACTTTTGTAAAAAATGCATTTTTCTTAGTTTAGGTTTTACAATTTTGCAAATTTAGTATTTTTTCTTCAAACATTTTGGCCAAAAGATATACTGCTACATATCTTTGTTAAAATAACCCAAAACAAGTATATATTATTTGGTCTTTGTGAAGGTTATAAAGTCTACGAGCTATGGTGCCAATCGTTGTACTGCCGGCCTCTCAGCCAGGAAAGTACAAATACCCCCCAATTTACCCCCTTTTTGGAAAGTAGACATTCCGAAGTACAAACCCGATTCCAAAAAAGTTGAGACACTGTACAAATTGTGAGTAAAAAAGGAATGGACTAATTTACAAATCTCATAAACTTATATTGTATTCACAATATAATATAGATAACATATCAAATGTTGAAAGTGAGACATTTTGAAATGTCATGCCAAATATTGGCTCATTTTGGATTTCATGAGAGCTACACATTCCAAAAAAGTTGGGACAGGTAGCAATAAGAGGCCGGAAAAGTTAAATGTACATATAAGGAATAGCTGGAGGACCAATTTGCCAATTATTAGGTCAATTGGCAACATGATTGGGTATAAAAAGAGCCTCTCAGAGTGGCAGTGTCTCTCAGAAGTCAAGATGGGCAGAGGATCACCAATTCCCCCAATGCTGCGGCGAAAAATAGTGGAGCAATATCAGAAAGGAGTTTCTCAGAGAAAAATTGCAAAGAGTTTGAAGTTATCATCATCTACAGTGCATAATATCATCTAAAGATTCAGAGAATCTGGAACAATCTCTGTGCGTAAGGGTCAAGGCTGGATGCCCGTGATCTTCGGGCCCTTAGACGGCACTGCCTCACATACAGGAATGCTACTGTAATGGAAATCACAACATGGGCTCAGGAATACTTCCAGAAAACATTGTCGGTGAACACAATCCACCGTGCCATTCGCTGTTGCCAGCTAAAACTCTATAGGCCAAAAAAGAAGCCAAATCTAAACATGATCCAGAAGCGCAGGCGTTTTCTCTGGGCCAAGGCTCATTTAAAATGAACTGTGGCAAAGTGGAAAACTGTTCTGTGGTCAGACAAATCAAAATTTAAAGTTCCTTTTAGAAAACTGGGACACCATGTCATCCGGACTAAAGAGGACAAGTCAACCCAAGTTGTTATCAGCGCACAGTTAAGAAGCCTGCATCTCTGATGGTATGGGGTTGCATGAGTGTGTGTGGCATGGGCAGCTTACATCTGGAAAGGCACCATCAATGCTGAAAGGTATATCCAAGTTCTAGAATAACATATGCTCCCATCCAGATGTCGTCTCTTTCTGGGAAGACCTTGCATTTTCCAACATGACAATGCCAGACCACATACTGCATCAATTACAACATCATGGCTGCGTAGAAGAAGGATCCGGGTAGTGAAATGGCCAGCCTGCAGTCCAGATCTTTCACCCATAGAAAACATTTGGCGCATTATAAAGAGGAAGATGCAACAAAGAAGACCTAAGGCAGTTGAGCAACTAGAAGCCTGTATTAGACAAGAATGGGACAAAATTCCTATTCCTAAACTTGAGCAACTTGTCTCCTCAGTCACCAAGCGAGTGCAGACTGTTATAAAAAGAAGAGGGGATGCCACACAGTGGTAAACATGGCATTGTCCCATCTTTTTTGAGATGTGTTGATGCCATGAAATTTAAAATCAACTTATTTTTCCCTTAAAATTATACATTTTCTCAGTTTAAACATTTGATATGTCATCTATGTTGTATTCTGAATAAAATATTGAAATTTGAAACTTCCACATCATTGTATTTTCCGTTTTTATTCACAATTTGTACAGTGTCCCAACTTTTTTGGAATCGGGTTTGTATTTAGTAAGAGGCATGGAGAGTTTTTTGAAGTTGTAATTTTTCCCACAATTCTTTGCAAAATGAAGATTTATTTGCTTATTTGTTTATTTTCACAAAATTGTTACCAAGGTATTTCTCACACACTGCTCACACACTGTATAGGCATACTTGCAACTACACCCCAAAATACATTCTGCAACTCCTCCTAAGTATGGCGATACCACATGTGTGAGACTTTTACACAGCCTGGCCACCTACAGAGGCCCATATATTTAGGGAGCACCATTAGGTGCTCTAGGGATATAAAATTACAAATCAAATTTCCTGACTACCCAATACACTTTTGTGAGGCACTGTAGGGCACTGATAAGCACTGCAGTGGAACTGATGTGGCACAGATGAGCACTGATGTGGCATGGATGTGGCATGAATGAGCATTGATGTGGCATGGATGTGGCACAGATGAGCAATGATGTGGCACAGATGAGCACTGATGTGGCATGGATTTGGCATGTATGTGACACGGATGAGCATTGATGTGGCATGGATGAGCACTGATGTGGCATGGATGAGCACTGATGTGGCATGGATGAGGCACGGATGAGCACTGATGTGGCACGGATGAGCACTGATTTGGCATGGATGAGGCACAGATGAGCACTGATATGGCACGGATGAGCGCTGATGTGGAATGGATGTGGCATGGATGAGGATTGATGTGGCACGGATGTGGCACAGATGAGCACTGATGTGGCACAGATGAGCACTGCTGTGGCATGGATGTGGCATGTATGTGACATGGATGAGCATTGATGTGGCATGGATTAGCACTGATGTGGCACGGATGAGTACTGATGTGGCATTGATGAGCACTGATGTGGCATGGATGAGCACTGATGTGGCATAGATGTGGCATGGATGAGCACTGATGTGGCATGGATGTGACATGTATGTGACATGGATGAGCATTGATGTGGCATGGATGAGCACTGATGTGGCACGGATGAGCACTGATGTGGCATGGATGAGCACTGATGTGGCATGGATGAGTACTGATGTGGCACGGATGAGCACTGATGTGGTATGGATGAGGCACGGATAAGCACTGATGTGGTACGGATGAGCACTGATTTGGCATGGATGAGGCTTAGATGAAGACTGATATGGCATGGGTGAGGCATGGATGAGCACTGATGTGGCATGAGGGGCACAGATGAGGCATGGATTTGGCATGGATGGGCATGCATGAGGCAAAGATGGGAATGCATGAGGCATGAATGAGGCACAGATTAGCATTAATGAGGCATGATTGAGGCTTGGATGGGCATGATTGAGGCACGGATGGGCATTATTGAGGCATTGATGAGACACGGATTGGCATGATTGAGGCACAATTGAGGCATGGAGGAGGCAGGGGTGAGCGGTGCTGCAGTCTCCCTCCTCTCCTCGCATGCTGTACTGATTGCTGTGTACAGCATGCAAGGAGAGGAAAGAGCTGAACTGAACATGCGCCGGTTTGTTGACAACTGATCGCTCCGTTATTGGACGCAGCGATCATGTGGTAAAGGGCTGCTGTCATTGGCCTTTTACCACGATCCGTGATGCGCCGGATCCGGTGGAGAAGCTTGATTCTGGGAGGACATCATTGTACGCCCTCCCAGTATAAGCAGACCATGTTGTAGCCGTCATTCGGCTATGGCCCGGTCGGCAAGTAGTTATTGTTCAATTTCAGGTCAGCTTCTGCGCTCTCCTCTTTCACCTTTATTAAGAGACTCTTTAGTTCTTCTTTACTTTTGGTCATTAGCTTGGTATCGTCTGCATATCTCAGTTTGTTGATATTTCTTCTTGCAATCCTAGTTCTGACTTGTGATTCGCCGATCCTGGCATTTTGCATGTCGTAATCTACATATAAGTTAAAAAGTAGGGTGACAATATACGTACTTGCTGCACTCCTTTCTCAATTGTGAACCAGTCAGTTGTTCCGTGTCCTGTTCTAACTGTTGCTTCTTGACTTGCATACACGTTTTTCAGAAGACAGGAGAGGTGGTCTGGTATTTCCTTTTCTTCTATTGGTTACCTCAGGGTTTCTCAGCCAGGGTTCCTCCTGAGGTTGGTAGGGGTTCCTTGAGAAATGGGCAATTTCCGCCTCTCAGATAAGTTCCCAATGACACCATTGTTCCTTTGAGCTATCTAAGGGGGTAATTCTTCCCAATGATGACAAGAGTAAGGAGCGTTCTTCCCACTGACTGTCAAACTAATGTGTCATGAGTTGTAGGTTTTTCATTTTTAGGGGTTCCCTGAGACCAGAAATTTATTTCAAGGGTTCCTCTGTGTTGAAAAGGTTGAGAAAGACTGGGTTACCTTGTTGCAATATACTTCTTGCTATTGCTTAAAGTGGTAGTATCCCGCTTTTTTACACTTTTACCTACAGGTAAGCCTATAATAAGGCTTACCTGTAGGTACAATTAATATCTCCAAAACCGGCACGGTTTAGGAGATATTTGCAGTGCATGCAGCCGCTCACGCGAGCGGCGAATGCTCTCTGAAGGTCCAGGGGGACCTTCAGTTTTGCTTGCTGGGAGCTTGCCGGAAAATCACTCCCGCGCGCATGCGCGGGAGTGACGTCATCACGGCTCCGGCCAATCCCAGCGCCGGAGCCGCCGAACCCGGAAGAGACGGCGAGGGATCATGGCAGCGTCCCCAGCGATGTCCGGGGGTCCGTGTCGGGGCTTCGTTCTAAGGTAAGTAATACATAATGAGCTAGTATGTGATACATACTAGCTCATTATGCCTTTGTCTTGCAGGTTTTTTTTTTTTTTTTTTTGCGATTTTGGGTTTACAACCGCCTTAACCATTTGCTGTGTTATTCTATACACCTTAAGCCATCAGGGTGTATATACAGATATCTGCAATAAACATTCTCCATTCAGCAAGTTTGTCAGAGTGTCTGGTGTTACTTACAGAGTCATGGGCACCGAAACAAGGAGAGGAACAGAGGCTCCTTCGGGGTTCGCACTTCATATAAAATGTACAGACTTAGGGACTTGTAGGTGACAGAATATAGTTACCTAACCATTGAAAGGAGTATCTTTCTCATTAGCCGCCCGGATTTTGTATGAATCAAGATCAGCCATTGCAGGAAGAGTATAATTTATGCTGTATGCATGGAAATATCTTTACTAGCATTCAGCTACGTATAGCTGAAGAAGGATGATAGGCGGCAGGAGCTCGGAGGCAGGTGACACTATTGGGCAACATGTACATAATAGTGTGCATGCACAGAATGATCAACCATCAGTCATTTATAAATTGAGGAATAAACTAAGGCTGGTCATTCCGCACATGCACAGCTGTTGATGAACGACTCATGCATTCAGGTCCAACCGGTAAACAGGGGAGGGCATAGTTATCATGGTTAGGTGTTGCGGCTCTAACAGTCAGTGGGAGGAGCTGTTTCTATCTGTGTTTAACCACTTGCCACCCAAGCCAATTCTGACACTTCTGAATTAAGCCTAATGTGTAAAGAAATCATTTCCTTGTAGCTTCCATTATGAAGAGTACACTATGTAAATAACCGCATACAATGACTCTGATGATTTCCTTATTCCAGCGGAGAACTGAAGAGTTGCACCTGTAGCTCGGCCTTTGTGTTGGTCACATTCCTCTATAAAGGTGTGTGTGAGATAGAACATGTATGGTGGGAAGAACCACCTACACGGGGTGGGAATAGGACAATGGTATAGTCAGCAGAATCTCGAATTACCAGTTATGGAACATGCAATGACAATTTCCAGGGCAAATATTCAGCATTGGGTTTCAGCCCTCCAGCAAAAAAAGTTGTAATAAAAATAATTGTCTTGTTCAAAGTGTTTATCAGAACATTAGGATTTAGAAAAAGATAAAACAGTTGCCTCTTTAGCTTTAAACAACATTGCAAGGGCATGCAAAAAAAAAAAGACATATAAAAAATGTAACACAACAAACAGAGATAATTAGTGAGGTAATTAATGTTATGTAATATGCTTATACACTAAACATTCCTATTCCCCCATTACACTTTGGAATATAGCTGTGTGGTGACACCACCCTTAACTGTCTACATCTCTGTGGTTTGCTGTGTCTCCTGTTTATACACGGTATTATCAAAAGTATTGGGACACCTGTCTTTAACCACTTGCCGACTGCCTAACGCCGATCTACGTCGGCAGTCAGCCCCTCACAGGCAAAGTAACGTAGGGCTACGTCACTAGCTTGTGATAGTCTAGGGAGCGAGCGCGCGCCCCCGGAGGCGCGCTCCCGCGTGGTCACGGACCCCCCCGCGCGTGTGACCGGCGGACCCGATGTCCGCCGGTCACTCGGCGATCGGCGGGGGAGAGGGAGAATGTCAGGCAGCTTGTGTAAACAAGCCACCTGTCATTCTCCTTGCTGTTAGGATACTGATCACTCGGATCTAGTATGTAGATCCGTTGATCAGTGTCCATACAGCTCAAGCCCCAGCCAATCACAGTAGAAAGCACGCCCCTAGGGACACACACAGCCCCTCCCTCCCAAATAAAGTTAACCCCTTCACTACCAGTGTATTTTTACAGTAACAATGCATATATATAGCACTGATTACTGTAGAAATGTCACTGGTAACCCCAAAAGTGTCAAAAATGTCAGTCAAGGGTCCGATCTGTCCGCCCCAATGTCGCAGTACCGCAAAAAAATCGCAGATCGCCGCCATTACACGTTGAAAAAAAAAACAACAAAAATGACAGAAATCTTTCCCTTTGTTAGTAAACGCAATAACTTTTGCGCAAACCAATCAAAATACGCTTTTTGTGATTTTTTTTACCAAACATAGTTAGCATAAAACAAATTGGCCGAAAAAGTAAAAAAATTTTGATTTTTAAATTTTTTTTTGGGGGAATTTCATATAAAAAAATGTGAAAAATATTGCTATTTTTGCAAAATTGACGCTCTTTTTTTGTTTATAGCGCGTGATCAAAAAAACGCACAGGTGATCAAATACCACCAAAAGAAAGCTCTGTTTGTGGGAAAAAAAGGACGCCAAATTCGTTTAGGTACAGCGTCGCACGACCGCGCAATTGTCCGTTAAAGTCACGCAGTGCCGAATCGCAAAATACCCCCTGGTCGGAATGGGGGGTAAAATCTTCCGGGGCTTAAGTGGTTAAACGCACATGAACTTTAATGGCATCCCAGTCTTAGTTTGTAGGGTTCAATATTGAGTTGGCCCACCCTTTGCAGCTATAACAGCTTCAACTCTTCTGGGAAGGCTCCTAAACCTTGTGGACAGCCTTACCAGAAGAGTTGAAGCTGTTATAGCTGCAAAGGATGGGCCAATTCAATATCGAACCCTAGAGACTAAGACTGGAATGCCATTAAAGTTCATGTGCGTTTAAAGGCAGGCGTCCCAATGCTTCTAGTAATATAGTGTATGTCCACATACACCAATCAACCATAGCATTAGGACCACCCACATGGTCTTACTGTACAGGGAACCCAAGCAAAATTTAGCTTGTCTTGAAAAACGCTCTCAAACCAAGTTACTCTCAATCCAAGGTTTTACTGTATATCTGGGTTTGAACTTGGGCGACTTGAGTAATCACTTCTGCCAATTTTGGGGAGTCAACCAACTTCTTGCTGTCTATACTTTCATGCCCTTTTTGGTCTGCTTCGGTCTCGCTGTCCTCATCCGAGAAACTAGGTTCTGTATGGACAACACGGGCAGAAGCTTCCTCCTTCTTCCCCCCCTCCTACAACCATCTCTCTCGCTCTTGGCTCTTTTTCCTCCAACAAAGCTTCCTCTTCCCTTTCTTCTCTTATCAGTTCATGGACTGTCCGTGTTCCTTTCAGCAGTAACTTCAACACAATTGGATGATTTGGGCGGGCCCTTGCAAGACCCAATCCAATCGAGCCTGGTCTACATCCTTAGGGTCTATGCCCCTCTTGAGAATGATCTGATGTAACATCCTATCTACTCGAGAAATGTATTAAGAAAGTCTCTTCCCTCTTTGCTGGTGGTTGTGGTTGAACTTGTACAAAAGATCCAGGGTCTTTTCTACCCTTCCAAATACAGCATACAAAGCATCTATGTAATCTATAGCTACACAATCCTTCTTTCCCATCCGCAAATTACGGATCACTTCGGCTGCTGGACCTCTGAGGCTTTCACTAAGCCACTGTCTCTTCACAGCCTCTGGGACACCCCATTCTTCTATTGCCTTGACTCATCCATCTTTCGAATTCCTCCTCTCCAGCCGGAGTCGGCAATTGCCCTGAGAAGAACCGGAGTTTCCATTCTTCACCAAACTCTCAACTAGCTGACTCGGGGGGGGGGGGGGCACTGGCCCCACAGGAGTCTGCACCAACTGATCCCGTAATCCCTGCACTGGCTTGCGGTGGTGATGGCCCCTCTGTGATCTCTTCTCTCTCTCTTGCAGTGGGACCACCCGAGCAATTACCCCTTCCGTTATGGACACCTCTTGTTCCTGGAAACAGGCAGGTATGTCTTCCTGCCACTCTATCAACACCCAAACATAGTCCAGAGTAAACTCTGCCTTCACATCCAAGATGTAGGCCCACTGCTCTGGCACTAAGGCCCTCACCCGCTGTCAGATCTCCTTCTCTGTGCACTCACTTCCTGAGATCTCTAGAACAGTGCTTTGCTCCATCCGAGCTCCTTGAGCCCTCCCCCACGTGGCTGCAGCAACTGGGTCTATCTCTTTCTTGTCCTCTGACGAAACACGTAGGGTAGAGTCATACGTCACTACGTCACTTCCGGTATTTGGAGCTAGGGCCGTGGAACGCGGAAGCTTCCCGGCTTCACTACTGATCGTGGACAGCTTTAACTGTGAGTTACTACCTCCGCTATTCTCGATTGCACTTTATACTACACCAAGGGGTTCCCTCTCTCTCTTTTTATTTTTGAGGAACTAAGAGGGTGATTACATCGGAGGAACCCCTGGATATTACTACCTTTGTCCCACAGAATCTACTATAAAGCAGGTTGTATAAGAGGTGCAACACCTAGTGGTCACACTGGTGAATGCAACCAAAGTTTTTTTCACTTGTCTATTCACTCATATTTTTTATTTTGGGTTGGTTTCTTATTTGAATTTTTGGTTACTCCTTACCAAGAAGAGCTGTACTTCATTTATTAGATTTGATTTACGAATAATTTATCACTAATTATCATGTTGCACTGCCCCCTTGGGGGTTGCTGTGGTTGCATGTTCTTATGTACCGCCTTGACCCTGTGAACTGTCCAGCCCTCCTGACACTCTGGGTTCACACATGTTATGTATACCTTAAAATGACACACTGACACAATGCAGATTTGTTTTAACTCCTTCAGATTTACTTTACTCAAAAGGAAGGCTTAAAGAGGTATTAGTCAACCAATAAACAGTTAAATGAACGTTAGCAGTAACAAATAAACATCAATACACACAGTATCAAGAAAACCATGAATTGCTATGCAGAATTACTTCTACTTAAAGCGGAGTACCACCCAAAAGTGGAACTTCCGCTCATTTGCTTCCTCCCCTCCTCCGGTGCCACATTTGGCACCTTTCAGGGGGGAACGGGTATCTGTTTTTAACATGGACCCTTCCCCACTTCCGGGAGACAGCATTGTGGCGCTGTCCCTCGGAAGTTTGGCCTCCTCCTCCTTCCCCTGCCGCCGAGCCAATCCGAATGCACAGTGCACTTTGCGCATGCAATTCTTTCATCAATAAACTCATATAGTGATAAAAAAAGAAAAAATAAGAAATATAATTATCCTAAAAAACAGTCTATTATTAAAGTCCTGAGTGATTTTATGTTAATACATTTTGCTCATTTTTATATAAATTTTTTTTTTTACTACGCTGCATGTTAAAGCAGGTGTTTTCCTTAATATAAGATGGCGCGGTGGAGTTCGGTGTCCTAACGCTCCGTGGAGACGTCGTGTGACGAAACTAGTAGGGCGGGCGAGGACGCAGCGTTTTTTCTTTTGATTGCACAGAATACATTGCACTTTTATGTAGGATTTCTAATATTTTTTAATATGATAATTACATGAATGTGGATTTTTAAAACATTGTGATGCATTAGCACTTTAAACACACAGAATATATGATTTAGTCAATAAGAGAGGAATACAAACATGCGCTGACATTTTTTATTTTTTTTACTCCTACACTAGAAGGCAAACCTTGTGAAGCGACACCCTATTTATTGCCTGTACCTGCATGTAGCACACCACATTGCCTTGCAGTACAGTGTACAGTACAATGAGTGAGCTGTTATTTTACCACTTAAGCCCCGGAGGATTTGGCTACTCAAAGACCAGGGCCAATTTTGCGATTCGGTACTGCGTGATTTTAACAGACAATTGCGCAGTCTTCCGACACTGTTCCCAAATTAAATTGATGTCCTTTTTTTCCTTACAAACAGAGCTTTCTTTTGGTGGTATTTAATCACCTGTGCGATTTTTACTTTTTGCGCTATAAACAAAAAAAGAGCGACAATTTTGAAAAAATAACAATATTTTTCACATTTTTTTATATGAAATTCCCCAAATTTTTTTTTAACATTTTAGGCCAATTTGTTTTCTGCTACATATGTTTGGTAAAAAAAATAAGCGTATTTTGATTGGTTTGCGCAAAAGTTATTGCGTTTACTAAGGGAAAGATTTTTGTCATTTTTATTGTTTTTTTTTGGCGGTGATCTGCGATTTTTTTTTGCGGCGGACATTGCGGCGGACAGATCGGACCCTTGACTGACATTTTTGACACTTTTGGGGGTACCAGTGACATTACTACAGTAATCAGTGCTATACATATGCACTGTTACTGTAAAAATGACACTGGCAGGGAAGGGGTTAACTTTATTGGTGATGCAGGGGTTAAGTGTGTCCCTAGGGGCGTGCTTCTAACTGTACAGGGGTGTGGCTAGTGATGTAACCACAGAGACATACGATCCTACATAGCAGGATCGTATGATCTCTGCAGTTAGATCAGGGAGAATGGCAGGCGGCTTTGTTTACATCAGCCGCCTGCCTTTCTTCCTCTCCACCTGGAGATCGCAAGTGACCGGCGGACATCGGGTCCGCCGGTCACACGCGCGGACATGTCAGGGAACGTGCGGGGACGGGAGCGCGCCTCCGGCGGCACGCGCTCGCTCCCTAGAGGCTCTCAGGTGAGTGACGTAGTACTACGTCACTTTGCCTGCACGGGGCTGACCGCCGCAGTAAATGTACTTGCGGCCGTCGGCAAGTGGTTAAGACAGGAAGAGTGTTACTGGCAGGATCACCAGCTGTAAACAGAGGAGAAAAATGCTAGAAAAGAAAAACCGAATGCAGCCACCACATCTAAGGATTGGTAAGCTGCGATATACAGTATTAGGGCCCTTTCACACGGGCGCTCCGTATATCCGCAAATCATCCTATTTTTTTGCGGATGATTTGCGGACATAATGTAATTTAAAAACAGCGGAGCGGCCGTGAGAAAGAGGCCTTATATTTGTTTTTGATTAGATACACTGTAACTGCACACACTGACACTGCTAAAGTTGTCGTTGACTTCATTGACTTGAATACCATGAAAGCGTTATGTAAATCATGGAGAGGGCCATTACTAAGAGCCGCTTATCAAAACACGCCATCATAGATGGGATCCCAGCGGGCCCAGCCAGGAACTGCTGTGATTGGGTAGAGACGTGGGCTGTATTGTGGAGACAATGTTATCAGCTGGCAGCTGCTGACTTCCCAACCAACTCCTGACAAAGTTTCTGTTGGTTTTGGATGACATTAATGACACAAGTCTTCCAGTTAAAATAGATCTAAAACCAAAACATTTCGATGTGGAAGGGTTAATGGATGAGTGCGCTTTACATAAAAGTTTTTTCAATGTGCACTAATCTTTTTTACCTCCTATCTTCCTCTGAGATTGCCTGGAGCTGATCCCCCCCCCCCTGTCCCCAGACTAGCTAATTCTCCGGTGGCTGCTCCTCCTGCAAGGCAGATCTGTTTAGCGTGCGGTGCAATAACCCCTTCGCTGCTGCCATAACGCTGCCCAGCCTGCACGAATGGCACTGCAATGCAGATTGTGTTCCCTGCTACAGATATACATACATCTGCCTCTTCTGTGTGTACTTGAGCTCCAGTTGCACTTTTCTATTCACAAGCCAACCAAACTCCCTTCACTGCTGTTAGAATTTGTCCTGCTGTTACCAACTGCATAGCAGACATTTTCTTCCACAGCACATGTACTGACACAACACCTGACGCACCGATCCCCGCGTCTCGGGTCACTGCTTTCTTAACCATAACTTGAAAGCACACTTGCACTGATTACTGTAAAGCAGACATTATTTTCTCCTACAGTACAGAACATCCTTTCTCCACTTCAGCATTTTACTTGAGAAGACATGGCATTTCTTGGGTAAATGTCCGGTCGTTGCTAGTAGCAACCACTGCTGTACCTCAGAGGAAATCCCGGACGATGCCCCCAAATGTAGCACTGTCCCCATGGGGCGTGCTGTGTGATGACTTCTTTGGCCTCCTCTGATTATCTGCAGACAGTCACTTAGGGACAGTTCACTCATCCATCCTTACTCCCAGTTGCTTGGTACTCAATAAACAGTTCAGGGGTTTTGGTTTTGATATTTATTGTGGAACTTAGATGGGAGAAGGGAATAGGGGGATACTCCAACTTGAACTATTTACAGTTGATAAGAACAACTCTCACTTGGCCTCACCAGGTTATTTGTGGAAGCAGTTACACTGCTTTAACTTGCCACTTGTATGGAAGAATTAAGTCCTCTTGCCTTCTCTAGCAGCAGACTTGATGCAACTACATTATCTTCAGAACACTCTCTAGGATCCCCTTTACTGACACCCATCCACTGACTCTTCTAGCTGAAGGGGTGGCCCTCTCAGGACAGGCCCCATGACACAGATCTGTACTCACTATAAGCAGAATCAGATCCTTTCCAGTGTCTTCCTTCCAGTCAGTTCTGCAGGACATCTGGGTTCAGCTCCTCTCTGACTCTCAGGCCCTCAGGACGACCAACTGAGGCCACATGGCAACTTCTACAGAGGATGAAAAGCCACCCCCTCCCTCCCGGACACCACTCTCCAGCTGAAAGACCCTGAGCACATGTGCCCTTGGTATTTATACAGTATCTCAGCATGCACCGAGGCACTTTCCTCTGCCAATCACCAGGGCTGTACTAAATGCTTGTGCCCTCATTTGTCAGGTTTCCTCCCACTGTCCAATATGCCTCCCTATTGGACCAGTGTGAAACACTTCAGACAAACTGAGCTGCACCTGAGCAACATGAGCAGACCTCACTAGCAAATCCTTCTCTCTGGTGGGCAGAGAACAAAATAGATTTACCTGGCAATCTTCCTGGTAAGCAGAAAAGATCCAAAACTATACTGTCTCTCTAGCACCTACCTAGGAGGGTGTTACAAATGGTTGGGAGACGTTGCTCTCAGGAGGATGTTTTTGGACAATTCTTTATTCATGGCCATGTTCTTGTGAGTGAGCCCACTCCCTTGGCTGAGAAGCAACCCCACACATGAAGGACATGAATGGTCTCAGGATGCTTTACTGTTGGCATGACACCGGACTGATGGAAGCACTCACCTTGTCCTTATCTACTGTGAATAGTTCAGTTGGAGTATACCACTATTCCCTTCTCCCATTCAAGTTCCACAATAAAAAAACAAATTCTCTGGACTGTTTACTGAGTAACGAGCAAACAGGAGTAAGGAGGGATATGTGAAAAACCCCTAGCAACTGTCTGCAGGTAATCAAAGGGAGGCCTGAGAAGCAGAGGCATAACAAGAACCTTCAGGGCCCCGGTTCAAGAAATTATGAAGGGCCCCCCTGACCTCTGGTCCCTGGGTCCCGGCGGCCCTTTCCAATGATCCTGGGGTTCTTTTCTCCCATCATGGGGCTCTTGATTATGGTCCTGCAGCAGGACCCCTTTCTGATGTCTTGGGTAGGGTTACTACCTATTCTTCAAGCTAAACCCGAAGATGTTAGCAGCACGCAGCAAATTATTTTTTGTAGTATACACTATACATATATTTTGTGATTAAATAACAATTCTAATTATATATATATATATATATATATATATATATATATATATAGTCCCTGCTTACATCAGAGTCCACAGAGTTCTGCTTTACATCTGAATACGCAGAGTTTCCCTTTTATATCTGAACTTGCAGAGTTCCCTTACACTGGAAGGGGGGACTGTGCAGACTCTGATATAAGGGAGAACTTTGGGGACTTTGATTTAAGAAAGAACAGTGAGAACTCTGACATAAAGGGGAACACTGCAGACCCTGATATAAGGGGGTCTCTGATAACTGAAGCCCCCACTTACATCATCGTTCCCAGCATTCCTCTTTAATCAGGTTTCTCAGAGCCCCTGTTACTTCAGAGTCTGCAGAATTTCCACTTGCAACGTAAGGGCCCTTTTACACATGCGAACCGATCAGACCACCCATTGTTCTGTATAGGAAGGCAGATGTTAAGAGACATGTGACCATTTACCCCAGCCTGCGTCTGAGCCAATGAAAACAGTTGGATGGGGAGCCATTCACCATCCGTATAGAGGATTGGATGACATTCAGACCGGCCCATAGAGAACAGTGGGCTGTGTCCTTGTCCGCTCTGTACAAGTGGAGATGACACAGACCTGTCATCCGCCTGCTCAGAGGGGATCAGGAAAAAGACCCCGCTGAGCAGGCAAATCCGCTTGGCAGAGTCCCCCCATGTGAAAGTGCCCTAAGGGGGAGCTCTGTAGATTGTAATGTAAAGGGGAACTCTGATGTAAAGGGTGCTCTGGGAATCCTGAGGTAAGGGGGTCTCTGCTCACCAAAGCCCCCACTTACATCAGAGTCCCCTGTTACATTACAGTCCACAGAGCTCTCCCTTATATACAGTATGTTTGTATAGAGGCTGGCGAGATAAGAGAGGAAGCGAGGGAAACTTCACTCACCATGGATGGAGGCTCAGGCCCTGGAGTTCTGTGGTTAGCAAGCAAGGCCTACTAGCCTGTGCTATACCTACATACCTACATACCTACACATACGCTGGCAGAGCATGCTTGTAATTATACTTCAGTATACCATACTAACATCTGACAAAAAGATCTAAAAACACTGAGACAGCAGACTTTGTGAAAATTAATATTTGTGTTGTTCTCAAAACTTTTGACCACGGCAGTATACATTTTTTTTAATTTTCTGCAATGTGTGCTTTCCTAATCTTGGTTGCTAATGGGTGAAGTCTTCTGGGTTTGCTCTCTGCACAGGCCATGTACACAAGCTAATATCTGGGTGTGCACACAAAATGGATTTACAGTATGTTCAATTATGTACTATTTGAACCTTGGGCTACCAACAAGCACTTCCCATTTGTGGTCCTCTTACTAAGCAGAGAAAGAGGTGAAGAAGTTACTGTAAACGGGACGGTGTTTACAGATGTTTTCTCTTGCAGAACGCCATGTCTAACTTGTCTACTGCTGCAGGCTTTGCTCATGGGTACTTCTATTTGATGGATCTGGCCTTTTCTTCCTTGTGTGTGTGTATATATATATATATATATATATAATTTTGGGATCAGGGGACCTTGGCTGGGGCGCTCTCCCCTGTATATTGCATCTCCTGCTCTGATATCTAGGATTGGTTCCTCTCCCCGTGGAGGTTTTTTTCCTTAGTTGCATTTCCATTTCATACAGCGATTTACATTTTAAAATTCAAGATGTTATCACCTTTTTTTATATTGTTTGAGCAAATTACATTAAGAGTTTTCTGTATGTGCATATGTTTGGATCCTGAAGAAGCTCAGCAGTTTTAAGCGAAACGCGTCGATCCAGCAACCAGATGACGATATGTATCATATGAATCTGATCAACCGTGCATGTTTTATTTTTGAGCTTGTTTTGCACATGTATGGTCCATATTTATGTAAGTAGCTGCCTTTTTTATTAAAAAGTATTGAAGGTAATGCACTATCAGTCCCCTTTTTTCATTGGGTACCTGCTCCGTGGAACTTGCTCCTTACAACATTGGAACCTCATCACTGCAGCGGATCAGCTTCCAGGTTTCTTCGCTGGATTTCCTGTCTTATAGCAGTCCATGCTCATGTCTCCCTGATTTCTGGTAAGCACCCATCTTTACCATTGAGTGTCATCATTTCACCACCGTATAATGTCCACCATTTGAATGCCATCCTAGAAGTTCTCTGCGGTAAGGGGCCACCTTGGCAATAAGAAGTATTTTTTATGTGAAATACGATCACCTGCACACAGTGGCACGTTCATTTGGCACGGAATACTCTTTTCAAGTTTTGAAGCTTCATTTGTTTCACAATATTTGAGAGACTTGTGTTTCTCTAATTTTTGTCTAATTGATTATTTACATTAATACGGACTTGTTCAAAGGACCATTTTTAGTTTGCACTCACATTGACACGTGCAAGAGACTATTTATTTCCATTATTATTGATTTTTATCAATACATAAAGTTAGCGCACTATTTATTTGTTTCATTCACCATTGTATTTGTCTAGTGCTGCTTTCCTCTTTTCACTCATAATTTGCGCACCTTTCACTTTCACCATCATATGAATCTACTGTGACATGTTCACACTGAATGTCATTTTTATCTTTTTGTATTATTATTAAATGTATAGTTTTTATTTGTTTTTGTTGGATTTTTTTGGGCACATTTAAATCCCCATTTCCAGGACTACCAGACCTAGGTTATATTGTACACTTTAGATTTATATCCTTATTGGCTATTCAGGAGTATATTTAATTCTTTTTTTGCCTGGAATTCAAATTTAACCATTTGCCGCCAAATCATATATATACGTCATTGGCTTCAAGGGGATGTACCGGGGTGATGCCTGCAGTTGCCGGTACCATTTTTTTGGGCGGACGGTTGGCTCTCTAGCAATAACAACCGATGCAGCCAAGCAGCAGCTCGGCTGTTATTACAAGCAGCAGGAGGGGACGTTTCCCCCCCCCCCCTGTTTACCCTGGCTCTCCTGTCCCACCAGGAGACCCGAGCGACCAGCCGACACGTCCGCCAGCTGACCGGAGACCCGAACAAAGCTGGAATTGGCTGCTGGAGTGTGGGCGGACACAGCGAGGGAGGGGCAGGAAGAACCAGCCTCTTCCATTCATGTAGAGGGGGGAGCTGTGCTGTGTGGGCTCCGTGAGAACGGAACACAGACACTCAGCAGTGTGACAGATGCAGCTATCTGTAAATACACAGAGGGTTGGCAACACTTATCTACACTTATTCTACACGGGGGCACTGGCCTGACACCCCCCCAATGTGTGGCATCCCCCCGTTTGTATGCCACTGATGCCGCCCCTTAAGTACGATAAAACCTAATTATACTATCTTATATAAAATGAAGGTGCATGATAGTGACAATCAAAACAGAAGTACTAAAACACACTAGCAGCGCTAAAATTCATAAATAATAAATGAAGTGCAGTCCATTGGGATAATGTCCATATGTTCATATAATCATGCAATGTGCCCAGAAGCCGTGAATGGATATATTGCACTGGACCCTCCACCGCACCAACGTGCTCCCCCTAATGAGAGACACTCACCAGAAATCTGGTCATACAGGGACTTGTAATGCCAGCCTATCTCAGGCTCAGAAAACGATATCCACAGGAATTTCCCAGGACAAACGGCCCTCGATCAGTCTCAATCGGATCAATTCTTGTGGCCGACCCACAGGAGATTCCAATTACATCAGGGGTAGTACATGTGAAAATAATAGCTCACATAGGGCAATATTGCATGGCTAAAATCAGACTTTATTACCCACAACAGGATCCCCAATAGCTGATGCACTTACAACATATAAAACAAAGCAAGCTTGTCATATAAAGGATGAGGCATAAACCTGCGTGTAGAGGCCAATCCCCGTGGTGTCAGTTCGCCGCCGGTACCAGGCTGTAGCGAGCATCGGGTTCAGCATCAGACGCCAGGTCCTACCTCGTGACCGCGTGACCACGCCCTGACGCGTTTCGTTAGCAAGTAACTTCAACTGAGGGCGTGGTCACGCGTGTATGGTCACCGCTATTTGACTATACCGACAGGGCGGGGGCACCAATCAGCCGGATGACGCAGGACCATCCCGCTCGTCATCACTTCCGCCCTTACCGGAAGTCATATCATGTAACATTGGCTTCCGCCCACACAGCGAATCACTGCCATCTCCGATCAAGACTATCCATTTTCCACAGCGCCTCTAAGGACAAAAAGGGAACTGGCACTCGTCGGATCACAGGCAGATCATATAGCCTATATATGCATAATCAATATGTTACAATAAATAGCGACTTATTACAACAAGAATATCGAAATAAAAAGGTGATTACCATTCAATGAACATAACGATAATCACTTACATATTGTAAAAATTGTAAAAATTAGATAAAATTGTCATTAAGACAATACATAAAAAACATCATTCTATATTTAAAAATTAACCATATTAAAACAGGAAACAAAGGTTTAAACGACTAAATCCAAGAGGACAAAAGCATCACATGAGACAGGGGAAATTAAAAAAGTTAATAATCACTAATGAAACAGTTGATGTCTAAATCAACGTTTAGCCCTTTGGGGTGTAGAGAGTTGGTCAAAAATATCCAATACGTTTCACGCTTGGAAAGCTCTCTTACTCTGTTTGAACCCCTCCAGACCTGTTTGACATTTTCAATTCCCCAAAATTTCAACTCACTCGGATCTTGATTGTGATACTTTTTAAAATGTAAAGAGACATTGTGGTCCTTATAACCATTTCGAATATTTGCAATGTGCTCTGAAACACGTATTGCAATAGTTCTCTTCGTTCTTCCAATGTAAATTAAGCCACAAGGGCACTCCAAGCCATATACCACATGAGTGGTATGGCAAGTGATGAGATCCTTAATGTCAAAGGTCTCACCATTCGCGGAAGAACTAAAAGAGGAAAATCCTCGCAAATGGGTCCGCACCTGTCTACATGTTTTGCAACGACGACAGGCATAAAAACCCGTCCTGTCGTCCCAAAACATGGAGGGCTTGGTGGGGGGGTCAAGGACCTTGCACACCAATTGATCCCCAAAAGTGCGCGCTTTTTTATATACAAAAGAGGCCCATGGAGTCGGTTCCCAATACCCCGCTCCCATCCACTTCTAGTGGTATAGGTGCTAATTACTATGTCAATTCGGCAACATCGATGCCAAATAAAAAGGGAAAGAAAAAGGGAAAGACTAAATCCAATGACAATAACTATCCATCCAACCACGATCAATGGCAACATGTTCCTTTTAGGAATAGTGGGCAAGATGGATCTATATATAGAGGAGGTCTTAATTCACCTAAACCTCTCCCAACCTCTAACAGGTATGATTCATTGGGTGACGCGAATGCGCCATCCACGCCTGTACCCCCACCTCGCCCTTTTTTATGGAGGGGCGGTCGGGGCAGGGGAGGGAGACGGGGTGGCAGACCCTGGAGGGGGAGACCCATGGAATGGGGTCCCCCGAGTTATCCACCGAGGGCCGGCCCATCCTCCCAATATCCTATCCAAGCACAACACGTAGGCGAGGATGTCGAGCAGGGAGGAAGTACCAACAACAAAAAAAGAAGACTAGTGGATTAACGGGTGTGTACAATTTGGCTGGCATTGTTCTCACGCAAAAAGAGACTAACATTTTAAATGCTGGTTTGAAATGTGCCAAGCATAGACCCCTCAACAAATTTGATGTGTACGTAGATGTGCATAAATATGTGAGAAAAATTAATTTAAAGAGACATTTTCTTAATCCAAATCGAGTTATTAACAACAGTCGATCTTACAGTGTGGATACCACTGTGGGGGTGGATAGTGGTTTAAAAAACCGCTCCCTGTTTAATCCTCCACAGTCCTCCAACCACTGTGTGGATGTGTTTAAAAATCTGGTGCTGCAGGATGTGGCAGCTCTGCAGCCCAGAAAAGGGGTGAACCCTAGACACATCCAACAAGGTTTGGAGGCCTTGGAGGAAAGAAAAAATGTCATAATTAGACCTGCTGATAAGGGGGGAGGGGTAGTGATCCTAAAGAAAGATTTCTATCTGAACCAACTCAGCAGTATGCTTTCAGATACAGAGACCTATGAGGAGCTGAGAAGGGATCCAACCCTAGAGTACAGGAGGATCTTGAAAGACCTGATACAGTCGGGCTATTATCATCGGGTTCTTTCGGATAAAGAGCAGAGATACCTTATGCCCAGTTTTAACAGAGTACCAACGATATAAACTCTGCCTAAAATACATAAGGACGCACATAATCCTCCAGCCAGACCCATCGTCAATGGGATCAATTCAGTTACCGCTAGACTGGGTGAATACCTGGACTTCTTCTTACAGGCCAGTGTGGTAAATCTGAGGTCGTACCTTAAGGACACCAAAGATTTCCTCCGGGCCTTGAAGGAAGTCCAGATATCCCCAGATAAAGAAGTTTTTCTAGTAACAGCGGATGTGTCCTCGCTATATACTATAATTCAGCATGAGGATGCATTACTAGCTCTGAATTGGGCCTTCTGTAGTCGTACCGACCTCCCGGACCCCCAAAAGAGATTCTTGAAATGCGCACTGGAGTTCTGCTTAGCGCACAACTATTTCTGGTTTAATGGAACATTCTATAACCAGAAACGTGGCGTGGCAATGGGAGCTAAATTTGCTCCCAGCCTCGCCAATCTCTTTATGGGGGAGTGGGAGGATCGGTATATTTATGCGCTTGCTAAGAACGAGCTGAAGATCTACAGAAGGTACATTGATGACCTGTTTTTCATATGGGAAGGTTCAGAAAGTACCCTGCGAGAATTTGCCGACTCACTCAATTCCAATAATAACGGTGTTAAATTGGAGTTTAGTTGGAGTCAGGAGTCCATCCATTTTTTGGATGTAGAAGTGATGGTAAAAAATCACACACTGGAGACTCGTGTGTACTTTAAACCCACTGACCGTAATGGGTATTTACCCATTTATAGTGGTCACCACCCACGTTGGTTACAAAATATCCCTAAGGGGCAGTTCCTCCGGGTGAGGAGGAACTGCTCCTCAGATACGGACTTTCTGACACAGGCTCAGGTTCTCCGACATCGTTTCTGTGAGAAGGGTTATGATGAACGGAAGCTTGATAGTACCATCATGGAAGTCCTTGGCATTTCTCAGCAGGAATGCCTGGTGGATACTGTTAGACCAACTGATAACAAACAGGAGTGGAGTTTTCTCACACAATACAATTCCCAATATAGAGATGTAGAGGACATTATTAGAAAACATTGGGGTGTATTGAGTGTGGATAGGATTTTGGGGAGCCTTATTCCATCTACACCCTCTTTTGTATATAAAAAAGCGCGCACTTTTGGGGATCAATTGGTGTGCAAGGTCCTTGACCCCCCCACCAAGCCCTCCATGTTTTGGGACGACAGGACGGGTTTTTATGCCTGTCGTCGTTGCAAAACATGTAGACAGGTGCGGACCCATTTGCGAGGATTTTCCTCTTTTAGTTCTTCCGCGAATGGTGAGACCTTTGACATTAAGGATCTCATCACTTGCCATACCACTCATGTGGTATATGGCTTGGAGTGCCCTTGTGGCTTAATTTACATTGGAAGAACGAAGAGAACTATTGCAATACGTGTTTCAGAGCACATTGCAAATATTCGAAATGGTTATAAGGACCACAATGTCTCTTTACATTTTAAAAAGTATCACAATCAAGATCCGAGTGAGTTGAAATTTTGGGGAATTGAAAATGTCAAACAGGTCTGGAGGGGTTCAAACAGAGTAAGAGAGCTTTCCAAGCGTGAAACGTATTGGATATTTTTGACCAACTCTCTACACCCCAAAGGGCTAAACGTTGATTTAGACATCAACTGTTTCATTAGTGATTATTAACTTTTTTAATTTCCCCTGTCTCATGTGATGCTTTTGTCCTCTTGGATTTAGTCGTTTAAACCTTTGTTTCCTGTTTTAATATGGTTAATTTTTAAATATAGAATGATGTTTTTTATGTATTGTCTTAATGACAATTTTATCTAATTTTTACAATTTTTACAATATGTAAGTGATTATCGTTATGTTCATTGAATGGTAATCACCTTTTTATTTCGATATTCTTGTTGTAATAAGTCGCTATTTATTGTAACATATTGATTATGCATATATAGGCTATATGATCTGCCTGTGATCCGACGAGTGCCAGTTCCCTTTTTGTCCTTAGAGGCGCTGTGGAAAATGGATAGTCTTGATCGGAGATGGCAGTGATTCGCTGTGTGGGCGGAAGCCAATGTTACATGATATGACTTCCGGTAAGGGCGGAAGTGATGACGAGCGGGATGGTCCTGCGTCATCCGGCTGATTGGTGCCCCCGCCCTGTCGGTATAGTCAAATAGCGGTGACCATACACGCGTGACCACGCCCTCAGTTGAAGTTACTTGCTAACGAAACGCGTCAGGGCGTGGTCACGCGGTCACGAGGTAGGACCTGGCGTCTGATGCTGAACCCGATGCTCGCTACAGCCTGGTACCGGCGGCGAACTGACACCACGGGGATTGGCCTCTACACGCAGGTTTATGCCTCATCCTTTATATGACAAGCTTGCTTTGTTTTATATGTTGTAAGTGCATCAGCTATTGGGGATCCTGTTGTGGGTAATAAAGTCTGATTTTAGCCATGCAATATTGCCCTATGTGAGCTATTATTTTCACATGTACTACCCCTGATGTAATTGGAATCTCCTGTGGGTCGGCCACAAGAATTGATCCGATTGAGACTGATCGAGGGCCGTTTGTCCTGGGAAATTCCTGTGGATATCGTTTTCTGAGCCTGAGATAGGCTGGCATTACAAGTCCCTGTATGACCAGATTTCTGGTGAGTGTCTCTCATTAGGGGGAGCACGTTGGTGCGGTGGAGGGTCCAGTGCAATATATCCATTCACGGCTTCTGGGCACATTGCATGATTATATGAACATATGGACATTATCCCAATGGACTGCACTTCATTTATTATTTATGAATTTTAGCGCTGCTAGTGTGTTTTAGTACTTCTGTTTTGATTGTCACTATCATGCACCTTCATTTTATGCGGTTACATTTATAGCAGCAGCTTTTAGATATATTATTTGTTTTAGCATTTTATATATCACTCTATATACTTATAGGTACCTGGTAATAGCGCCGGTTGAGTAAGTAATTGTAGTCCCCACTTGTGTCCGTTTCACTTGCTCCTTTTGGATACTATCTTATATAATTAGGTTATTTACACCTTGCATTTTATTTATATTTACATATTACATTTTTTGTATGGTCACATATTTGACACTTTAGTCACATGTCTGTTACCAGGTATATTTGCACATGATTGTTGCTTTCATCCTACCTACCTTCATGTCTGTGAATGTGTCTTCACTCTCTCCAAGGGTCCTTCTCTGCTCCGCTGTGGCGGCCATCGCCGATGAGGAGCTGCCTAAACTAAGTGCCTTTGATTTAAAAAATGGCGCCATTACATAACTGCGCCTGCCCGGCCGAGCTTGTACGAGCTTTCCCGAGCCCTGCAGGCATCGGAACCGCGCATGTGCAGTTACGATGTCAGCCCGCAACCATTTTTTTTTTTATTACGGGCACCGGCTGCCCGTAACGGGCATTTACAGGCAGCGCTTGCCAGGACAATGTAAATTACCGGGGACAGGCTCCCATTTGCCCAGACTGTCCCAGCAAAAATGGGACAGTTGGCAAGTATGGTCTGGTCACCTGCCATAGAGGAGAGCTGGGATCTGACAGGTTCGGATTAAGGTGACGGTTCGGGTTCAGATGACGCCCAGTAGGAGTGGCGAAACGCGTCAAGCAGGAATCTAGCGTCAGACGTCATTTCTGGTCGATGGAACGCACCAACGTCATCTCAGTAGTGAACCGCACGCTGAGACTGCGCTCTCCCACTATATGGCTAAGCACATTAACATCATCAGATGTAAGTGTATTACTTTTGCTTTTTATCCTTAATAAACGGTTTTACGCTATGGAGGCTCTTCTTTGATTAAATTTGGGTACCGGAGAGTCCAGGAATCACAGGAGATAAAGCCATTCCCCACTGTCTGAGTCCATCCACTAAGTGGCAAAGCAAAGTCTCTGAATATACATTTGATCTCCCCATTGTTTGGTGAGTGGGGACACAAGAGGGGAGCACGGAGTGGTCTGCACTATTAACCACTTGCCGACTGCCGCACGAATATATACTGCCTCAGTCAGCCTCTCCTGGGCAAAGTGACGTATGGGTACGTCACTCGCCCATGAGCCTGTAGGGGGCGAGCTCCCCCGCTCATTCCCTGCCATCCCCGTGCGTGTGACCGGCGGTTCCGATGTCCGCCGACCACTCGCAATCTCCCTCAGGGGAGGGAGAAAGACAGATGGCTGATGTAAACACAGCCATCTGTCATTCTCCCTTAGATCATGACAGAGGCTAAGCGATCCTGCTATGTAGGATCGTATGTCTCTGTGATGATCTAACAAGCCACGCCCCCTAACAGTTAGAATCACGCCCCTAGGGAAACACTTAACCCCTTGATCACCAATAAAGTTAACCCCTTCCCTGCCAGTGTCATTTTGACAGTAACAGTGCATATTTATAGCACTGATTACTGCAGTAATGTCACTGGTACTCCCAAAAGTGTCAAAAATGTCAGTCAGGGGTCCGATCTGTCCGCCGCAATGTCGCAGTCCCGCAAAAAAAAAATCGCAGATCGCCGCCATTACTAGTTAAAAAAATAAATAAATAAAAATGACATAAATCTTTCCCGTAGTTAGTAAACGCAATAACTTTTGCGCAAGCCAATCAAAATAAGCTTATTGCGATTTTTTTTTTTTTACCAAAAATATGTAGCAGAAAACAAATTGGCCTAAAATGTTAAAAAATTTAGATTTTTACATTTTTTTTTGAGAATTTTATATAAAAAAAATGTGAAAAATATTGTTATTTTTTCAAAATCGTCACTTTTTTATGTTTATAGCGCAAAAAATAAAAATCGCGCAGGTGATCAAATACCACCAAAAGAAACTCTGTGGGAAAAAAAGGACTTCAATTTCATTTTGGTACAGCGTCACACCACTGCGCAATTATCCGTGTAAGTCACGCAGTGCCGAATCGCAAAATAGGCCCTGGTCTTTGGGCAGCCAAATCCTCCGGAGCTTAAGTGGTTAAGGTAACATTTGCCCGCCAGGAAATGGAAGGGATCAATATCCTCCCTCCCCCCTTTTTTTCTTTTTTTTTTTCCCTTTCCCCTCTTTCCTTCCCCTCTGTTTTTTTTTTTTTTTTTTGGGGGGGTTTTGAGGGTTGTTTATGTAGGTATAAAAGAAGGAAAATTGGGGTGGGAAGAGACTGTACTATGTGTACAGTATCATGAAGACAAGTTGACTGTATAGGAATAGAAGTAGGGTACTGCAGATAAATTGGGATAAGAGATTGTGATTGCTATATATTTGTATTAAAAATGATGTAAGAACCCTACTTTTTCCTGCATTGTTAAAGCGGAGTTCCACCCAAAAGTGGAACTTCCGCTTTAAATAGTCCTAACCCCCTGACATGCCACATTTGGCATGTCATATTTTTGGGGGGGAAGCGGGTACCTTGTTTTGACAGGTACCCACTCCCACTTCCGCTCGGAGCGCCGCGGCACCCTGAGCAGAAGTTCTCCTCTCTCCCTCCCTCCCTGCAATCTTCTGGGACATGTCAGAGGTCCCAGAAGATTGCCGGCCAATCACGACGCATAGCTCAACTCGCGCATGCGCAGTGCGTACCCGGCTGTGAAGCCGCAAACTGTCACAGCCAGGTGCCCACATCAGTGATGCCGGCGCCGCAGAGCAGAGAGGGAGAAGACGGCGCATCACTGGACCGTGGGACAGGTGAGTGTGCGGTTAGGCTGGAACTCCACTTTAAATTACATGATTATAATGTTGTACTTTTGTTGTACAGACTTATCTCAAACCCTTAATAAAAAATGTATAAGTGAAAAAAAAAAAAAAAGTATTCAAGCACAAGCACTTTTATAAGGATCATCTATTTTTCAGCAGTTTAACCACTTTACCACCGGAGGATTTTCCTGCTAAAAGACCAGGGGTTTTTTTGCGATTTTTTACTGCGTGACTTTAATGGACAATTGCGCGGTCGTGCGACGCTGTACCTAAACGAATTTCACGTCCTTTTTTTCCCACAAACAGAGCTTTCTTTTGGTGGTATTTGATCACCTGTGCGATTTTTTGATCACGCGCTATAAACAAAAAAAGAGCGTAATTTTTGCAAAAACAACAATATTTTTCACTTTTTTTTATATGAAATTCCCCCCAAAAAAAATGTAAAAATCAAAATTTTTTAACATTTCCGGCCAATTTATTTTACGCTACATATGTTTGGTAAAAAAAATCGCAAAAAGCGTATTTTGATTGGTTTGCGCAAAAGTTATCGCGTTTACTAACAAAGGGAAAGATTTTTGTCATTTTTGGTGTTTTTTTTTTTTAACGAGTAATGGCGGCGATCTGCGTTTTTTTTGCGGTACTGCGACATTGCGGCGGACAGATCGGACCCTTGACTGACATTTTTGACACTTTTGGGGGTACCAGTGACATTACTGCAGTAATCAGTGCTATATATATGCACTGTTACTGCAAAAATGACACTGGCAGGGAAGGGGTTAACTTTATTGGACAGGGAGGGGTTAAGTGTGTCCTAGGGGCGTGATTCTAACTGTGCAGGGACAGGTCTATAGTGTAAAAACAAAGATCAACCGTTCTACATAGTAGAACTGTCAGATCTTCACTTTTACACAGGGAGAACAGACAGGCGGCTTGTTTACATAAGCCGCTCTGTCTTTCTCCCGCTGTACCGGCGATCGTAGTGTGACACTCCCGCACTCCTCCGTGAACGAGCCGAGGCGGGCGCGCGCCTCAGCGGGCGCGCGCCCGCCCGCTATTGGCTCTAGAAGGAGTGACAGGCGAGTGACGTAGACCTACGTCACTCTGCCTGGCCGGGGCCGACTGCTGCAGTAAATATACTGTGCGCAGTCGGCAAGTGGTTAAGAGCACAAGCACTTTATGCACAAGCACTTTATCTGACCAAATCCAAAAGACTTTTTCCAGTTGTTTCATGTATTTGCACTTCAGTTCAGTGATATATCACCGGCACTTTAATTTATTCATTTATTATGTATTATTATATAGTAATGTATTGTTAATGCACATTGAAGATTTGTCATTTACATATATATATATTTATGTGGTCACTAGAGCAGAGCTGATTGCTTCACCATTTTTCAATCAAGGTCTGTCTCAGCACAGAGAGCGGAGACGGAGCTTTCATCCACCTGCTCAGCGGTGATCGGCGGATCGATCCCCGCTGAGCAGAACGGAGTCCGCCGAGCGGTAAGCCCATGTGAAAGGGGCCTTCTAACATGATGGTGTAAATGGAGAACTTGTTGCAGATGGTTTATTTTTTTTTTATGTGGCTGCTTTTGTTATTGCTGATATAAATGTCACCATACATTTCCACGGGTTTCTGTATTTCCCTTCCTCTTTTGTGGTTGCCATGTACTCGGGGTACATTTGTGGGTACTTTTCATATGCTGATCTCATCGGTGTTTATAGGACTCCATTATCTCTCCCCTTCCCAGGGAGGTTTCCAGTAAAGTGCCGGTGTTATAGGAAGGAAGTACAATGCATCCCTCTGGAATCCAGCTTCTCAGAGCCGTTGTATCCTGTCATAAGGCTGCGGGGGAATTCCCTTGAAAGCTGGGACTACACGAGTCACTGATTCATTCTTTTATCCCTTTACTTTCTAAAGATGTCTATTCCGAATCCTGCGGGGAGTTTATATTAACCCTCACTGCCTAGCAAACAACTGCAGCCAATTTTATTTTATTCATTTTGGATAGAAGAGATAAGAGTAAGAACATGTCAGCTTTTCATTATTATCTGTGACCCCCGATGGGACATTTCTCCTAAGTTCCTGTCCCTGTGACACCGGTGGGCTACTGGCTAAGATACACGGGTGGTTTTCATTTCTAGCAATTGGGAGATTTTACCACTTTTTTTGTCATTTTTTTTTTTTTTTTCGTGTTTCGCCTACTTGTTAAAATGCTACCAAACGCTAAAATATTAATTAACACTTTCGCTGCCAGAGCCAGTTTTTTTTTTTTTAAACACATTTTTAACCACTTCAACTGCGGGAGGTTTACTACCCTTCCTGACCAGGCCTTTTTTTAGCGATAAGGCACTGTGGTACTTTAACTGACAAATGCGTGGTCATGCGACGCTGTGCCCGAATAACATTTTTCGTCCTTTTTTTCCCCACAAATAGCGGTATTTTGGTGGTATTTGATCACCTCTGCAGTTTTTGCGCTATTATCAAAAAAAGACTAACAATTTTGAAAAAAAAAAAAACAATATTTTTTACTTTTTGCCATAAAACATATCCAATATAAAAATGTAAAAAAAAATCTAATTTTTTTTTGTTTTTTCTTTTCCCCCTTTTTTTTTTTTATCATTCAAAGAAAAGAAAAGAAGAGGAAAAAATCTAATTTCTTCATGGACAATGTGTTCTGCTACATATTTTTGGTAAAAAAAAAAAAAATCCCAATAAGCGTATTTTGATTGGTTTACGCAAAAGTTAAAGCGTCTACAAACTATGGTAAATTTTCTTTTTTTTTCACTAGTAATGGCAGCGATCAGCGACTTATATCAGGACTGCGATATTTTGGCGGACAAATCAGACACCTAACTGACACTTTTGACACTTTTTGGGAACCAGTGACACTAATATAGTGATCAGTGCTAAAAAATATGCACTGTCACTGTACTAATGGCACTGGCTGGGAAGGGGTTAACATCAGGGGGGAATCAAAGGGTTAAATGTATGCCTAGGTTGTGCTTACTCACTGTGGGGGTGGTGTTTTGACTAGGGGAAGGCAAAGATCTGTATTCCTGCTTAGCAGAGACACAGGATCCATGCCTTCCCCTCTGACAGAACAACAATTTGCCTTGTTTACATAGGAAGATTGTCGTTCTGCCTCTGTACTGTGTAATTGGTGGGCGCCGGCAGACATCTAGTCCATGGTACCCGCCGCTGGGCTCCTGCTGTGTATAATCAGACCCACTAGGAGCATAATCTGGCATAGAGCGGCCGCCTTGTGTTAGTATACACTATATTACCAAACGTATTGGGACGCCTGCCTTTACACGCACATGGAACAGATTTGGGATGAATTAGAGCAGAGACTGTGAGCCAGGCCTTCTCGTCCAACATCAGTACCTGACCTCACAAATGCGCTTCTGGAAGAATGGTCAAACATTGCCATACACACACTCCTAAACCTTGTGGACAGCTTTACCAGAAGAGTTGAAGCTGTTATAGCTGCAAAGGGTGGGCCAAATCAATATTGAACCCAACAGACTAAGACTGGGATGCCATTAAAGTTCATGTGCGTGTAAAGACAGGCGTCCCAATAATTTTGGTAATATAGTGTATATATGTATGTAGGGCAGTCATTTAGGCGGTAAAAAAAATTACTTTAGGCCTGAAGATTACATAAAACCCCCCGAACAGTTTGTAATTTCTGAAAGCAGACACCCCGGAGAATTAAATGGTGGCAGTTCTATTTTTCTAATTTTTTTATGTCATACGATATTAGTAAAATCATTTTTGAAATACAACATTTCAGTAAAAAATACACCGTTAATATTAGCGCACACAAATGCAATATATTACCCAATTTTTGGGAAAAAAAGAAGTTGAGTAATTAGATACCCAACATGTCAAGCCTTAAAATTGTGTACACCTGTGAGACGTCGACAAGTGTAAGTACGTTATATTCTCCATAGGTGGCGCTTTAAAAGCCCCTACAGGTCATCAGTTTGGAGCTAACCATGAATAAATATTCCTCTCACTCCGGTGGTGCGTGATGATAAGTAACATGTGTATCACAATCGATCTTTTTGTTTTTTACCTTGGTGTGTGCGTGTATGATGGAGCGGTGGAGGATTCGAAAATTGGGGGGGGGGGGGGGTTAAGCGCTTGGGTATAACAAATTTATTTATTTTTTTTACACTTTTTTTTTTTTTTTCTTGACTAAACTTTATTTTTAATTCTTTAGGGACAAATAGTCCCCATGTGATGCATTTTTGGTGATAGGTTTTCTTTAATGACACCTGACCATCTCATGTATCATGTCTACAATCTGCAACCATCTCCTTTACTATGTCTACAGTTTGTGGCCATCTCTTGTACCATTTCTGCAGTCTCTGACCATCTCTTGTACATTTCTGCACAGTCTTTGACCATCTCCTGTACTATGTCTACCGATTGTGGCCATCTCTTGTACCATTTCTGCAATCTCTGTACATTTATGCAGTCTCTGACCATCTCCTGTACTATGTCTACATATTGTGGCCATCTCCTGTACCATTTCTGCAGTCTCTGACCATCTCTTGTACATTTCTGCAGTCTTTGACCATCTCCTGTACTATGTCTACCGATTGTGGCCATCTCTTGTACCATTTCTGCAATATCTGACCATCTCTTGTACATTTCTGCAGTCTCTGACCATCTCTTGTACATTTCTGCAGTCTTTGACCATCTCCTGTACTATGTCTACAGATTGTGGCCATCTCTTGTACCATTTCTGCAGTCTCTGACCATCTCTTGTACATTTCTGCAGTCTCTGACCATCTCTTGTACATTTCTGCAGTCTTTGACCATCTCCTGTACTATGTCTACATATTGTGGCCATCTCCTGTACATTTCTGCAGTCTCTGACCATCTCTTGTACATTTATGCAGTCTCTGACCATCTCCTGTACTATGTCTACAGATTGTGGCCATCTCCTGCACCATTTCTGCAGTCTCTGACCATCTATTGTACATTTCTGCAGTCTCTGACCACCTCTTGTACATTTCTGCAGTCTCTGACCATCTCTTGTACATTTCTGCAGTCTCTGACCATCTCTTGTACATTTCTGCAGTCTTTGACCATCTCCTGTACTATGTCTACAGATTGTGGCCATCTCTTGTACATTTCTGCAGTCTCTGACCATCTCTTGTACATTTATGCAGTCTCTGACCATCTCCTGTACTATGTCTACAGATTGTGGCCATCTCCTGCACCATTTCTGCAGTCTCTGACCATCTATTGTACATTTCTGCAGTCTCTGACCATCTCTTGTACATTTCTGCAGTCTTTGACCATCTCCTGTACTATGTCTACAGATTGTGACCATCTCTTGTACATTTCTGCAGTCTCTGACCATCTCTTGTACATTTATGCAGTCTCTGACCATCTCTTGTACATTTATGCAGTCTCTGACCATCTCCTGTACTAGGTCTACAGATTGTGGCCATCTCCTGTACTAGGTCTACAGATTGTGGCCATCTCCTGCACCATTTCTGCAGTCTCTGACCATCTCTTGTACATTTCTGCAGTTTCTGACCATCTCTTGTACATTTATGCAGTCTCTGACCATCTCCTGTACTATGTCTACATATTGTGGCCATCTCCTGTACCATTTCTGCAGTCTCTGACCATCTCTTGTACATTTCTGCACAGTCTTTGACCATCTCCTGTACTATGTCTACCGATTGTGGCCATCTCTTGTACCATTTCTGCAATCTCTGTACATTTATGCAGTCTCTGACCATCTCCTGTACTATGTCTACATATTGTGGCCATCTCCTGTACCATTTCTGCAGTCTCTGACCATCTCTTGTACATTTCTGCAGTCTTTGACCATCTCCTGTACTATGTCTACCGATTGTGGCCATCTCTTGTACCATTTCTGCAATCTCTGTACATTTATGCAGTCTCTGACCATTTCCTGTACTATGTCTACATATTGTGGCCATCTCCTGTACCATTTCTGCAATCTCTGACCATCTCTTGTACATTTCTGCAGTCTCTGACCAGCTCTTGTACATTTCTGCAGTCTTTGACCATCTCCTGTACTATGTCTACAGATTGTGGCCATCTCTTGTACCATTTCTGCAGTCTCTGACCATCTCTTGTACATTTCTGCAGTCTCTGACCATCTCTTGTACATTTCTGCAGTCTTTGACCATCTCCTGTACTATGTCTACAGATTGTGGCCATCTCTTGTACCATTTCTGCAGTCTCTGGCCATCTCTTGTAAATTTCTGCAGTCTCTGACCATCTCCTGTACTATGTCTACAGATTATGGCCATCTCTTGTACCATTTCTGCAGTCTCTGACCATCTCCTGCACTATGTCTACAGATTGCGGCCATTGGCCATCTCTTGTACCATGTCTACAGTCTCTTACCATCTTCTGTATCGTGTCTACAGTCTCTGAGCATCTCCTGTACCTTGTCTGCATTCTCTGACCATCTCCTGTACCATGTCTGCTTTCTCTGACCATCTCCTGTACCGTGTCTGCAGTCCTTGACCATCTCTTGTACCATGTCTGCAGTCTTTGACTATCTCTTGTACCATGTCTGCAGTCTCTGACCATCTCTTGTACCATGTCTGCATTCTCTGACCATCTCTTGTACTATGTCTGCAGTCTCTGACTATCTCCTGTACCATGTCTACAGTCTCTTACCATCTCCTGTACCATGTCTGCGGTCTCTGACCATCTCCTGTACCATGTCTGAAGTCTCTGACCGTCCCCTGTACCATGTCTACAGTCTTTGACCATCTCTTGTACCATGTCTGCAGTCTCTGACCATCTTTTGTACCACGTCTGCAGTCTCTGACCATCTTCTGTACCACGTCTGCAGTCTCTGACCATCTATTGTACCATGTCTGCAGCCTTTGACCATTTCTTGTACTAGGTTTGCAGTCTCCAACCATTTCTTGTACCAAGGCTGCAGTCTCTGAGCATCTCCTATACTATGTCTACAGTCTCTGACCATCTCCTGTACCATGTCCAAAGTCTCTGACCATCTCCTGTATATTTCTGCAGTTTCTGACCATCTCGTGTGGCATATCTGCAGTCTCTGGCCATCTCCAGTAACACTTATGAAGTCCCTGACCATCTCCTTTACACTTCTGCAGTCCATATCCTGACCATCTCCTGCATTACGTCCACAGTCTCTGACCAAGAAAGTTGACCACCACTGCACTTGCACTAGCGGATTTAGATGGACTTGATTAAAGCAGAACTCCAGGTAACACTTTATAAGCAGTTACAACAACAGTTTTTTTTTTCTTTTGTGATAAAGGTTTTTTTTTTTTTTTTTTAATAAATAAAAGCTGATCATTGTAAGCACCCCTGCCAGTGTTAAATGGTCTGTCCCAACCCCCGAACTGACACCTTTGCTGGACAGCTTGGTCTGTTAAAGGAAGTGGAAAAACAACAGACTTAAGCCTCGTACACACGCAACGATTATCGGCCGACCGATCGGCCGTCTTTTGTCCAGTGTTGTTGTGTTGGTTGAAATGTGCTCTAGAATGCACACACATTTTCTCGGCCAACAAAAATCTACTTCAGAAGTGATGTCATGTGCTGGTTTACTTTCCGTGTGTTTTTTCTTCTCTGAGCATGCCCAGTCTTGCTCATCAGATTTTTGTCTGCCGAAATCTGTACTGACTGACGGAAAATCGGTCGTTGTGGTGACGGCCAACAAAAATTATATAGCCTGCACACCAGATTTTATTCGGCCGAAAAGTCGGAGTTGGTTGTCGAAAGCATCATACTAACAAGCCGAAAATTGGCCGATCGGACGTTGGCCGAAAATTCACGGCCAACTATCGATGCGTGTGTACGAGGCATTACTGGCAGGATCACCAAGAGAAAAAAAAAAAAGGAAAAAAGCCTAAAAAAGAAAACCATGCAGCCATCACATCTAATGATGGGTAAGCTGCAATATCATAAAATTTTGTTTTTGGGTTTAATATCACTTAAAAGAATGCTATAACACATGACGATCATTACTGTCAGCCATGTGACTGCTATGTTCTCTCAATGCTAAAAATAACAGGCAAATAACAAATAGTATAGTTTATGGTATTGAGCCTAGAGATTGTAAATATTTTATGACCATATGGCGAAATAACATTTAGGAGAAAAATATAATGTCAAATAATTAATTGCTAAAAAAAAACAAACATCTGTCCTACTTGTCCTATAATATGTATTCCTGATGTTATTTGTTTATATATGTTCCATTTCATTGCAGCCATAGCATAGTAAATGATAAGTGAGTATTCTATAGTGCAGTGACCTCCAGTCTGTCCGCTGTACATCCGGGAACATTCCATGTACTCAGTCTTCCATGTGTTCCCGAATCAGAATTCTGCTCTAATTAACTACTTCAGCTCCCTGGGTGTACATAATATGTCCAGAGTCTGAAGGGTTAAAAACAAGCTCATGTCTATAGTAGCTTTTATGAGCTTGTATCTGTTTTGTTCAGCCCGGTCCGGGCTTTACTGTAAAAGTGACCTGGGAGGCTATTAAGCCACCTGATCAACTGTACAGTTTTGGCAGTGTGCTGCTACTCCCACTGGCAGCTTGTTAACCCCCTTGTGATAAAATAAATACAATAAAATTACATGTTTCAAAAAAATGTAAAAAAAAAAAATCAAAATTATAATACAAATTATAAAAAAAATAAATAAAAACAAGCCATCACTCTGCACAACCTGCTGACAGTGGCTATTGTATAAACTGAGCGTGCAGTGCAGGCTTTGTTTAACCACTTAAGCCCCGGAGGATTTGGCTGCTAAAGGACCAGGGGTTTTTTTGCGATTTTTTACTGCGTGACTTTAACGGACAATTGCGCGGTCATGCGACGCTGTACCTAAACGAATTTGACGTCCTTTTTTTCCCACAAACAGAGCTTTCTTTTGGTGGTATTTGATCACCTGTGCGATTTTTTGATCACGCGCTATAAACAAAAAAAGAGCGTAAATTTTGCAAAAATAACAATATTTTTCACATTTTTTTATATGAAATTCCCCCCAAAAAAAAGTAAAAATCAAAATTTTTTAACATTTTTCGGCCAATTTGTTTTATGCTACCTATGTTTGGTAAAAAAAATCGCAAAAAGCGTATTTTGATTGGTTTGCGCAAAAGTTATCGCGTTTACTAACAAAGGGAAAGATTTTTGTCATTTTTGGTGTTTTTTTTTTTAACGCGTAATGGCGGCGATCTGCGATTTTTTTTTCGGTACTGCGACATTGCGGCGGACAGATCGGACCCTTGACTGACATTTTTGACACTTTTGGGGTTACCAGTGACATTACTGCAGTAATCAGTGCTATACATATGCACTGTTACTGCAAAAATGACACTGGCAGGGAAGGGGTTAACTTTATTGGACAGGGAGGGGTTAAGTGTGTCCTAGGGGCGTGCTTCTAACTGTGTAGGGACATTCCTATTGGTGTAAAAGCAAAGATCCACCGTTCTACATAGTAGAACGGACAGATCTTCACTTTTACACAGGGAGAACTGACAGGCAGCTTGTTTACACAAGCTGCTCTGTCTTTCTCCCTTCACAGGAGCGATCGCAGTGTGACTGGCGGACATCGAGTCCGCCGGTCACACGCACTGACTTGCCTGTGAACGAGCCGCGGCGGGCGCGCGCCTCGGCGGGCGCGCGCCCGCCCGCGATAGGCTCGCAAGTCAGTGACAGGCGAGTGACGTACCGATACGTCACTCTGCCTGGCCGGGGCTGACCGCCGCAGTATATAGTCGTGCGGCGGTCGGCAACCGGTTATACAGGAACCGCTTCACCTGCACCTTAAGGCTTCTTTCACACGGCCGCTCAGTTTATTTCGTCCGCTGCGGAACTTTTTTTTTATCGTATGTCCACATATCATCCCATCCATTTGCGGATGATATACGGACATAATGTATGTCTATGTGATTGCGGATGTCAGCGGATGACACCGCTGACATCTGATTTTGCGTTCTTTCAGTTTTTTAAAAGGAAGAAAAATAGGGTTCTGTTCCGTTTCAAAAAACGGGACAGAACTGAAAGGAAGAAAATCGGATGTCAGCGATGTCATCCGCTGACATCCGCAATCCCATTGACATGCATTATGTCCGTATATCACCCGCAAACGGATGGGGTGATATACGGACATACGGACCGATGTGAAAGAGGCCTAAAGGTTTGAAAAAATGTAAAAAAAAAAAAAAAAATCTAAAATTATAATACAATTTATAAGACACATTAAAAAAATAAATAAATAAAAAAAATAAAACAAGCCATCACTGTTCATACAGGAACCGCTTTCACCTGCACCTGATCACGCGTACAGTTTTGGCAGTGTCCTGCCACTTCAATGGCAGCTTGTTAACCCCCTTGTGATAAAATAAATAAAATTAACTTAAGGCCGCTCCGTGTGAAAGGTCCGCTGCGGGACTTTTTTTTTTTCCACGGAGCGGATGACATTTCTGTCATCCGCTCCGTGTGCCCGCATATCATCCCACCCGTTTGCGGATGATATGCGGACATAATGTAAGTCTATGGCACTGCGGATGTCAGCGGATGACACCGCTGACATCCAATTTTCCTTTCTCTCCGTTTTTTACACGGAAGGAAAAATGGGGTTCTGTTCCATTCGAAAAAACGGAACAGAACTGACAGGAGGAAAATCGGGTGTCAGCGGATGGTATTCCGCTGACATCCGCAATGCCATTCACTTACATTATGTCCGCAAATCATCCGCAAACGGATTGGATGATTTGCGGGCACACGGAGCGGCCGTGTGAAAGGACCCTAAATGTTAAAAAAAATGTAAAAAATAATAATAATCAAAATGATAATACAATTTATAAAACAAATGAAAAAAAATAAAAACAAAACATCACTCTGCACAACCTGCTGGCAGTGGCTATTGTATAAACTGAGCATGCAGTGCAGGCTTTGGGCTTTGTTTATACTACAGGAACCGCTTTCACCTGCACCTGATCACCTGTACAGTTTTGGCAGTGTGCTGCCACTCCCACTGGCAGCTTGTTAACACTCTTGTAATAAAATAAAGAAAATTTAATTAAATGTTTAAAAAAAAAGTAAAAAAAAAAAAAAAAAAATCAAAATTATAATACAATTTTATAAAACAAATGAAAAAATAAAAATAAGCCATCACTCTGCACAACCTGCTGACAGTGGCTATTGTATAAACTGAGCATGCAGTGCAGGCTTTGTTTATACAGGAACCGCTTTCAGTGGCTTCTGGTGTGATAGCACTCCTGTAAAAACTAGCCTGTGGCTTTGTTTAGAATTATACAGCAAGGCTGACAGTGACTATTGTATAGACTGAGCATGCAGTGCAGGCTTTGTTTATACAGGAACTGCTTTCAGTGGGTTTCTGGTGTAATAGCACTCCTGTAAAAACTAGCCTGTGGCTTTGTGTATATTTATAAAGCAAGGCTGACAGTGAATATTGTATAGACTGAGCATGCAGTGTAGGATTTTGCTTACATAGTAACTGCTTTCAGATGGGTCCTAGTTTGTTAGCAATCCTGTAGAAACCAGCCTGTGGCTTTGTTTATAATTATACAGCAATGCTGGCAGTGACTATTGTATAGACTGAGCATGCAGTGTAGTTTTTGCTTATATAGGAACTGCTTTCAGTGGCTTCTGGTCTGGTGTGATAGCACTCCTGTATAAAAGCAGACTGTGGCTTTGTTTATAATTATACAGCAAGGTTGACAGTGACTATTGTTTATACTGAGCAGCCCCCGTTCACACTAAGGCGACCTGGTCGCCTCACAGGTCGCCGTAGGTCGCCTCCCATAGGGAAGCTGCGGACCCGTTCTAATAGGAGCGACACAAGTCGCTCCGACTTAGAAAAAGGGTCCGGAGCTTCTTTGGGGCGACCAGGAGGCGACCGCCATAGACTTCAATGTTATGAAGTCCGTGGCGGCCGCTCCGAGGTCGCGGCGCGCTGCTCGCACCGCGATCTCGGAGGTCGCCCCGGGAAGTAGCGTCGCGGTAGTGTGAACCGGCGCTTAGTGCAGGCTTTGTTTATACAGAAACTGCTTTCAGTAGCTTCTGGTGTGATAGCACTCCTGTAAAAACTAGCCTGTGGCTTTGTTTATATTTATACAGCAATGTTGAGGGTGGCTATTTATAGACTGAGCATGCAGTGCAGGCTTTGTTTATACAGGAGTTGCTTTCAGCAGGGTCCTGGATTTTTTAGCAACCCTGTATAAACTAGCCTGTGGCTTTGTTTATATTTTTATACAACAGTGCTGACAGTGGCTACTGTATTTACTGAGGATACAGTGCAAGCTTTCTTTATACAGAAGCTGCGTTAAAGTGGAGTTCCACCCTATTTTTATACTTACCTCCATCTTCTTGCTCCGGGTCACCTGAAAAAGAAATGGATAATCGCATATTTTTTTTTTTTTTTTACTTACCACGTAGCGAAGAAAAAATACTTACCTTACTTTCTTCTTCCTCCTTCCTCGGCCGCGGCCCGTCGTCCTGGCTCTGCAATGATTCCTGGGAGCTGAACGTCATAGCTCCCAGGAATAATTGCGCCTGCACCGGCCCCGACGTCAGTTCCGGGTCGCGCGCGTCATCCCCTTCTTAACAGCTTCTGGGCATGCCCAGAAGCTGTGGAGGGATGACGCGCGCGACCCGGAAGTGACGTCGGGGCCGGCGCAGAGCATCGTGGGACCAAAGAAGGCGGAAGAAGACGCGGAAGGGGATCTCGCTGGCTTCAAGCTGCCCACATCTGAGATGGCAGCTCTGGACAAGACGTTTGCAAGGTAAGTATTTGTCCTAACAGGTAAGTGCAACCCGGGACAGATCAGAGGCTAGCCATTGTGGAATGCACTAGCCCTGACTGTCCCGGGGGTATTAAAAAAAAAAAAAAAATCCAGGGTGGAACTCCGCTTTAAGCAGGATCCTGGTTTGTTAGCAACCCTGTATAAACAAGCCTGTAGCTTTGTATATATTTTTATAGCAGTGCTGACAATGGCTACTGTATAAACTGAGCATGCAGAGCAGACTTTGTTTATACAGAAGCTGCATTTTTGTTTCCCCCCCCCCCCAAACCTCTCAATAAGTCATATCTCCCCCTCCTGTGCCAAGAACATCTACTCCTTTTCCTTACCCTGCTCTGAACATAGCCTATATCCTCCTTTATCCAATGCCATCCCCAGGAATATAGCTTTGAGCATAGGAGCAAAGTCATGCTAGAACAGACAAGGGTGGTCCCGAATCCTGAGGCGCACTGCACTACTATGCATACATATAATCAAGATTTCCTGGCGGGGAGCCTGGCACAGCCTATTCTGGCTTCCTAATCCTCACTATTATACAACAGGAGGAACCCTCTGGGTGGGACTTTTAAGGGCAGGGAGTAGACAAATTATTAATTTCAAAAGAGTATAAGAAAATATAGGAAAAGAGAAAAAAAAAAGGAAAATATTTTTTCTCAAAAAATATATAAAGTTTATTGCATAATACATATAAAAAAACAATTTTCATCACATGAATCCAGAGAAAACCTCCGGATCGGTTAAAATAGAATGATGCAGTTGCACAATGTCATACACAACACCTGACAAAAGAAAGGAGCATATTGTGGAAAACATAGATAGCTAAGACCCAACGCGTTTCGAAAATAGTGAGGTCAAATTCTTCCTCAGGGGTCTACATAAGCATGGCTATGTACAGATGTCTACAATCACAGATGCTTTGGTGTTTTGAATGAAAACAACCGCATGTTTAAAATAACCAAGCCAGAGTATTTCATACAAGGCTGCAATCAGTCAGTACCAGAATGGGCCACTGGCCAAGATCCTGAGCACCCCCAGTGTCCACAAGGGGCATGAATAAGAGACCTCCGCTTGTCACTGGACTTGATACACGATGCAGAGGGGTTTATTGTGCAAGGTGATCCACAGACCAATACCAGAAGGGAGGCCAGTGTAATATACAGTGGGTACGGAAAGTATTCAGACCCCCTTAAATTTTTCACTCTTTGTTATATTGCAGCCATTTGCTAAAATCATTTAGGTTCATTCTTCTTCCTCATGAATGTACACATAACACCCCATACTGACAGAAAAACACAGAATTGTTGACATTGTTGCAGATTTATTAAAAAAGAAAAACTGAAATATCACATGGTCCTAAGTATTCAGACCCTTTGCTCAGTATTTAGTAGAAGCCCCCTTTTGATCTAATACAGCCAGGAGTCTTTTTGGGAAAGATGCAACAAGTCTTTCACACCTGGATTTGGGGATCCTCTGCCATTCCTCTTTGCAGATCCTCTCCAGTTCTGTCAGGTTGGATGGTAAACGTTGGTGGACAGCCATTTTTAGGTCTCTCCAGAGATGCTCAATTGGGTTTAAGTCAGGGCTCTGGCTGGGCCATTCAACAACAGTCACGGAGATGTTGTGAGGCCACTCCTTTGTTATTTTAGCTGTGTGCTTAGTGTCATTGTTACGAACCTCAGCGTAAAAAAGAATGAAACCGCCGTTTAGTGGATGTACCACCTTTGCAGCATGTACGAATTACCCCTGTAGCACGCCAGCATACAAATAATCATCCAAAGATAGCCCCAAACAATCAAACGGCTTTCTGTATAATAAATCCCCCTCCAAAAACTAGACAAAGCTCCGAGTTGAGGGTAAAAACAGGAACTGTTTATTACATTCCAAGACATACAGTTACATACAGCTAAGGGGCACTCCCCTTAGCCTTGCAGGGGGGGGGGGGGATGAGATAAGGACCAACCAACAACCAATGAGAACTGTACATTTGAAACTGCAAGTCTTAATACACACCCCCTGCGGAGAGATGTCTCCAGCCCAGCTCAGGCTATTGTCTGTATCATGAATCCACACACTTAGACACAGGAGCAGGATGAGGGGGGGGGGGGGGGGATGGGCTGTAACATTACATTACATTACATTTACTCAATGGCATGAGTCCTGCCATCTTCCTTTGTTCAGAGGATGAATAAAGAGGAAATAAAATGCAATAAAAGTGCAATGTCCCAAACTCATAGGAAAATTACACAAAGGGGTTTACAATCCAGGGACAAGGTGATCCGTCACACATAGTGACGGTTAGCACCGTCACATCTCTTCCCCCCAAAGGTAGACTAATCCAGGTACCAGACCTCCAACTGGTCTGTGCCTGAATTAGTCAGGTAACAAGTCCCAAAGAGTCAATCCAGGGAGTTCCAAGTAAATCTGCCATGGCCCTCCCCTCCCAAACCAAAACCTATCCCATATGACCGCACTCCATCCAAACATTCAAGCATCTGGACCTCAGAATGTAAGTAGGTCTCCGTGATGTGGGCCCAGGATCTGGACTGGCAGGAACGCTGAGGTCAAGTGGCCTAGGTCGTTCCCCAGTAAGACATCGGTGGGGAGCTCCTGTATCAACCCCACATCAATCATACCTGACCCAGCACCCCAATTCAAGTGGACCCTCGCAGTGGGTATCTGGTGCACCCCTCCCCCTGCTACCCGTACCACTACTGAACCTCCAGTTCGGGCGGCATCTGGGACCAAATGTCGCTTGACCAAAGTGAGAGTGGCTCCCGTGTCTCGGAGACCTCGCACAGGCTTTCCGTTTAACTGGACAGATTGGCAATGGTGCTGGCGGTTCTCTGTAGCGGCTTTCACTGGGTCAGCTTCGTGAAGGGTACCCAATTGCATCTCGGTGGGTTTGAATATTGGTATGACTGGGGGAGCCTCTGCGTGATAGTAGGGGACCGTTGTCTTTACTGGAGGGGGTGACCCTGGTCGGATCCATGCAGCTTGGTCCCTGCTCTGGGTACAGTCTCGTTGGTAGTGCCCAACCTGCTTGCACCTGTAGCACTGTACCCCACTGCGGGATTGGTATCTGCGTGCCTGCGAGTTGGAGGAGTCCCCCCCTCTCTGTGGTAAGGGTGGTCCAAGATTGGTAATCCGGGGCTTGAGCATTGGTCTGAGGCTAGGTTGTTGCTGCCTGTGGCCATGGTAATAGTGGACGGCTTGGACCGGGTCTGCTTCATGGAGGACACCCCGACATTCCTCCTGCTCAATGCAGTGAGCAGCAGGCTGGTAGTTGCGTAGATTTCCGCCGGCTGGCCGTCTCCATGACTGCGCCTGGTTGGCTGTGTTCAACGGGCACTCCGGCCTTTTGTGCCCAAGCTGTTTGCATCCAAAGCACCGGATGGGTTGCGAATAATCCCTGGAGTTAAAACGGGGTGGCTGGGCATAGCTATCGGTTTCAGGCAAAGCCGGGGTGCGGTGTGCTGGAGCCTGGTAAATAGTAGTATTGGTGGGTGCTGCTTGTCGGTATTCCACCCTGGCAGGAGCTTTGGGCACATTATCATACAGCTTACGAGCGTCTGTATATTCATCTGCCAATCGAGCGGCTTCCGGGAAAGTGGAGGGTTTACGGTCCCGGACCCATTCTCTGACCCCGGCAGGTAACTTGTTGAAGCAATGTTCCAACATAAACACTTGTAAGATCTCCTCCCCAGATACAGCTTGGCATCCTGCCATCCAGTGGGTTGCTGCACGGTGTACTCTGCATGCCCACTCCATATAGGAGTCACTGGCTTGCTTGGGGGTCTCTCTGAACCTCCGCCGGTATACTTCTGGCGTTACTGCATACCTGGCCAACAGGGCATCTTTAACGGCCTGGTAATCTATAATGTCCTCCTCTGGGATGGCCCGAAAAGCATCGCTGGCCCGGCCGGACAATTTCCCAGAGAGGATGGTGACCCATTCGTCCGTGGGCACCCTGTGTAAGGTACACTGCCTTTCAAAGTCTGCCAAAAATCCATCAATCTCCCCCTCAGATTCCACAAAAGTTTTAAACGCAGCAAAAGGTACCTTCTTTCTTCCCACATTATTATGGGGTGCCTCCGCTGCTGCAGCTCCTCTTCCTTGCAGTTGGGCTGTTACCGCTGCTTGCACTCGTTCCACAATATCAGCTGTAGGGTTGGGGCCAAAATGTGCCAGCCTTATTTGCACTGCCCGGTTAAATTGTATTTCCTCGGGTGTTAAATCCAAGATGCCGGTCACATTAGCTCTCTCCCTTTCTTGTGCTGCATCCATCTCCAACAATTGAGCAATAATCTCTCGTTTCTTTAAATTACCTGCTGGTCGTCCTCTACGTTGCAATAACTTTTTGAGGGTAATCCGTTTCAGCTCCTCATACTGCATCGGTAGCTGTTCTGGGCGGTGGGACTCATCCCGTCGCTTGCCACCAATTGTTACGAACCTCAGCGTAAAAAAGAATGAAACCGCCGTTTAGTGGATGTACCACCTTTGCAGCATGTACGAATTACCCCTGTAGCACGCCAGCATACAAATAATCATCCAAAGATAGCCCCAAACAATCAAACGGCTTTCTGTATAATAAATCCCCCTCCAAAAACTAGACAAAGCTCCGAGTTGAGGGTAAAAACAGGAACTGTTTATTACATTCCAAGACATACAGTTACATACAGCTAAGGGGCACTCCCCTTAGCCTTGCAGGGGGGGGGGGGGGGATGAGATAAGGACCAACCAACAACCAATGAGAACTGTACATTTGAAACTGCAAGTCTTAATACACACCCCCTGCGGAGAGATGTCTCCAGCCCAGCTCAGGCTATTGTCTGTATCATGAATCCACACACTTAGACACAGGAGCAGGATGAGGGGGGGGGGGGGGGGGGGGATGGGCTGTAACATTACATTACATTACATTTACTCAATGGCATGAGTCCTGCCATCTTCCTTTGTTCAGAGGATGAATAAAGAGGAAATAAAATGCAATAAAAGTGCAATGTCCCAAACTCATAGGAAAATTACACAAAGGGGTTTACAATCCAGGGACAAGGTGATCCGTCACACATAGTGACGGTTAGCACCGTCACATCTCTTCCCCCCAAAGGTAGACTAATCCAGGTACCAGACCTCCAACTGGTCTGTGCCTGAATTAGTCAGGTAACAAGTCCCAAAGAGTCAATCCAGGGAGTTCCAAGTAAATCTGCCATGGCCCTCCCCTCCCAAACCAAAACCTATCCCATATGACCGCACTCCATCCAAACATTCAAGCATCTGGACCTCAGAATGTAAGTAGGTCTCCGTGATGTGGGCCCAGGATCTGGACTGGCAGGAACGCTGAGGTCAAGTGGCCTAGGTCGTTCCCCAGTAAGACATCGGTGGGGAGCTCCTGTATCAACCCCACATCAATCATACCTGACCCAGCACCCCAATTCAAGTGGACCCTCGCAGTGGGTATCTGGTGCACCCCTCCCCCTGCTACCCGTACCACTACTGAACCTCCAGTTCGGGCGGCATCTGGGACCAAATGTCGCTTGACCAAAGTGAGAGTGGCTCCCGTGTCTCGGAGACCTCGCACAGGCTTTCCGTTTAACTGGACAGATTGGCAATGGTGCTGGCGGTTCTCTGTAGCGGCTTTCACTGGGTCAGCTTCGTGAAGGGTACCCAATTGCATCTCGGTGGGTTTGAATATTGGTATGACTGGGGGAGCCTCTGCGTGATAGTAGGGGACCGTTGTCTTTACTGGAGGGGGTGACCCTGGTCGGATCCATGCAGCTTGGTCCCTGCTCTGGGTACAGTCTCGTTGGTAGTGCCCAACCTGCTTGCACCTGTAGCACTGTACCCCACTGCGGGATTGGTATCTGCGTGCCTGCGAGTTGGAGGAGTCCCCCCCTCTCTGTGGTAAGGGTGGTCCAAGATTGGTAATCCGGGGCTTGAGCATTGGTCTGAGGCTAGGTTGTTGCTGCCTGTGGCCATGGTAATAGTGGACGGCTTGGACCGGGTCTGCTTCATGGAGGACACCCCGACATTCCTCCTGCTCAATGCAGTGAGCAGCAGGCTGGTAGTTGCGTAGATTTCCGCCGGCTGGCCGTCTCCATGACTGCGCCTGGTTGGCTGTGTTCAACGGGCACTCCGGCCTTTTGTGCCCAAGCTGTTTGCATCCAAAGCACCGGATGGGTTGCGAATAATCCCTGGAGTTAAAACGGGGTGGCTGGGCATAGCTATCGGTTTCAGGCAAAGCCGGGGTGCGGTGTGCTGGAGCCTGGTAAATAGTAGTATTGGTGGGTGCTGCTTGTCGGTATTCCACCCTGGCAGGAGCTTTGGGCACATTATCATACAGCTTACGAGCGTCTGTATATTCATCTGCCAATCGAGCGGCTTCCGGGAAAGTGGAGGGTTTACGGTCCCGGACCCATTCTCTGACCCCGGCAGGTAACTTGTTGAAGCAATGTTCCAACATAAACACTTGTAAGATCTCCTCCCCAGATACAGCTTGGCATCCTGCCATCCAGTGGGTTGCTGCACGGTGTACTCTGCATGCCCACTCCATATAGGAGTCACTGGCTTGCTTGGGGGTCTCTCTGAACCTCCGCCGGTATACTTCTGGCGTTACTGCATACCTGGCCAACAGGGCATCTTTAACGGCCTGGTAATCTATAATGTCCTCCTCTGGGATGGCCCGAAAAGCATCGCTGGCCCGGCCGGACAATTTCCCAGAGAGGATGGTGACCCATTCGTCCGTGGGCACCCTGTGTAAGGTACACTGCCTTTCAAAGTCTGCCAAAAATCCATCAATCTCCCCCTCAGATTCCACAAAAGTTTTAAACGCAGCAAAAGGTACCTTCTTTCTTCCCACATTATTATGGGGTGCCTCCGCTGCTGCAGCTCCTCTTCCTTGCAGTTGGGCTGTTACCGCTGCTTGCACTCGTTCCACAATATCAGCTGTAGGGTTGGGGCCAAAATGTGCCAGCCTTATTTGCACTGCCCGGTTAAATTGTATTTCCTCGGGTGTTAAATCCAAGATGCCGGTCACATTAGCTCTCTCCCTTTCTTGTGCTGCATCCATCTCCAACAATTGAGCAATAATCTCTCGTTTCTTTAAATTACCTGCTGGTCGTCCTCTACGTTGCAATAACTTTTTGAGGGTAATCCGTTTCAGCTCCTCATACTGCATCGGTAGCTGTTCTGGGCGGTGGGACTCATCCCGTCGCTTGCCACCAATTGTTACGAACCTCAGCGTAAAAAAGAATGAAACCGCCGTTTAGTGGATGTACCACCTTTGCAGCATGTACGAATTACCCCTGTAGCACGCCAGCATACAAATAATCATCCAAAGATAGCCCCAAACAATCAAACGGCTTTCTGTATAATAAATCCCCCTCCAAAAACTAGACAAAGCTCCGAGTTGAGGGTAAAAACAGGAACTGTTTATTACATTCCAAGACATACAGTTACATACAGCTAAGGGGCACTCCCCTTAGCCTTGCAGGGGGGGGGGGGGATGAGATAAGGACCAACCAACAACCAATGAGAACTGTACATTTGAAACTGCAAGTCTTAATACACACCCCCTGCGGAGAGATGTCTCCAGCCCAGCTCAGGCTATTGTCTGTATCATGAATCCACACACTTAGACACAGGAGCAGGATGAGGGGGGGGGGGGGGGGGGGGATGGGCTGTAACATTACATTACATTACATTTACTCAATGGCATGAGTCCTGCCATCTTCCTTTGTTCAGAGGATGAATAAAGAGGAAATAAAATGCAATAAAAGTGCAATGTCCCAAACTCATAGGAAAATTACACAAAGGGGTTTACAATCCAGGGACAAGGTGATCCGTCACACATAGTGACGGTTAGCACCGTCACAGTCATTGTCTTGTTGAAAGGTAAACCTTCGGCCCAGTCTGAGGTCCAGAGCACTCTGGAGAAGGTTTTTGTCCAGGATATCCCTGTACTTGGCCGCATTCATCTTTCCCTCGATTGCAACCAGTTGCCCTGTCCCTGCAGCTGAAAAACACCACCATGCTTCACTGTTGGGACTGTATTGGACAGGTGATGAGCAGTGCCTGGTTTTCTCCACACATACCGCTTAGAATGAAGGCCAAAAAGTTCTATTTTGGTCTCATCAGACCAGAGAATCTTATTTCTCACCATCTTGGAGTCCTTCAGGTGTTTTTTAGCAAACTCCATGCGGGCTTTCATGTGTCTTACACTGAGGAGAGGCTTCCGTCGGGCCACTCTGCCATAAAGCCCCGACTGGTGGAGGGCTGCAGTTATGGTTGACTTTCTACAACTTTCTCCCATCTCCTGACTGCATCTCTGGAGCTCAGCCACAGTGATCTTTGGGTTCTTCTTTACCTCTCTCACCAAGGCTCTTCTCCCCCGATAGCTCAGTTTGGCCGGACGGCCAGCTCTAGGAAGGGTTCTGGTCATCCCAAACGTCTTCCATTTGAGGATTATTGAGGCCATTGTGCTCTTAGGAACCTTAAGTGCAGCAGAAATCTTTTTGTAACCTTGGCCAGATCTGTGCCTTGCCACAATTCTGTCTCTGAGCTCTTCAGGCAGTTCCTTTGACCTCATGATTCTCATTTGCTCTGACATGCATTGTGATCTGGAAGGTCTTATATAGACAGGTGTTTGGCTTTCCTAATCAAGTCCAATCAGTATAATAAAACACAGCTGGACTCAAATGAAGGTGTAGAACCATCTCAAGGATGATCAGAAGAAATGGAAAGCACCTGAGTAAAATATATGAGTGTCACAGCAAAGGGTCTGAATACTTAGGACCATGTGATATTTCAGTTTTTCTTTTTTAATAAATCTGCAACAATGTCAACAATTCTGTGTTTTTCCGTCAATATGGGGAGCTGTATGTACATTCATGAGGAAGAAGAATGAACCTAAATGATTTTAGCAAATGGCTGCAATATAACAAAGAGTGAAAAATTTAAGGGGGTCTGAATACTTTCCGTACCCACTGTATATCACATAAGACCTGGTTGGAAGCAGCTCATCAGCCCGTGACCACACTCTGCTGAGTAGATAGTAATCAGTAATAGTAATCCTCACTATTGGCCCATTATGATGAATGGTTCCAACGACCAACAGTAAGGCTTGCCCTGGTTGAGAGATTGAGTCAGGTAAGTCATTGAATGAAGAGTTGAAGAGACCAAAGTGACAAGTGACCAAAAGTTTTTTTGGTCACTTTTATTGCTGTCTGAGGCCTTCCTGGGGACATTCGCTATCCTGGCAATGCCACCAGGACAAACAGTCATGTGAAATGCCAGATTTCCAATTTAATACTGGAACAGGAGGTGAGGAGAATTCTTCCAATGATAACACCTGTTCTGGTGAGATCTGGTACTGATATTGGATTAGAAGACCTAGCTTACAATTGGTGTACCAATTTATCCTAAAGATGTTCAGCAGGGTTGAGGTCAGGGCTCTAGGCACTTGGATTCCTCCACACCGAACTTGTCAAGCCATGGCTTTATGGACATGGCTTTGTGCATAAGGGCAAAGTCTTGCTGGAACTGAAAAGAGTGGTTCCGAATCCCAATGTACACAAGTATGCACAGTGCTTTTTTCCCCAGAGAATAGGTGCAGGAACTCCCCCTTTCGAAATTACCCTTGTCTCCGCCCCTACCTTCCTCTTTTCCTTTCCTTGATTCCACCCCCTTCCCACCTCCCAGTACTGCCCCTTTTAGAGAATACAGAACCAAGTATTATTTTGTGATACTAGGTAATTTGTATAGAATGCGTTAATAATACCAAGAATAGAAGAATAATAGATCCCCTGCAGCCAAAAACAATAGACCCCCTCAGCAACAGTAGATCCCACTAGCAACAATGGACCACCCACAGCAAAATACACCCAGCAACAATAGACCCCCAGCAGCAACAACAGATCTCCCTGTAGACAGCATCAATAGACCCACCAGAAGCCTGACACAATAAACTGTTCCCTCAACAGAAAATCCCTCCCAGCAACAATTGACCCCCCAGCAACATAAGACCAAACCCAGCAATAATAGATCTGCCACAAGCAACAATAGACCTTCCCCCAGTAAAAATAGATCCCTTCCAGAAAGAATAGGTCCTCCAGCAGCAACAGAAGACCCCCCCAGCAACTATATATCCCCTCCAGCAACAATAGATCCTCCAGCATCAACAGACACTGTAGCAAACCCAGAACCCCTTTCTATTACATACATTCAGTGCTGGAGGTGCCGGAACTGCTGAAAAAAAGCCCTGAGTATGCATATATACCCACTAGATTTCCTGAGGGAGAGCCTGCCCTGGCCTGGCCTTCTCTTGCTTCCATATCCTCGCTACTGGCCCATTACTGTGATGAGCGGCCTCAACAACCAACAGTAAAGCTTAGAAGGTGGGGGTGTGAGGCTGAGCTCTGTCCTTCCAAATCTGGTCAATATTTGTTGACTAGTGAAGGGCTTGGAGTTATAAGAATAAGAAAAAGGAATTGGTAGGCACCATAGTATTGGAGGTGCTGGAAATGAGAGACCACTGGTAGTTGAGGTCATTTTTGACTTTAGTTTTTTTGACTAAAAATGCTCATGTCTTGTTGTTTCCATGCATTGGGTTGGCAGTTTTGCCTTTCTCCCAGATTTTATTTTTAACCACTGTGCTATGTCAAGGCTGGCCAATTTCAGCCCTTGAGAACAAAACAGAGGCCAAGGTCTTGGGTCTGAAGCAATAACCATGTTTGCCTTGCTTCCAATAGTATTTAGTTCATTAAAACAGGTTTGATTTTATAACAAAAAAAAATAATATAAAGTGTAGTTTTGCATGACATTTAATATTATTGAAAATGATCCTCTGTTTTCTAAAGCTGCTTAAAAATGCCCTTCCTTGACCCCATGGCATTGGACATATTACTGATGGACTCATAGCTTTTTCCAGTAGTCGGCACAAAGCTTAAAATCTAATTATAGACCTCTCCTGCAGCAGAGGTATAATTATTGGTGAGACACCTTAAGTCCCGGTTCACACTACCGCGACTTGTCAGGCGACTTGGCCTACTGACAAGTCGCGGTCCATTCAGTGCAATGGGAACCGTTCTAATAGGAGCAACTGAAGTCACTCCGACTTAGAAAACGTTTCCTGCACTACTTTTGACTGAAGTCGGAGCTACTTGCATTGACTTCCATTATGTGAAGTCCGTGCAAGTCGCGCCGAAGTCGCGGTGCACAGCGACTTTACTAGTCGCCCCCGAAGTCGGATCGCCATAGTGTGAACCGACACTTAAACTAAATGAACGCAGAGGCTGCTGACTTTCTGATGACAAAACAAACAGACTGAGCAGGTGTTTATAATGAAGGCAGACCCTTCCAGTTAGCAGTCAGATTGCTAAAAGGGTTATTCAAGGCTTGCATCAAAACCTTCAGAACAGGGTATGGGAATTTTTTTTTTTAATTCATTGTGCCTGAAAATCGGGGTTAGAGAGAGGGTGGAGTGGAGCCTGTAGCTGTGTAGCACACCATGTCGAGTGGTGGGTGTGGTCAAATTGCGCTAACAGAGGGGGCTTAAAAAAGCATGGATAAATAAAACCTGAGCCTACTCTGCTTTGGGTCAAGAATGCATAGAGAACAGCAGTCAGGAGTAAGTACTGCACATTGTGCAGGAGTCAGGGGTAAGTAATGCACAGAGTGCAGGGATCAGGATTATGCAATTTACCGAGTGCAGGGGTCAGGAGTAAGTAATGCACAGAGTGCAGGGATCAGGAGTATGCAATTTACAGAGTGCAGGGGTCAGGAGTAAGTAATGGTCAGAGTTCCAAAGGAAAAATGCGATGCTTAGCACCTTGCTCCTGCACTCAGAACCTGGTTCTCGAACACCCTCTATCACGGGACTTTTCACTTTGCATCACTAGACCTTGCTGCCCTCTATGACCGGGGTGGTCGACTTGACACTGTGAACATAAACAAAAAAAGAGGGCACACCAGCCTAGCGCATTATCCTCAGTAGGCTTTTATTAATAAATAATTAAAAAGTGTCTACTCACAAACAAGTGATGTAAACCAGCATATTAAATCTGACAGACAACATCCATAGTGTTGGAGTCCACTGTCTAAGTCCAGGAGATCGTCTGACGCGTTTCGAGGCACTGTAACAAATGCACAGAGGGACAGGGAGTAACAAATGCACAGAGTGCAGGGTCGGGAGTAACAAATGCACAGGGTGCATGGGTTGGGAGTATGCAATGCACAGAGTGTAGGAGTCAGGAGTAAGAAATGCTCAGAGTGCATGGTTTGGGAGTATGCAATGCACAGAGTATAGGAGTCAGGAGTAAGAAATGCTCAGAGTGCATGGGTTTGGAGTATGCAATGCACAGAGTGTAGGGGTCAGGAGTAAGAAATGCACAGGGTGCATGGGTTGGGAGTATGCAATGCACAGAGTATAGGGGTCAGGAGTAAGTAATGCACAGAGTGCATGGGTTGGGAGTATGCAATGCACAGAGTGTAGGGGTCAGGAGTAAGAAATGCTCAGAGTGCATATGTTTGGAGTATGCAATGCACAGAGTGTAATAGTCAGGAGTAAGAAATGCTCAGAGTGCATGGGTTTGGAGTATGCAATGCACAGAGTGTAGGGGTCAGGAGTAAGAAATGAACAGGGTGCATGGGTTGGGAGTATGTAATACACAGAGTGTAGGGGTCAGGAGTAAGAAATGCTCAGAGTGCATAGGTTTGGAGTATGCAATGCACAGAGTGTAGGGGTCAGGAGTAAGAAATGCACAGGGTGCATGGGTTGGGAGTATGCAATGCACAGAGTGTAGGGGTCAGGAGTAAGAAATGTACAGGGTGCATGGGTTGGGAGTATGCAATGCACAGAGTGTAGGGGTCAGGAGTAAGAAATGCACAGAGTACATGGGTTGGGAGTATGCAATGCACAGAGTGTAGGGGTCAGGAGTAAGAAATGAACAGGGTGCATGGGTTGGGAGTATGCAATACACAGAGTGTAGGGGTCAGGAGTAAGAAATGCTCAGAGTGCATAGGTTTGGAGTATGCAATGCACAGAGTGTAGGGGTCAGGAGTAAGAAATGCACAGGGTGCATGGGTTGGGAGTATGCAATGCACAGAGTGTAGGGGTCAGGAGTAAGAAATGCACAGAGTGCATGGGTTGGGAGTATACAATGCACAGAGTGTAGGGGTCAGGAGTAAGAAATGCACAGGGTGCATGGGTTGGGAGTATGCAATGCACAGAGTGTAGGGGTGTAACGCTCCTGCGTTTTACGTATGATGTGGATTTTCAGCTGCAGAAATATTCCACTTCAGTAGTCATGTAGAGAAACGCTGAGACACCATTCCCAACTCTCAATGACTCATCATGTGTGGATGATCTCAATTCAGCAAGTAAATACACACACTCAATAAGATGTTTCCTAGAGTGACTTATGTATATAGTAACACAGTGATGATAGGCTGAAGAGACAGGTTGGGTAGAGATGGTAGATGACAGACACTTGAAAGGAAATGTTCTTGAAAGTAAGATAGTAGCAGATGGGATGCAGATAGGTTTAGCAATCATGTATGGTAGCAGATGACAGTGTAGCAGGTGGACATACAAGAGAGATCAACCCAGTGCAAGAACAGGTGGTAGTAGGCTCAAGAGCTAGCAATCTTAGATAATGCAGATGTAGTAATAGTCCTTAGTATGCAGAGCTAGATAGTGTAAGCTTTAGTATAAATGTTATAGAGGGTTCCCCTGTGGAGTACTTATCACTAATAGCAATGTAGCAGAGGAGAGGTTCGGCAAAAGCGGATGATCCGGTAGCGGGATACAGGGATCAGCGCAGCGTGGTTCCGACAGCGAGGTATGCTTGCAAGCATGAGAGCTTCAAGACAGGTTAGCATCAAGGCACAAAGCAGTTTGAACGAACACATGTGAGTGAGAGCCGGCGATCTAAATAGCCATCCAGTCCGGCGCTCAGTGATGACAGCATCAGTCTTAAAGGTGTATGCGCACCTTACCAAAAGAGAATGGTGGGGCGCATACACTTATGAAAGAGTAATTAGGGTACCCAAAGGTACCAGAACATTACAGTACCCCCCCCCCCCCCCCCTTAAGGCCGGATCCTGAAGGCCTCTGGAGCTGGTTTGTATGGGTACTTCGCATGAAAATTGCGGATTAATCTAGAGGCATGTATGTCAGAGGTGTTTAGCCAGGTGTCGTCTTGGGGCCCATAGTTCTTCCATCGAACCAAGTACTGAAGTCTTCCTCTGTGGATACGAGAATCCAGAATCTCTTTTATCTCATATTCTTCTCCACCTTCAACTTGTACAGGAGGAGGAGGTGGGATAGTAGGCCTTATTCCTTGGTCAGGAACATGGGGCTTCAGTAGCGACACATGGAAAATGGGATGTATTTTGAGGTCTATTGGCAATGTAAGCTGTACTGCAGCTTTTCCAATAAGTTTCTTGATTGGGAAAGGTCCCAAGAACAGAGGTCCAAGCTTTTTGCTAGGGATTTTCAGTCTTAAATTTTTTGTTGAGAGCCAAACGAGGTCCCCGATAGCGTACTGAGGAGAAGGTCTTCTGCGAAGATCATAGTACTTCTTTTGTTGACTATGAGCGTGTGCAATGGTAGTATTAAGCAAACCCAGAGAGTCCTTTATTTGGGTAAGATAGTCTGAGGCTACTGGGTTATTTAAAGGAAGGATGCGTGGTGGAAGAATAGAGGGATGAAACCCATAGTTCAAGTAGAACGGACTCTGCTTGGTCGTACTGTGGGTTGCGTTGTTGTAGGCAAATTCTGCCAGAGGGAGAAGATCCACCCAATCATCCTGTTGGTAAGAAGTGTAACAACGTAAATACTGCTCGATGCATTGGTTGACTCTTTCAGTCTGTCCGTTGGTCTGCGGATGGTAAGGAGAGGTGAGCTTCCACTCGATCCGTAGTATGTGACATAGTTCTTGCCAGAACTTGGAAATAAATTGTGATCCACGGTCAGACAGAAGAGTTTTTGGGATACCATGTAACTTAAAGACATGTTTCATCAGGAGTTCTGCCGTTTGTTTGGACGAAGGTAGTCTGCGAATAGCAATGAAATGTGTCATTTTTGTCAGATGGTCCACTGACACTAAGATGGTATTAAATCCTTTGGAAGGAGGCAATTCCACTATAAAGTCCAAGGACACAACTTCCCATGGAGTTTGGGGTATTGGTAGACTGCATAGTAGACCGGATGGTCTCGTAGTGTCAATTTTGGACCTGGCACAGACATTGCATGAGGAGACGAATTTTTGTATAGATGTTTTCATGTCAGGCCACCAGAATTGCCTGGTAATCAGATTAAGAGTCTTTGTCATACCCATATGTCCTGCCATAGGCACATCATGCGATAATTCCAAGATCTTGGTGCGTATGGTAGGTGGTATGTAAAGTTTGTCGTTGTAGTAGAGGAAGCCTTCTGCATCAGTATTTAGTTGTGGTGGGGGTGAATCCAAACTTATACCATGCAAAACCTCTTCCTTCAAGGAACGGACAACTCCAATAATGCGTTTGTGAGGTATTATAGGAACGGAAGGGATTTCGAAGTAGTTTTCTTCAGTTAGTCGTGATAGTGCATCCGCCTTTTTGTTCTTATCTGCAGGTGTGTAGGTCACTAGGAAGTTAAACCTTAGAAAGAATAGTGACCATCGTACCTGTCGGTGAGAGAGAGTTTTGTTAGTCTGAAGATATTGGAGATTTTTATGGTCCGTGTATATAAGTATTGGTAATTGGGTGCCTTCGAGTAGATGTCGCCAATTCTCCAGAGCCAATTTTATAGCAAGCAGTTCCTTTTCACCCACGGGGTAATTTATCTCTGGACTGCTTAGGGATTTAGAAAAAAAGGCGACTGGATGAAGTGGTGAAGTGTGAGTTGGTCGTTGGGAGAGTATTGCCCCTACTGCCATGTTTGACGCATCTACTTCCAGAATGTATTGGAGGGATGGGTCTGGATGGCGTAATATGGGAGCAGAAGTAAACCTTGTCTTTAACAGGTGAAAAGCTTTATTTGCTTCATCTGACCATTTGAATGGTTTTTTAATGCTAGTGAGCTGTGTGAGGGGTCTCACAATGGCAGAGAAGTTTCTGATGAACTTCCTGTAGAAATTCGAAAATCCAAGGAATCGCTGAAGCGCCTTGCGTGTGGTTGGTGTAGGCCAATCCTGAACGCAGGATATCTTACTCATGTCCATCTCGATTCCTGTTTTGGATATGATGTAGCCTAGAAACAGTACCTCTTCTTTATGAAACAAGCATTTTTTCAGTTTCACATAAAGGTTGTGTGCAAGCAATCTCGATAATACTAGTCTTACATGTCTTATGTGTTCAGACAGGGATCGTGAATATATAAGTATATCGTCCAGATATACCACAACACAGACATCTAGTAAGTCTCTGAAAATATCGTTTATAAATCGTTGAAAAACTGCAGGGGCGTTGCATAGCCCGAATGGCATCACAAGATATTCGAACAATCCGTATCTGGTTCTGAATGCAGTCTTCCACTCGTGTCCAGCACGGATTCGAATGAGATTGTATGCTCCTTTCAGATCCAATTTTGAAAAATAGGTAGCTCCACGCACCTGCTCAATGAGCTCAGGGATAAGCGGTAGAGGATAGCGATCTTTTATTGTAATAGCATTCAATTGCCTATAGTCGATGATAGGCCTGAGACTTGAGTCCTTATTGCGGACAAAAAAGAGTCCTGCTGCTGTGGAAGAAGTGGAAGGTCTAATAAAACCTTTCTTCAAATTCCCATCCAAATAGTCTTTGAGATGGGAAAGTTCATCCTGTGAAAGAGGATAAACATGACCGAACGGCAATTTGCTATTTGGGAGTAGATCAATACTACAATCATAGTCTCGATGGGGAGGTAGTGCTTGAGCATTTTTTTCAAGAAAAACCTCAGAGAGATCCTGATAACATAGTGGTGCAATCTCATCTGTCACCACAGACAGGATCTTCCCGAAAGACGGGAGGTTACACGTACCCTCGCAATAGCAAGAGAGGAAGGCCAGGGTCCGTTCCTTCCAATCTATGGTTGGTTGATGTGTGTGCAACCAGGGAAGTCCCAACACAATGGGAAAGTGGGGTGAAGGTATTAGATCGAAGGTAGTGGTCTCCATATGAGACCCGTTAGTAGTGACTAGGAGTGCCTGTGTCTGATCAGTGATTGGACCAGAGGATAAAGGAACACCGTTAATAAGACTTACTGAGACAGGTTTAAGTTTAGAAATAATAGGAACTTTATTTAAAGCAGCAAAACGTATGTCAATATAATTTCCACAAGATCCTGTGTCAATCATGGCCTTAGTAGTAATCCTGTTCTGGTCCCACTGTAATGTTAAGCAAACAGAAAGGTAAGGGTTAGTGATTGAAGTTGTCAATCCCCCTAGGAGGACATGTGAACACTCACCCTTCTTTTTGTAGACTAGGGGACAGACGTTTATCTTGTGATCCGGGGATGCACAGTACAAGCAGAGATTACCAGATCGTCTTTTGGCTCTTTCCATAGTTGATAGAGGTGGGCGTATGGTCCCTACCTCCATAGGAATGGGGTCAACGGCCGAAATCCGAGAAGAACTGGATAATGGCATTCCCATTTTCTCAGCCTTTCTTTCTCGTAGTCTTCTATCTATGGTGATACTGAGTTGTATCAATGCATCCAGGGTTTTTGGCAGATCCGCTCGGGCGAGCTCGTCTTTAACGGCCTCTGATAGGCCAAGCCTAAATTGGGTTTTCAGAGATGCATCATTCCATTCTGAATCAAGGGTCCATCTCTTGAATTCTGCGACAAAGTCTTCTACAGGTCTCCTACCTTGTTTCAAGGATCTTAATTGAAGATCGGCAGTACTCTGCCTATTGGGATCATCATATAGGCTAGTGAGTTCTGCTAGGAACAAGGCATAGGAGTTGAGAAGCTGGTCGTTTTTCTCAAAAAGAGAGTCTGCCCAGGCCCGAGGATCGCCTGTTAGGTAAGAAATAATAGTACAAACCTTAATGTGATCAGTAAGGTAGGTACGGGGTTTTAGCAAGAAAAGTAACTCACATGCGTTTTTAAATTCGTGAAATTTTTTGCGATCGCCTGTAAATACCAAAGGAGGATTTATTTTGGGTTCAGGGGACTGAGCAGTGGTAAGTTGTGTCAGTCTAATTACCTTCTGCGACAGAGCCTGATTGTCTTCTTTTAATTCAGCAAGTGCGTGTATTAACGCAGTTACTTGCTGTTTTAATTGTGTCATCTGAGTGGTTATTTCTGCTGAATCCATTTGTGGTTCGTTCAATCTGTAACGCTCCTGCGTTTTACGTATGATGTGGATTTTCAGCTGCAGAAATATTCCACTTCAGTAGTCATGTAGAGAAACGCTGAGACACCATTCCCAACTCTCAATGACTCATCATGTGTGGATGATCTTAATTCAGCAAGTAAATACACACACTCAATAAGATGTTTCCTAGAGTGACTTATGTATATAGTAACACAGTGATGATAGGCTGAAGAGACAGGTTGGGTAGAGATGGTAGATGACAGACACTTGAAAGGAAATGTTCTTGAAAGTAAGATAGTAGCAGATGGGATGCAGATAGGTTTAGCAATCATGTATGGTAGCAGATGACAGAGTAGCAGGTGGACATACAAGAGAGATCAACCCAGTGCAAGAACAGGTGGTAGTAGGCTCAAGAGCTAGCAATCTTAGATAATGCAGATGTAGTAATAGTCCTTAGTATGCAGAGCTAGATAGTGTAAGCTTTAGTATAAATGTTATAGAGGGTTCCCCTGTGGGGTACTTATCACTAATAGCAATGTAGCAGAGGAGAGGTTCGGCAAGAGCGGATGATCCGGTAGCGGGATACAGGGATCAGCGCAGCGTGGTTCCGACAGCGAGGTATGCTTGCAAGCATGAGAGCTTCAAGACAGGTTAGCATCAAGGCACAAAGCAGTTTGAACGAACACATGTGAGTGAGAGCCGGCGATCTAAATAGCCATCCAGTCCGGCGCTCAGTGATGACAGCATCAGTCTTAAAGGTGTATGCGCACCTTACCAAAAGAGAATGGTGGGGCGCATACACTTATGAAAGAGTAATTAGGGTACCCAAAGGTACCAGAACATTACAAGGGGTCAGGAGTAAGAAATGCACAGAGTACATGGGTTGGGAGTATGCAATGCACAGAGTGTAGGGGTCAGGAGTAAGAAATGCAAAGAGTGCATGGGTTTGGAGTATGCAATGCACAGAGTGTAGTGGGTCAGGAGTAAGAAATGCACAGGGTGCATGGGTTGGGAGTATGCAATGCACAGAGTGTAGGGGTCAGGAGTAAGAAATGCACAGAGTGCATGGGTTGGAAGTATGCAATGCAGAGTGTAGGGGTCAGGAGCAAGAAATGCACAGAATGCATGGGTTTGGAGTATGCAATGCAGAGTGTAGGGGTCAGGAGCAAGAAATGCACAGAATGCATGGGTTGGGAGTATGCAATGCACAGAGTGTAGGGGTCAGGAATGTGTAACATGCAGAATTCAGGGGTCAGTAAAGCGTAGTAGGAGTGTAGGGGTTAAAAGTAAGAAAGTGAGCGTCCCTAGCAAAAATTCCTTTGTAAAAGTGTAAAAAGCCCTTCACAATATTTCCCAGCATATTTGCATCCACACTACTCATAAAACATCCTCAAGATTCTGCAAACATAACACATCTGGGCCCCATTAAAGCAAATCATCTTCCAATAGCATTGCCATTGCCAGCATCAGCGAACATTTACAGCCACAAGATTTCCCAGAACTTTGTGTATATTGTTTTTGTAGCACTATCCCCGTAGGGCCTGCTGGATGATGACTTGACAGGCTCCCCCAGTTACCAACACACGGTTACTTTGAGATATAGTTCATTGATCCCTCCTTGCTCCTAATGGCTCATCACACAATGAACAGCCTAGGGGTGTTGTTTTTTTAATGTTTATTTGGAACTTGGATAGGAGAAGGAAATAGTGGGATAATTCAATTCAAACTATATACATCAGCTATATACATCTATCTCTAGACCTCATAGGTTGATTGGAAATAGCTGGGCTGCTTGATCCACACCGCCACAAGTGTGGAAAAGGTTAGGTCTCTTCCTCTTCACTTCCTAGCAAGCAACTTAATGGATGACAACTTATCTTCAGGACACTTTCACTAGCATACCCTTTCAACCGACACCCATCCACTGACTATCCAAGGAGCAGGGGTGCCCCCCCCCCCAGGTCAGACCCCTTGACACAGATCTGTACTCACTGTACCGCAGAGCCAGATCCTCCAGTGTCTCCCCTCTCAGTCAGCTCCTCTGGACCTCTGGGTTCAGTTCCTCACTGCTACTCTCCAGGCCCCCAGTACGACCCTCTTGAGGCCTTATGACACCTACAGAGGAGGAGGAGCCGCCTCCCTCCATTTGGACTCTGCTATCCAGACGAAAGACCACGAGCACATGTGCTCCTGGCTTTTTTTCAGTATCCCAGCATGCACCAAGGCACTTTTCCTCTGCCAAATCACCAGGGCTGTATTAAACGCCTATGCAGCCATTCGTCAGGTTTCCTTCCACTGTCCAATATGCCTCCCTATTGGACCAGTGTTAAACACTCTCCAGACAGAACTAGTTGCACCTGAGCACAATGAGCAGACCTCACTAACAGATCCTGCTCTCTGGTAGGCAGAGAACAATATAGATTTGCCTGCAGCTCTTCTGGTAAGCAGACAGAGCTCAAACTATACTTTCTACCTACATAGGAGAGTGCTACATTTTATAGCCCCTTCTTACCACCCTCTTTGAGGTTTCTTGGCATAGTAAGGCAATCTATCTAGTCATGTACTGTACAAGCCACCACAGGAGAGCTCTTCTGCGGTATCCTTCGTGTAAGCATAGTAATGGCTCCCGGCGTGCCACATGGTGGCACAGGCTGACAACGTGACTGCATGTGTGAGTGATGTCACTATGTTTATGTAGCACCCTTTAGTGTGTGTTGGAAGTAGTTGTTAGAGCCCATTCACACTAATACGACTTGTCAGCCTGACAAGTCGCGGTACGTCACGGTCCCATTGTGTGGTACAGGAACCGTTCTAATAGGAGCGACACAAGTCGCTCCGACTTAGAAAAAGGTTCCTGTACTACTTCGGGGCGACCTGGAGCGACTTGCATAGACATTAATTCTGTGAAGTCCGTGCAAGTCGCGCCGAAGTCGCGCTGCACGCAAATTCACAGGTCGCCCCTGAAATCGTGCCGCATTGGTGTGAACCGGCACTTAGTGTAGAAAAAAATTGCTTGGCTGAGGGCCAGGCTTGGGTTGTGAATCTGGATCAGGGTTCAGTGACTTATGGGCTGGATGACTCATCTGACAGCTCTCTTTGGCACTTTCCCCTGGTCTGGAACTTAATAGAAACTTCCAGAGCTGGAGGGTGGGTGTAAGGAGGGGCTGACATGCATATTTATGAGGCCTTAGCCAATCCCTAGCTTTTAGGCTGGCAGGGGGCAGCTTACCTTACACGAGTTATTCTAGCAGGGGCATTCGGGTGGAAGAGGCAGATGGAGTGCTGAGGAGGCTGTCAGTGACCCTTGAGGATGCCCCCTAGTCTGGGGGGGGGGGGTGACCTCAGGTGCTAGAAGGATGCAAAACACACGGAGAAAGCCCTTCCTGGAGGCACGGGAGCAAGAAGAGGACAGCGGGAGCAAGTTGGCACATCTAGGAGATCTCCTGGGAGTCAGCCAGGTGGGCTGGTGAGTGACAGTCTGGAGGACCTTGGGGAGAAGTTAGCCTGGAGGGCTAGTGAAAGGGGCAGCTGCAGCCAGGTGAGTTGGCAGTACCTGAAATGGTGGTGCTGGGATCAGTAGCCACAGGCGTGATGCAAGCTGGACACTGAATTTTTTGCTACACAACCAAGGGGCTTTGGGTTCCTGCCTGTAATGGGGTATTGCTTTATCTGAGTGACTGTTGGATAATTCACAGTGTTCCATTTGGGTTCTGTAAGCAAGTGAGTGCTGGAGGAAGAAGTGGAGCTGTGCATAGAGACTGCATATTGGAAGAGTTGTCCCTGAAATTGTTCTGAAGTCAACTAGGCATCCCATAATCTTCCATCCCTATCCAAGTTATATACCTCAATAAATAACAAAAAAAAAAAAAAAGTCACAGACTGTTTTTTCTGACTCAAGAGTGCCTGTGAAAATTTGGTGTGCCTAGCTGTGCAAGGTGGGGGTATCCCAGTTATTTAAAGCCCTTAGGGGGTGCGCTACATTTACAAATATTGTAAAAATGTGTGTAACCACTTGACCGCCAGGCCTTTCTGGCACTTTTGTTAACATGTGTAGCACCCTCCTAGGTCTAGCATCTATTTGCTCCTGCTTATCAGGGGAGCCTGATCTGTTAGTTTGCCTGTCATGTGTTTCTAGGTGTGATTCACTAGGTCTGAGGGAGTGTCCCCACTGCATCCAATGAGGGAGCTTGTTGGACAGTGGAAGAAACCCAGCCAGTGATACATCGTGTTTTATGGCAGTCCCAGTGCGAGGGCATTGCTGCAATGCCTTCTGGGATTGCCCATAAATACAGAGGGGGCATGTAACAGGGCGCCTTTTGGCAGGAGCAAAGTCCCAGGAGGAGGTGGACGGCTGTAGGTGTGAGGAAGGGGGTTCAGGCGGTCGGCCTAGTGAACCAGGTGGAGCTGAGCTGCAGAGGATCCAGAGCACTGACAAGTGGAGCTGCTGGCAGAGACTTTTGGGAAAAACAGTATAGTGAGTACCAGGAGTTTTGCCTAAAGGTCTGCCTAAGAGAGGGGACCACTCCAGAGAGGCCAGGGGATCAAGGAGCTAGCTCACACCAGGAAGTGTACGGTAAAGGGGGTGCCGTGTAGTTGACCCTGAAGAATAGGAACAAAGGGGGTGCCAGGAAGGGGCCTGAAGATTGTTCTGCAGTACAGTAGAGTTTACCTCAGGATATAGTTTACCTCAGGATATAGTTTACCTCAGGATATAGTTTACCTCAGGAAGCTCACTTAATTCTACTTCACAGCTAAGGGCAAAGTGAAGCAGCGGCCTAGCCGTGACTAGCATTATACAGAATTTTTCAGCGTTACTCAGCATTTTCAAATTGTCCCAGCCAATTGTGCATAGCTGTATAAAGTTGGAGTATCCCACTCATTCCCTTCTCCTATCCAAGTTCCAAATAAAAACACAAAAACCAAAGCTACCGGTGTCAGGGTTCAGCATCAGCTAGGGCAGGGGTCTGCAACCTTTAAGACATAAAGAGCCACTTGGACCCGTTTCCGAAGGAAAAAAAAAAACTGGGAGCCGCAAAACCTACAAAAACCTACCGGGGGGTCGAAAACAGGGGCGTAATTAGAAATCACAGGGCCCCATAGCAAAATTTGCTATGCCCAATGATCATACCCCAATGCAGAGACCAGCGTACATGCCCCTTTCAATGCAGTGACCAGCATACATGCCCCTTTCAATGTAGTGACCAGCATTCATTCCCCCTTACAATGTAGTGACCAGCGTACATGCCCCTTACAATGTAGTGACCAGCGTACATGCCCCCTTACAATGTAGTGACCAGCGTACATGCCCCTTTCAATGTAGTGACCAGCGTACATGCCCCTTTCAATGTAGTGACCAGCGTACATGCCCCTTACAATGAAGTGACGAGCGTACATGCCCCTTTCAATGTAGTGACCAGCATACATGCCCCTTTCAATGTAGTGACCAGCGTACATGCCCCTTTCAATGTAGTGACCAGCGTACATGCCCCTTTCAATGTAGTGACCAGCGTACATGCCCCTTTCAATGCAGTGACCAGCGTACATGCCCCCTTACAATGTAGTGACCAGCATACATGCCCCCTTACAATGTAGTGACCAGCGTACATGCCCCTTTCAATGCAGTGACCAACATACATGCCCTCTTTCAATGCAGAGGCCAGCGTGCGTGTGTGCCCCCTTCAAAGCAGTGTGTGGGCCCCCCCCCCCCCCGAGGCATCACTTCACTTGCCTCACACTGGTGCTTGGCGTGCTGCTGCTGCTGACGTCTTCTTCGTCCTGCATGCGCGCCGCTGCCCTCCTCTCCGACAGCGGGCGGGAAGGTGACGTCGGGACGGTCGGGACGGTGCGTGACTAACGCACGCACTGCCCCCCACGCGACGTCACAGCCAGGACAGCGCCACAGTGGGGAGTGTCGGGGCGCACAGTGCGCCTCCTCCCCTCGCTATCATCCGCCCCGGAGCCACGGCAAAGGTTCAAAAGAGCCGCATGCGGCTCCGGAGCCACGGGTTGCAGACCTATGAGCTAGGGAGACCAGACACATGTAGCTACACACCAAAACAATATAGATAGCCTTAGGGCCCTTTCACACGGCCGCTCCGTATGTCCGCAAATCATCCTATTTTTTTGCGGATGATTTGCGGATATAATGTAAGTCTATGGCATTGCGGATGTCAGGGGAATACCATCCGCTGACATCCGATTTTCTTCCTGTCAGTTCTGTTCCGTTTTTTGGAACTGAACAAAACCCTATTTTTGTTCTGTTCAAAAAATGGAAAGGAAGGAAAATCGGATGTCAGCGGTGTCATCCGCTGACATCCGCAAACCCCCATAGACTTACATTATGTCCACATATCATCCGCAAACGGATGGGATGATATGTGGGCATACGGAGCGGATGACAGAAATGTCATCCGCTCCGTGGAAAAAAAAAAGGACCGCAGCGGAGCTTTCACACAGAGCGGCCGTGTGAAAGAGCCCTTAAAGAGGAAGTAAACCCTCCTCTGACACTTGTACCTATAGGTAAGCCTATGATAAGGCTTACCTATAGGTACTGTAAATATCTCCTAAACATGTACCGTTTAGGAGATATTTACCTTACATGCAGCCAGTGACGTCACTGGCGCATGCGCTCTGAAGGAACGGCCGCTGGTGCCGTTCCTTCAGAGTCCCGTGCCGTGACCATCGGCTCCCGCACGCGTGCACGGGAGTGACGTCACTGCGGCTCCGGCCAATCAGATGGCCGGATGCCGCGATCCCAGAAGACGGGCGACTGGACATGTCGCCCGTCATAGAGGTAAGCGGACTGCGCGCGGGGGCTCGTTCTAAGGTAAGTATTGCATAATGAGCTAGTATGCGATGCATACTAGCTCATTATGTGTTTCTCTTTCAGGTCGACCAAAAAAAAAAAAAGTGTGTATGAGTTTACAACCTCTTTAAAGTAAAATGTATTATAGTGAACCACAAAACAAACATACACAGCAACAGTGAACAAAGCAAATGCCAGTAAACAAAACCCAACCCCAAAGACACGATAACTAAAGAACCAACTATCTACAAATATATACACTATACAGGACAAGGGGAGCAGGGAAGCAAGGAAGAGGGCAAACTAGACTGGATACAAAGCAGAGAGCAGGAGCAAGGCAAGGGGTACAGGATAGATCGGGGTATGGATCAGGATCACAGACACTTGGTTCAGGCAGCAAGGAGGCAATCCAAAATAGTGACGCGGCTGGGAAAGGAAGGATCAGCCTTAAAGCGGAGTTCCGGGCAGAGAAACGTTTTTTTGTTGAACATACCCCCGGGACAGTCAGGGCTAGCACATTCCACAATGGCTAGCCTCTGATCTGTCCCGGTTCGCACTTACCTTTTAGAAGAAATACTTACTTAGAAATTTTCTTCCACAGCGTTTCCATCTCGGTTGTGGGCAGCTGAAGCCGGCGCGGTCCTCTTCTCTGTCTTCTTCCGCGTCTTCGTGTCCCAGAATGCACTGCACCGGCCCCTCTCGTCACTTCCGGCGCGGCGCCGCATTCCTAAACAGCTTCTGGGCATGCCCAGAAGCTGTTTAGCAGGGGAATGCGGCGTCGCCCGGAAATGACGAGTGGGGCCGGTGCGGCGCATTGATTCCTGGGAGCTATGACGTTTAGCTCCCAGGAATCATCGCGAGGCAGGAAGTGACGGGGTGAGCCTCGGCGCTGGAGGAGGAAGCTGTCATAGGTGAGTATTTACGATCGTCAATAAAAAGGTGAGTAAACAAAAAAAAAAAAAATAACTATCCAATTCCTTTTCAGGTGCGGCATACCTAGCGGAGGGGCACAAAAAAAAAAAAAAATCTTTTTTGTGCCCGGAACTCCGCTTTAAATAGCCACCTGGCAGCTGAACACAGTTGTAAGTGATCATAGAAGCCTGCTGTTTTCTGGGAGACACCTGCTGGTAGACATTGAAACTGCAGCATATAGCCCAGGGCAACACAGTGCCACCAGCAGGTGAACTCAATCCTAACAGATTCCCCCCCTTAAGGAGCGGCCTCCAGACGCTCCGTAAGGCTTTACCCCTGGGGTCTGCAAGCCGACTGGGTACCCCACTGCCAAGGTCTGAAGGCTGGCTGAGAACCCTGCCGCCGGGGTCCCACAACTGGCTGGGTTTCCTGCTGGTCAGATCCTTAAGAAGTCGCAACACCGAAGGCTTACCATTCTTATAAGCAGCCTGTGTCCCAATGTTGAGACACTGAAAGATACCCGAATGCTTAATGCCAAAGTCCCTGGTCCATGCAGGTACCCTGACACAAGGGTGTCCCATCACAACTGGACCTCTCCTCACACTGTTAGAGACTGCTCTGTATTTTACCTGCCACTCAGGTCTACCCAGGGCATGGGTTACCCCACTCGGGTCCCCAGATGCACCAGGGATTGCAGAGATGACCCCAGGGTCAAGACAAAGTTCATATGGAACACTGCTTTTTCCCATAGGACCTCTACTACTGGGGCCATAACAGCACATGCAGTTCTCATGTTCAGAGTGGATATCTGGACCTCTTGGCCTTAGCATAACAGGATCAGCTGGCTGCGAAAAGAACAAAGAACGAGCAACAGTAGGGATCTTAACCCACACAGACAACCCATTTGGGCCACATAATGCTGGAAGTTCAGGAGCCTCAGACACATTAGCAAGTGGGAGCTTAACCCAGTCAACAGAGTCCAGTTTAACAGCAAGTGGTGAATTGACATAGTCCGGCTGGGCAGCGGCCCCGGTATAAGCAGAGTCCGGCTGGGCAGCGGCCCCGGTATAAGCAGAGTCCGGCTGGGCAGCGGCCCTGGTATAAGCAGAGTCCGGCTGGGCAGCGGCCCCGGTATAAGCAGAGTCCGGCTAGGCAGCGGCCCTCGGTATAAGCAGGGTCCGGCTGGGCAGCGGCCCCGGTATAAGCAGAGTCCGGCTGGGCAGCGGCCCCGGTATAAGCAGAGTCCGGCTGGGCAGCGGCCCCGGTATAAGCAGAGTCTGGCTGGGCAGCGGCCCCGGTATAAGCAGAGTCTGGCTGGGCAGCGGCCGGCAAGTCACCATCGGCAGGCGGCAGCATGGAGGAGGTCGGGACACCATCGGCAGGCGGCAGCATGTAGGGAGGTTGGGACACCATCGGCAGGCGGCAGCATGGAGGAGGTCGGGCACCATCGGCAGGCGGCAGCATGGAGGAGGACTGGATCTCATCAGCAGGCGGTAGCATGGAGGAGGACTGGATCTCATCAGCAGGCGGCAGCATGGAGGAGGACTATACATATATATATATATATATATATATATATATATATAATATATACAATAAATGTATACAGTTGGTTTGGACTGCTCATTCACAAGAATTACATGCAAAATAATGGTACCGCTTTCAGCACCTAAAATCCAAAAGAATCATACCGCCAGGGAGGTTAAAGAGGTTGTAAACCGAAAAAAAAATTTTTTTTTTCTTTTCATCCTGAAAGAGAAAGACATAATGAGCTAGTATGCATCGCATACTAGCTCATTATCAAATAATTACCTTAGAACGAGCCCCCGCCGTGCGGCTCGCTTACCTCTATGACGGGCGACATGTCCAGTCGCCCGTCTTCCGGGATTGCGGCATCCGGCCATCTGATTGGCCGGAGCCGCGGTGACGTCACTCCTGCGCACGGACGGCTCTGAAGGAACGGCACCAGCGGCCTAGGAGGTGCTACATATATATATTTTAAAGCAGTGGCTCTAGAGAATAAAATGGTGGGTTTTTCAATTTTTTTTTATCTCACGTGGTATTTTCGCAACAGTTTTCAAACGCAATTATTTTGAAAAAAATTAATTTTTAAAAATTTGAATGCAAAAAAAAAACCACAACACAACCCAATTTTTTTTTTTGTTAAAATATAAGAGATGATGGTACGCCGAGTAAATAGATACCAAACATGTCATGTTTTAAAATTGACTACGCCTGTGCAATGGTGACATATTATGTACATTTTACTATCCATAGGCGACGCTTTAAAAGCCTTTACAGGTTACCACTGGATTCACAGAGGAGGTCTGGTCCTAGAATTACTGCCTATGATCTGACGTTTGCGGTGATACCTCACAAGTGTGGGACGATCGCTGTTTGCGTGCGTCCTTTGCACGTGAGCGTGGGGGGACTGGGGCACTTTACATTTTTATTTATTTTTACACTATCACTTTACATTTTTATTTATTTTTACACTATCACTTTACATTTTTTTAAATAAACTTTAATTGCTGTCACAAGGAATGTAAGTCCCCGTTCACACTAAGGCGACCTGTGAGGCGACCTGGTCGCCTCACAGGTCGCCTTCCATAGGGAAGCTGCGGACCCGTTCTAATAGGAGCGACACAAGTCGCTCCGATTTAGAAAAAGGGTCCGGAGCTTCTTTGGGGCGACCCGGCGCGACCGTCATAGACTTCAATGTTATGAAGTCCGTGCCGGCCGCTCCGAGGTCGCCCCCCCAAGTCGGATCGCCCCTGTGTGAACGGGGCCTAAACATCCTTGTGCCAGCATAGGCATGTGGCAGGTACTCTATGGAGAGATCTGGGGTCTATAAGACCAGGGCCGGTGCTAGACTGTTTTACGCCCTAGGCAAGATCAGCTACTTGCGCCCCCCCAAAAAAAAAAATTATAAAAAGGGAAGGGGTTAAAAACTGCTCTATGTCATATCCAGTGACCCTGATCTGATGGTTCCTCCATGTAATGCTGTGATACCCAGTGATCCCAATGTTCCTCTATGTCACATCAGGGGTCCCTGATGTTCCTCCATGTCATACCCGGAGACCCTGATGTTTTTCCATGTCACACCTGGGGACCCTGATGTTCAACCATGTCACACCTGGGGACCCTGATGTTCCTCCATGTCACACCTGGGGACCTCAATCCCCAATGGCACAATCAGGGATCCAAATTCCTCATGGCACACCTGGTGACCCTAAACCCCTGTTACACTTGTGACCCCTCTCCCCCATGTCACACCTGGTGACTCCGATTCCCCATGGCACACCTGGTGACCGCAATTCTCTTTCACACCAGGGATACTCCATGTCACACCCAGGGACCCTGATTCCCTGTTCTGGGGACACTTACTGGGCAGTATGAAGAGAGTGGCCTGCACTCTGCCCTCCTTCACTGTGATCCTGCTTTTCATTCTCCCAGGACGCTCCTCTCCTGGACCACAGTGCTCACCACAGCTCCAACCGGCTCCTGGTGGAGGGAGAAGCAGCAGTCAGAGAGCTCCGCACCTCCTTCATCACCAACATCCTCAGACCATTCCGTTGCCTCGTCGCTTCTGCTCCAGTAAAGGTGCCGCCCTCCAGTGCCGAGCTCCGGCTCAGGTTCAGCTCTCCTCCGCTCCCTGCTTAATACCGACCCAGGGAAATGAATGGCTGCCCACCAGCTCAGTGCAGAGAGTCACTTCCTGCCCAGAGATTAGGCCGCTCAGCTCCAGACGAAGAGGATCATTATGCAGCTAGCACTCCGGTGGGCTCCTTTCCTGCCCCTTGGGGCTCCCCCAACAATGGTGGAAAGCCAGGGCCTGGTAGTTCTGCCACTGCCCCAGACACCTGGCATCTTCCTCTGTCCCTTCTTCCTCCCCCACTACTGCCCCTTTCCTCAGCTCACAAGGATCATTCATGACGAAGAGTGAGTCCTGACTCGTGGCTGCGCCCCTAGGTTGCAATGCGCCCTAGGCGGCTGCCTAGTTTTCCTAGTGGAAGCACCGGCCCTGCCAGTAAGACATTATAATAGGGCAATCCCAGAACATATGAAGATATGATCCCCGGTGCAACTGAAATCGTGGGCAGCTAGGGTCACGATCTGGGTAAATTTGGTGAAGTCTTAGCGGGGTATAATATACCCGATGTAGAAATTTTACTTGAATTAATTTATCTCAGGAAGAGATAACAAGTTTGGGACCTTGTTCCAAGCAGTCCTCCCGATCCTATCTATCCAGGGATGGGAGATCTACTTTCCACAGTTCCCATAGACGATCAACCCTAAAGGAGTTGACTCCTAAAAGTGCTCCATATAAGGTTGAGAGAGGCTTATCTAAATCTCCTAGGGCCAGTAGTTTCTCAATAAGATCAGCCTGAAGAAGAGGCTTGGACCAATTAATCTTAATACTGGAAAAGGTTCCAAAGGCATCAAAGATACGCAAGGCAGCAAGAAGCGACGGGTCCGCATCATTTAAGTAAAGCAAAGCATCATCCACGTATAGGGACAACTTTTCCTCCAAGTTCCCCACTCGCAGACCTCTGATCTCCGGAGACCTCCTGATTAAAATAGCCAGGGACTCCAAAGCAGGGACAAACAGACTGGGGGACAATGGGCAGCCACGGTGGAGTAGGAAAGATTCGGAGAGCCAGTTATTAGTGTGGACACGAGCCCTGTAGAGCAAACGAAGCCCATGTAGAAATTTCAGGCCGAAGCCAAACCGTCTGAGGACTTCCCAAAGATATGGCCATTCCACGGAATCAAATGCTTTTTCGGCGTCCAACGAGACGATGACTCTGGTACTGGAGATATCATGGGGAATGGAAAGATTCAAAAAGAGGTGTCTTATATTGATATCAGTTCCCTTGCCTGGCAAAAAAACAGTCTGATCGATATCTATTAAATCCTCAATCACCTTAGAAAGACAGCCAGCTAATACCTTGGCAAAGATCTTGGCATCAACATTTAGTAGGGATATGGGCTGAAAGGAACCACAGCCCTGAGGATCTTTGCCAGGTTTAGGAACCAGCACATTAATGGCCTCCTCCATGGACTCAGGCAGCGACTCCAACGAGGAAAAATCGGAGTGCAAAGACGTGAGCTTGGGACCCAAGAGCTGTGAAAAATTAGAGTAAAATTCCGACGGAATACCATCTGCCTCTGGCTTTTTTCAACCCTGTAAGCACCCAAGTGCCTCCTGAACCTCCTCCAGAGAGATTTTTGCTTTCTAACCATTCTCTAAGTCGTTTAATTTGTGGAAAGGAATATTACCCAGGAAAGCGTAGAGATCAGGCAGCAAAAAATTAGTACGAGAAGAGTAAATGTGCTGAAAGAACTAGAGAAAGTGATCATTAACCTGTTCTGGGGATGCAGATGGCCCTCTCTGTCCTAATACAGCCTATAAGTGTAGTTGGGGCTTGTCCCTTAGACAACCAGGCCAATAGTGTGCCATTTTTATGCCCATATTGAAAGGTTTTCTGTTCTGACTATACCAGGGCCTGGAGAGCTGTCGCAAAACCTGGCGCCATGTTGAGTAATGGTCCCGGTCTGGGTTGGAAACATATGCTGTCTCAAGCCTAGTTATCCTCTCCTCCAGTTCAGCCAATGAGCGGGAGCCCTCTTTCTGAAGGTGGGAAATGTGGGAAATATACTTCCCCCTAGCCCACAACTTAAAGGAGTCCCAGACCGTCGAGGGAGATGCCAAGGCATCATTCAATACCCAATAATTGCAAATAGAGGCGGTTAAGGGTTCTTGTAAAGGTTCATCCATTGCCCAAAATCTAGAGAGACGCCACAGGTGGGACCCAGGGGGCACAGAAACAATAAGAGTAAAACTTAGAGGGGCATAGTCAGATACCCCACAAGGTAATATAGATACCTTGTTTACATGGCGAAGTGCAGAGAAAGAGGCAAAAGCCAAATCAATCCACGAGAGAGTCTTAAATGTAGCTGAATAGCAAATAAAATCTCTAAGGGTGGGGTTCATGTGTCTCCAAACATCGGTCAGGGTAAAAGTTGATGCCACATCAGGTTTTGAGGACGCCATCACGCTATCCAGCAATAGAGAAGTGTCCTGGAAGCGAGCGTTGCCCATTTCCTATATGCTTGTTCATATGCTACGTTTGTGAGTATATTGTACGCCACCCTTCTTTGATTTTAATAAACTTTTAAGTGGTAATGCACAAGGTCGGTGCGCCCTTCTCTTGTTGTTTTCTTGTAGTGCCTTTTGGATACCCTTGGTCCTGAGGGGGGCAGCAAGACCACTTCTTTTGTGTCATAAAACCGCCTAGAAGATTCACCTTCCCGCATACCACTTGAGCGCAGGAGAGATATTGTTGTTTTTTAAAAGTTGATGCCCACTGCCGAAGACCAGGAGAGGCACGAGCCGCAGTGTGTAATCTGTCCAGATGCAGGCAAAGGACCATATTAAAAACACCCAGTAAGGAAATTGTTCCAAAATTCTCATTATTGTATACAGAATCTGGATAGCCGGAGGCGGTATATACAACCCTACAAATACCATGCTTTTGTTATAGATACATGCATGTGATATAGTATAAATACCCTCTGGGTCTGTCCGAACCTCCAGGGCTGGGAACGGGAGAGACTTCTGGACCAGGATGCCAACCCCACAAGCATGTGTAGTATAGGTAGCATGATCTTGCATACCCAACCACGGTTTCTTAAGGCTGATAGTCTTGAAACCCTGTAGGTGCGTTCTGCAGGATACAAATGGATTATACCTCTGCAAGAAATAAAACACCAGCCAATAAAACACCAGCCAAAGCTTAACAGCATAGTTCTGGCCCCGGACATTCCAGGAAACTATCGTTAATTGAGAGATAGGGGTACAATAATGTATGAACGCATAAGGATAAGTTCGCGAGGACAGCCATCCAGGGGAAGTGAGACCCAAATGGGGGAGCAGACCACCAAGGCATGTACTGTGCAACAACATACACTGGAAAGAGGTAGCAAACATTTTTAATGTCATAAATCATTACGTTGAATATAGCAAATCCTACAAACAATAAAACCAACCCAAGCTATTTCCCTGACCCCAACACAATTGTAACAGTGGTGTATCAACCCTCCCCTATGCCACATTCCCAACCCCAACACAGGAATGCTTAAAGCGGAGTTCCGGGCACAAAATCGATCTTTTTTTTTTGTGCCCGTCCGCTTGTTCTCATTCACCTGAAAAGGAATTGGATAGTTAGGTTTTTTTTTTTTTTTTAACTCACCTTGTAATTGGAGATTGAATATACTCACCTATTCTTCACTTCCTCCCTCCGCGCCGCGGCTCCGCCGTCACTTCCTAGTTTGCACTGATTCCTGGGAGCTGAACGTCATCGCTCCCAGGAATCTATGCGACGGCACCGGCCCCGCTCGTCACTTCCGGGGCGACGCCACATTCCCTGCTAAACAGCTTCTGGGCATGCCCAGAAGCTGTGGAGGAATGCGGCGCCGCACCGGAAGTGACGAGAGGGGCCGGTGCAGGCACATTCTGGGAGAAGAGGACGCGGAAGAAGACGCAGAAGAGGATCGCGACGGCTTCAGCTGCCCACAAGAGAGATGGAAACGCTGTGGAAGAAATTTTATAAGTGAGTATTTCTTCTGGCAGGTAAGTGCGAACCGGGACAGATCAGAGGCTAGCCATTGTGGAATGTACTAGCCCTGACTGTCCCGGGGGTATGTTCACTGAAAATTTTTTTCTGTGCCCGGAACTCCACTTTAAGTCCCCAAACAGTGCAACAAGAAAAAACCCACAGCGGTGGGGAGGCGTGGACCAGAAGGGCTAACCTCTGGAGTGAGAATACACATTGAAACGGCAGAGATGTTGGAGCAGCAGCATTAAAAAAACACAAAATTTGTGTAACTCTCCTGAACAAAAAACAAGTTAGCTGAAATATAAAAATGCAGTTCTCCTCATCCATAGATGTAACAAGGTAGGAACCGATATGCAGGGCCCGTCAGACCACCTACACAGCAGATAGACCACCGCTATGGCATAGGGAAAGTGAACAGATAAATACATCACATTTTCGATAAGTAGCATGAAGGGTTCCCCTCTCCTCCCACGTCCCAGCAGGAGGGACACAGGTAACTGTATCAACAGCCGGGGTCATGCGGAGCATGAGGCCTGAGACCTAATGTGATAGAGGATATGGCACAGACAGATTCATGAAAGACAGAAGTTGTCAAACAAACCTGATTTCTTTTTATGAGGAGGCAAGTAAAACCTTGGACAGAGGGGTGGCTGTGGACGTAGTGTACTTGGATTTTGGAAAAGCATTTGACACAGTTCCCCACACACGGCTAATGTGTAAGGTAAAGTCTACTGGCTTGGAAAGATCAGTTTGTAATTGGATAGAAAATTGGCTAATAATTCAGAGAGTAGTGGTTAATGATTCTTACTCTGAATGGTCTAAGGCTATCAGTGGTGTACCCCAAGGCTCAGTGTTGGGACCCTTACTTTTTAATAGCTTTAAAAATGATATAGGGTTTGAGATTAAAAGTACCATTTCAGTCTTTGCAGATGACACCAAGCTTTGCAGTGGAATAACTTCCTTACAGGATGTCTCCAACTTACAAGCTGACCTCAATGCACTGTTTCATTGGGCAACTATGTGGCAAATGAGGTTTAATGTTGATAAATGTAAAGTTATACACTTGGGGGCTAAGAATATGCATGCATCATACATCCTAGGGGGAGTAGAACTGGGGGAAACCATAGCGGAGAAGGATCTGGGTGTTCTGGTAGATCATAAGCTTAATAATAGCATGCAATGCCAAGCTGTTGTTTCCAAAGCAAGCAAAGTCCTTTCTTGTATTAATAGAGGCATGGACTCCAGAGAGAGAGATATAATTTTGCCACTGTACAAATCATTAGTAAGACCTCATCTGGAATATGCAGTTCAGTTTTGGGCACCAGTTCTTAAAAAGGATAATCGGGGAACTGGAGAAAGAGCAGAGAAGGGCAACTAAACTGATAAGAGGCATGGAGGAGCTCAGCTATGAGAAAAGATTAGAGGAACTGAATTTATTCTCTCTTGAGAAGAGGAAATTAGGGGGGATATGATCAACATGTATAAATACATAAGGGGTCCATATAGTGAACTTGGTGTTGAGTTGTTCACTTTAAGGTCAACACAGAGGACAAGGGGGCACTCTTTACATCTAGAGGAAAACAGATTTCATCTCCAAATATGGAAAGGTTTCTTCACCGTAAGAGCTGTGAAAATGTGGAATAGACTCCCTCCAGAGGTGGTTCTGGCTAGCTCACTAGATTGCTTTAAAAAAAGTCTGGATTCTTTCCTGGGTGTACTTAATATAAGTGGGTACTAAAAATTTTTTTAAGTAAAGTTGATCCAGGGAATATCTCATTGCCTCTCGAGGGATCAGGAAGGATTTTTTTCCCCTGCTGTAGCAAATTGGATCATGTTTGCTGGGGTTTTTTCACCTTCCTCTGGATCAACTGCAGGTATAGAATTGTGTATATGGGATTGTATGGTTGGGTTTTCAATACTGTTTTTTTTTTTTTTGGTTGAACCAGATGGACTTGTGTCTTTTTTCAACCTGACTAACTATGTAACTATGCCACATACTGGTATGCAGATGGATGCAGATGGATGTCAGAAAACCTGGCGGTAAAGTAAAGGAGACTGCCAGAACAAAGGGAGCACAGAGTTATGTAGTTCACCTGGACAACCCAGGGGTGTATTACTTGAGTACTGTTTAGCAAAGGAATAGGCACAACTGGTGCAAAAACAAATAAAAATTGTAGACCATAGAATTTTACATTAGACATAGAGGCACATCCCCCTCACCATACAAGAAAAGAGAAGGGAGGGGAGGCGGTAAACTCAAGCGCAGCAGGTAGCCAGGAAAATAATTATGATGCAAAACCCCAGGGTCAAAATTCAGCGAAGTGGTGATAGTGACTCCAGCCAGGTGGACGCCTCAGGAGGGGAGGTAAAGATCCGGGCCGATTCACCATCTTGAACACTGAAGCTAAGCCAGAAAAAGGACACTGTAATGAATCCCGTGGGGCCGCAAGGCCGCCTTCACCTGGTCAAATGACTTCCAAAGTTTCTGCGTCTCCACTGAGTAGTCAGGAAAGATGAGCAACTTATTGTTTTATAAGCAATGTCCCCTTGTGCCCTAGCAGCTCAGAGCACTTCATCCCTATCTCGGAAGTTAAGGAGTTGCAGAATGAAAGTGCAGGGTGGTGCACCAAGTGGATCCAGGCTTGGGCGGTATGCGATGAGCTCTCTAGACCGTCGGGTTGGCCCCCTCAGCCAGACCCACTATGCGGAGGGTATTCTTCTGATTGAGATGTTCTGCATCTTCTGCCTGGTATTCCTGCACACGTACATTTGTATGCAGGGAACAGAGATCAGTGGTATGTTCAGTAACCACGTCCTCAGTCTGGCCCAACCACTGCTCTGCTGAGGACAGCCGGGAGAGCACCTTATCGATGTCCTGGCGGAGAAGCCCCACGTCCAGCTGTACAGCCTCTACCTTAAATGTTTGTGTTGCTTGACAAGCAGCGATCTCAGCCATAACATCAGCCTGACCCGGCTACGATGAGACAGTCGGCTCCTCCAGCTTTGTCTGTCACGCCATATTAGAGACGAACCGAGAACGGGCCGCCACATGGCTGTTAGAGACAGGGAGAATCTCTTGCTCCAGCGCCGGGAACCACAGCTTCTTTCCCTGCCTGGAAGATGAGCCAGATGAGCGGCGGCGCATCAGTAAGAGATATTACAAGAAATCCAGCAGAGCTCCAGCAGACGCGTCCTCTCAGATCGCCATTTTGGCCACGCCCGTATAATATGTTTAGCGTCTTTAAGGTAGGCATCGGTTTTGGTAACCAAGGGTTGGAGGAACAAAATCAATGTACTGTCCCAGTCCAAGATAAAGTGCTTCCTTCGGATTCAGAATTACCTTATTTCTACCTTTAGTTACTAGAGCATGTAGTTCATTCCTAAATTCTAGCATGGGGTCACTCCATTTGTCCGCCGGATGGATTACAGTGTCTTTCCTCTTCTATAACAAGGAGATTCCCTTTTTAATATATTGAAGATCACCTACTTTCTTAATATTGAGAGATTTCAAATCATTACACACCATATTCTTAAACACCTCTAGATGTTTGTGTAGCACCCTCCTAAGTAGGTGCTAGGTAAAAGCATCTTATGCTCCTTTTGCTTATCAGGGGAGCCTGATCTATTAGGTCGCCTGTTGCATGTTTCCAGGTGTGAGTCACTGGGTCTGAGGGAGTGTCCCCACTGTATCCAATAAGGGAGCTTGTTGGACAGTGGAGGAAACCCAGCCAGTGACACATTGGCTTTTGTGGGAGTCTCAGTGGGTGAGCACTCTTGCAGTGCATCCTGGGATTGCTCATAAAAGCCAGGGGGACATATGACAGGGCATCTTTGGCAGGAAGCAGAGTCCCAGGAGGAGGCTGACAGCTGGTTTCTCCTCCTGTTGCATGAGGAAAGTGGTCTTAGGCAGTCGGCCTAGAGAACCAGGTGTGGAGCTGAGCTGCAGAGGATCCAGTGGAGCTGCTGGCAGGGTCCTCCGGGAAAAACAGTGTCCGTGAGTACCAGGGGACTTGCCAAATGCTCTGCCCAGGAAGGGGGACCACTCCAGTGAAGTCAGAGGATCAAGGGGTCAGTTTATATAAAGTGTCAGATTAAAGGGGGTGCCGTATAGAACCCTGAAGAGTAGGGACAAGGGGGGTGCCGAGTAGGACCCTGAAGAGTGATTCACAGTACAGTACAGTACAGTACAGTTCATGTAATTCTTCTTCACTTAGTGGCAAGGTGAAGCAGCGGCCATGTCGCACTCAGCTTTATTCAGAAGTCCCAGACATGGATCTGTTTCTCAGATTAGAATGTAAATTATCTGGACAGAATTTCTTTGTATGGGGTTCAACAAAAAATATTTTTTAATACTGAGAGACCAAATATACTTTTGAACATTTATATATGTATGAAACTTAATGAAACTTAATGAAATTATGTAGAGGGGCAAATTTGAGACCATTGTCAAGGACTCAAAATTTCCTCTTCTGTAAAGGAAACCCCACTCAGTTTATACAGTATATTCCTGTGCCTATTCGGGCCTTTGTCTTTTTGATTCTTTTCCCTCTTCTAGTTCGTCTCTGTCATTTCTTTTTCTCTGGTTTTGTTGTTCGTATCTTATAGGGCCTTTCTGAGGTAACAGATAACAGTGCTGACTAGTAATTGATGACTGTTTAACCACTTTCCGTCTGCTCACATTGCTGCTACTGCAGCAATGTGGCTCGTTATCGTCCAGCGACGTAGTACTACGTCACTGAACTCCTCCCCTAGTGGGTGGCGCGCGCGCGCCACCGGAGGCTCGCTCCCGCTGTGTTCGGTCACAGCGGGAGTCGGGCCAGGGGAGGAGCAGCGGCAATCGCCGCTGCTCTTCCCCGATCGGCGGGGAATCGAGTGTGGAGATCCGCCTGCTTGTGTAAACAAAGTGGGTGGATCTCCTAAGTGACAGGCAGTGACAGATTGCAGGGTTCAGCATAGCTGAACTTACGATCTGTCCCTGTGTCACTCAGTCCCCTCCCCCCTACACATGTCAGTAAGCACCAGGCATACATTAACCCCTCCCTCTCCAATAAAATTAACCCCTTCCCTGCCAGTGTCACTAGCCTGGGAGCGAATAGGGGGCGAGCGCGCGCTGCCGGAGGCACGCTCCCGCTCGTACCCGACGAAGCCGGCGCGTGTGACCGGCGGACCCGATGTCCGCCGGTCACTCGCGATCGTCGGGCAGAGAGGGAGAAAGGCAGGCGGCTAGTGTAAACAAAGCCGCCTGTCATTCTCCCCTGTGTAAAAACACAGATCACTCGGTCCTGCTATGTAGGACCGTTGATCTGTGCTATTACACCACTAGCCACATCCAATGACAGTTAGAAACACGCCCCTAGGGACACACTTAACCCCTCCCTCTCCAATAAAGTTAACCCCTTCCCTCCCAGTGTCATTTTCACAGTAACAGTGCATATTTATAGCACTGATTACTGCAGTAATGTCACTGGTACCCCCAAAAGTGTCAAAAATGTCAGTCAAGGGTCCGATCTGTCCTCCGCAATGTCGCAGTCCCGCAAAAAATAAATAAAGCGCAGATCGCCGCCATTACTCGTTAAAAAAAAAACACCAAAAATGACAGAAATCTTTCCCTTAGTTAGTAAACGCAATAACTTTTGCGCAAACCAATCAAAATACACTTATTGTGATTTTTTTTTTTTAACCAAAAAAATGTAGCAGAAAACAAATTGGCCAAAAATGTTAAAAAATTTAGATTTTTACATTTTTTTTGGGGGGGAATTTCATATAAAAAAAACGTGAAAAATATTGTTTTTTTTTCAAAATTTACGCTCTTTTTTTGTTTATAGCGCAAAAAGTAAAAATTGCACAGGTGATCAAATACCACCAAAAGAAAGCTCTATTTGTGGGAAAAAAAGGACGTAAATTTTGTTTGGGTACAGCGTCGCACCACCGCGCAATTGTCAGTTAAAGTCGCACAGTGCCGGATCGCAAAAAGTAGCTTGGACGTAAGACAGCAAAATCCTCCAGTGGTAAAGTGGTTAAGAAGTGATCATGATCATGAGGTTTATCCCTATTGGTCTTCATGCCACTAGTGGTGCCGGGGAGCCGCTGTTAAATAAGTTAGCGTTGATCGGAGGTGTCTGGTTACCATGGCGCTCGAAAGTGTATTTAGGAGCGGGTTGACTATGGGGCTCCTTGGAGGAGGTGTATTGAGACCTATTGGTCTTAGCAAGGAAGTGAGAGGCTGCTTATGTTTGTGGCGGAGGAATTCTCACAGTGACACCTGCATGCCTCATTTGGAAGCACTTATTCACAGCGGTCATGGATATGTGGATTTTTATGAGATGGACTTCCTAATGATTCATTCATGATTTTATGGTTGTTTTATTTTAGTTTATATATTTTTATTTGTTTATTGAACTATATGTATTATTAGCCCCCGTTCACACTGGGGCGACCTGTGAGGCGACCTGGTCGCCTCACAGGTCGCCGCAGGTCGGCCTAGAGGTCGCCTCCCATAGGGAAGCTGCGGACCCGTTCTGATAGGAGCGACACAAGTCGCTCCGACTCAGAAAAAGGGTCCGGAGCTTCTTTGGGGCGACCAGGAGGCGACCGCCATAGACTTCAATGTTACGAAGTCCGTGGCGGCCGCTCCGAAGTAGCGTCGCCCCAGTGTGAATGGGGGCTGAAGGTATTGTTTTTTTCGGCCTTGAAGTGTTCAGCTGGCAAACCTATTAGGTATTAATTTAGATTTGCGCTAAATATATATCTTTTGATTTAATACCGCACATGTGTGGTGCGAGCACCATTTAGATATGCGTGCGGGAGTAACACATGATTTTTTTTTTTTTTTTTTTTACTAACTTCCCTTGTGGCAGCATGGCTCGAGACAGGTCCTATTATTAGACCCCAAATCTCTCCTCTGGCCCCCCATGCAGCCGATCAAACTGAGATTAGCCTAGTTGGCTGCTTTCCTGGCTGCTGGTGGTTAGATAAACAAAGAGGCGGAACCGGAAGTGATGAATTATTCATCACTCCCAGTTTCCAGGGTTCTGAACAGGGCAGCCATTGCTGCTGGCCGCATCGCTCCCAGCCTCTGCGATGGGACCAGAGAGGCGGCAGGAGGGGGGGGGGGTTGGACTCCCTTACCCCACCCGCAGAAGTGATTGAGTGGCTAATTCCCCACCTGGATCACTTCTGCATTGTAGAGGATCTCCGGCTGAAAACAATGGTACCGGGATAATGCCTGTAAGTGCAGGCATCATCCCAGTATAACCACTGAAACCCAAGGATGTACAGAAACATCTTTAGCCCTACGTCAGCTGCAAAAAGTGGTTGTACCGGGGTGATGCCTGCAGTTGGAGGCATCATCCTGGTACCAATTTTTAGAGTTGGCAGTCGGCTTTCATGTGGTAATAGCCGATGCGGCTCGGGAGCCACTCGATCATTACCCCAGCAAGCTGGAGGGGACGCCCCCAATTCCTGCCGCTTTCCGCGGCTCTGCCCGGGTCTCCCGCTCCAGCTGGAGACACGAGCATACCGCTGGCACCTCTGCTGGCTGGTTGGTGTCCCGAACGAAGTCGGATTCGGCTTTGATCGGGTCTCCGATGATGTAACCCGGAAGCAGCGTTCATGACGTCACGTCCGGGTTAAAGGTGCCGAATTTAAAAAAGTGACAGTATTGAAAAATGCAGTTTTCGGCATTTTGAATACATTGAAGTGCAGAGGAGGGGTTTGGGGTCTTTAATACCCCCGATCCCTCCATAAAGAGTACCTGTCACTGCCTTTTGCTATAACAAGGGATGTTTACATTGCTTGTGACAGCAATAAAAGTGATCAGATTTTTTTTTTTTTTAAACTGTGCTAAAATTAAAAAATTAAATAAAATAAATAGCAAAAAAAAATGAAAGCGCCCCCGTCGCTGTGAACTTGCGCACAAAAGAAAATGTATACGGAAGTCGTGCCCGCAAATGAAAGCGCTGTTCAAACCACACATGTGAGGTATCGCCATGATCGTCAGAGCGAGAACAATAATTAAAAAAAAAAAAAATTACTCTGTAAATCTAAACTGGTAACCGTTAAAATTTTTTAAAGCGTCGCCTATGGAGATTTTTATTGACAGTAGTTTGTCGCCATTCTGCGGGTGTGCGCAATTTTAAATCGTAACATGTTAGGTATCTATTTACTCAGCGTGACATCATCTTTCACAATATACAAAAAAAATGGGCTAACTTTACTGTTTAGTTTTTTTTAAATACAGTGAAATTAAACTTTTCCAAAAAAATGGCGTTTGAAAGACCGCTGGGCAAATACCGCAAGACAAAAAATAGCACCAGCAGGGGGCGCCAGAGGAGGAGGATCGGGGCTGCTCTGTGCAGTACCATTGCAGTACCATTGCAGTACCGTTGTATAGCGCTGCGCAAACTGTTACTAAATCCTGTATAATAATAATAAAAATAATATAATAATATATGTATATATATATATTTTTTTTTTTTAACCATCAATTTTTATTAATTTGTAAAGAATAACAATACACAAAATAATAAGCAGTAGTTGATAACATTGGTGTAAACTTCAATACAAGGAAGGGTCAGTAAGTTTTTATAAAAATCTTGATATCCCTGACCATCCTACCCCAGATAGGATCAATCTGTAGGCATGGCGTGGACATCAAGTTACCCAGAGAAAAGCAATTACATGGGATAGCACAACAAAACAAAAACAGTATATTATTTTATTTTAAAAAAAAGTTTATCCTTTAAAACCACTTTAATTCATGTGAATGTGTTTGTAATTTCATCATGTAAATGTTGAGCTCTTCTGTAACAACAAAAATAACTCCTTTACAGATTGTTTTTAATAAGAATTTAGATGATAATAAAATCAAGATTTTTAGAAAGAAAAATAATTGGATTTATATGTTGCAATAAATCCTGTATCATAATAATAATAATATAATAATGTTTATTATTTTATCATCCACTTCCATACCGGGCGAATTCTGTCATTCCTCTCCTACATGTAAAAATCATAATTTTTTTTGCTAGCAAATTACTCAGAACCCCCAAACATTATACACTATATATATATATATATTTTAGCAGAGACCCTATGGAATAAAATGGTGGTCATTGCTATTTTTTATGTCACACGGTATTTGCACAGCAATTTTTCAAACACAATTTTGTTGGAAAAAAAACACTTTCATGAATTAAAAAAAAAAAAAAACAGTAAAAAAACAAAACCGTAAAAGTTGGTCCAATTTTTTTGTATAATATGAAAGATGATGTTACTTTCAGTAAATAGATTCATAACATTTCACGCTTTAAAATTGCCCACACTCGTGGAATGGCGCCAAACTTCAGTACCTAACACAGTAGGACAATTCCCAGTGAACTCAGCGGGGCGGCTACGCTTTAAAATTTTTTACAGGTTACCAGTTTAGAGTTACAGAGGGGGTCCAGTGCTAGAATTATTGCTCTCACTCTAACATTCGCTAGGATAACCCACATGTGTGGTTTGAACGCCGTTTACATATGTGGATCCGACCTACATATGCGTTTGCTTCTGTGTGCGAGCACGACGGGACAGGGGCGTTTACATTTTTTATTTATTTTATTTTAATTTTTTTTTATTTTACACTGGGGGAGGGGCCAGGAGAGTCAGCGAAGGACCCAAGAAGAGGAGGATCAATGAGGCTGCACTGATGGGCAGTATTGAGGCTGCACTGATGGGCGCTGATGAGGCTGCACTGATGGGCAGTATTGAGGCTGCACTGATGGGCAGTATTGAGGCTGCACTGATGGGCAGTAATGAGGCTGCACTGATGGGCGCTGATGAGGCTGAACTTATGGGCACTGATAGACTGTGGTCTGTGGTTTACAGATGACAGGGCGGTTCAAAAACAGGAAGGGGTGTGGCCTTTACAAGAAGGGGTGCGTCATATTTAAATTAGGGGGTGCCCAAGTTTAGTCAGGCCTAGGGCAGCACAAAACCTAAATACACCACTGTACTCGTCGTGACATATTTTACAATACACCAAAAAAAAAAAAAAAATGGGCTAACTTTACTGTTTAGTTTTTTTTTTAAACGCAGTGAAATGCATTTTTTTCCCAAAAATTGCGTTTGAAAGACCGCTTCGCAAATACCGCGTGACAAAAAATATTGCAACTACCGCCATTTTATTCTCCAGAGTCTTTGCTAAAATAATTTATATAATGTTTGGAGGTTATAAGTAATTTTCTAGGTAAAAATACAGATTTGAACTTGTAAACAAAGTGTCAGAAACGAGCTCGGTCCAGAAGTGGTTAAGTAATCATCAGGCCTAAAATGTGTATTTAAAAAAAAAAAAAAAAAAGTTGGGCAGGAGGTGAGATGTCCATCCGTGTGGGGATTGATTGTTGGGGCCCCTTTTCAGTGCTCTTTGGTTCCCTTTCATGGTATCATTTCACCATGGTTCACCGCTGAGTTCACTGGGAATTGTCTTACTGTGTTTGCACATGGTATTATTCCACCATGGCTTCCTGGTGACTTCTGTGCTTAACATGGTATCTATCATTCAACCATGGCTTTTTGAGTTCACTGGGAATTGTCTTGTTGGGTTTGCACATGGTATTCATTCCACCACGGCTACTTGGTGACTTCTGTGTTTGCATCATGGTATTATTTCACCACGGCTTTTTGAGTCACTGGAAATTTTCCTCCAACGTCTATGTTTGCACATGGTATCATTATTCCACCATGGCTCCCTGGTGTCCTCTGTGCTTGCACGTGGTATCATTCAACCACGGCTGCTAAGTCACTGGAAATTTACCTCCAACGTCTGTGTAAGCACATGATATCATTCATTCCACCATGGTTTACACTATCAAGCATTCACGGCCCATGCTCTACCAACTGCACTAAATACTAACGAAACCATTATTGTATTTATACCCCCCATTTACAAAGCTTTCCAACTTATGGAGACTCAAATTTGACATTAAAATTTTAAACTTAAAACCAACATTAAAATCTTTCTTATTGGCTTGTATATCGCTTCCCAATCCTTCCGGCTCTATAAACCGTCCAGAAACTTAAATTATTCGCATTCTACCAGCCCTGAGCTGACAAAATTCATTACCCAGAATCCTTTGCGAAGATATGCAAATGAGCTGGTGCATCCAGCTAACTGATAACTGTCACCAGTGTGCTTATGGCAGCACTTCGCCCCAACCTGCCTGTTTTCAAACGGCTGCTGCTGTAACTGATCACGTGCGGCACCATGGCAACGGCAGGTCTGATCAGATTATTAGATGGCTCCTTCCTCAGCTGGGAATGATTGGAGGGTCTGTATTCCTTCTATCAATTCACAGAGATTATCAGAAATTTTTATTTTTTTTTCTCAAAAATCCTGCCCCCTCCTGGCTATCATTTACATTGCGCTTCTATAGGGTGTACATGGAGGAGAGCTGTTTGGGGATGGTGATTAACTGTTTTACTGCCGCTGACATACGCCATACGTCAGCAGCAGTAGGGGGGGTTACACACACTGTATCAGCCGGGAATGTGTGCAAATCTGACAAGCTGACTGTTGGCTGTCAGATGGTAACGATCGGGCGGCTTTGCACTTTCACACACCTTGGCAGCAATGGTGAGCACCAGCAGGGGGCGCCAGAAGATAAGGATCGGGCTGCTCTGTGCAGTACCATTGCATAGAGCAGGTAAGTATAACGTGTTGCCCTAACGTTTTATAGCGATGCGCAGGGCTGCTGTTAGAAATCGCGGGGCCCTGTATAGACTACCTGGCAGCCCCCCCCAAGAAAATATTATAGATATATTTAGCTAAAATTACAACAAAAACACTATTATAAGACACAAATATAACATAACTCGCTTAATTCCTGCTAAATCTAAAAAAAAAAACTATGCTAAATAAAAAAGAAGATGAGATGAGAAAAATATACAGGCTGGGCAGTTGGAGCTCAGTGATCAGAGAGACAGAGAGAGAGAAACAAAGTTACGATTTACAAATAAACTCCTGAGCAGAGATAAGTGCTGGGAGGGAGGGGGGGCCACACAAGGGAGGGGGATTAGTGAGGGACAACTTTCTGTTTCTCAACAGATAAAAGCTGATAGCAGGGAGAGGGACAGATCAGATTCAGGTGCTGGAGGAAGATTTCTGTATTTGTTGTCCATCACTAATCTCCCTCTCTGTGTGGGGCCCCCTTTGGGCTCGGGCCCCCTACAAGAGGGCTGGTGGTCCCCCCCTATCAGCTGCCCTGGCGATGCTCAAACTTTTGTCACTAAATCCTGTATAATCATAATAATAATATAATAATGTATATTATTTATTTAATTTTTTTAGCAATCAATTTTTATTAACCACTTGCCGACTGCCGTCAGTAGATTTACTGCGGCAGTCAGCCCCTCACAGGCAAAGTGACGTACATTTACGTCACTAGCCTGTGAGGCTCTGGGGAGCGAGCGCGCGCCGCCCGCGGCGCGCTCCTGCTCCCGCGCGGTCACGGACCCCCCCCGCGCGTGTGATCGGCGGACCAGATGTCCGCCGCTCACTCTGCGATCGTCGGGGGAGAGGGAGAAAGGCAAGCAGCTTGTGTAAACAAGCTGCCTGTCATTCTCCCCTGTGTAGAAACAGTGATCACACGGTTCTACTATGTAGGACCGTTGATCATTGTTCCTACAGCTCAAGCCACAGCCAATCACAGTTAGAATCACGCCCCTAGGGACACACACAGCCCCTCCCTCTCAAATAAAGTTAACCCCTTCACTGCCAGTGTATTTTTACTATTAACAGTGCATATATATAGCACTGATTACAGTAGAAATGACACTGGTAACCCCAAAAGTGTCAAAAATGTCAGTCAAGGGTCCGATCTGTCCGCCCCAATGTCGCAGTACCGCAAAAAAAATCGCAGATCGCCGCCATTACGCGTTAAAAATAAAACAACAAAAATGACAAAAATCTTTCCCTTCGTTAGTAAACGCAATAACTTTTGCGCAAACCAATCAAAATCCGCTTTTTGCGATTTTTTTTAACAAACATATGTAGCATAAAACAAATTGGCCAAAAATGTTAAAAAATTTTGATTTTTACTTTTTTTTTGGGGGAATTTCATATAAAAAAATGTGAAAAATATTGTTATTTTTGCAAAATTGACGCTCTTTTTTTGTTTATAGCACGTGATCAAAAAATCGCACAGGTGATCAAATACCACCAAAAGAAAGCTCTGTTTGTGGGAAAAAAAGGACGTCAAATTCGTTTAGGTACAGTGTTGCATGACCGCGCAATTGTCCGTTAAAGTCACGCAGTGCCGAATCGCAAAATACCCCCTTGATGACTGTTTAACCACTTTACCACCGGAGGATTTTGCTGTCTTACGTCCAGGCCACTTTTTGCGATTCGGAACTGTGCGACTTTAACTGACAATTGCGCGGTCGCGCGACGCCGTACCCAAACGAAATTTACGTCCTTTTTTCCCCATAAACAGAGCTTTTTTTTGGTGGTATTTGATCACCTGTGCGATTTTTACTTTTTGCGCTATAAACAAAAAAAGAGCGTAAATTTTGAAAAAATAACAATAGTTTTTACATTTTTTTATATGAAATTCCCTCCCCCCCCAAAAAATATGTAAAAATCAAAATTTTTTAAATTTTTGGCCAATTGGTTTTCTGCTACCTATGTTTGGTAAAAAAAAAATCACAATAAGCGTATTTTGATTGGTTTGCGCAAAAGTTATTGCGTTTACTAACTAAGGGAAAGATTTCTGTCATTTTTGGTGTTTTTTTTAAACGAGTAATGGTGGCGATCTGCGATTTTTTTTGCGGGACTGTGACATTGCGGCGGACAGATCGGACCCTTGACTGACATTTTTGACACTTTTGGGGGTACCAGTGACATTTCTACAGTAATCAGTGCTATACATATGCACTGTTACTGTAAAAATGACACTGGCAGGGAAGGGGTTAATTTTATTGGAGAGGGAGGGGTTAATGTATGCCTGGTGCTTACTGACGTGTGTGGGGGGAGGTGACTGAGTGACACAGGGACAGATCGCATGTTCAGCTATGCTGAACCCTGCAATCTGTCACTGTTTGTCACTTAGGAGACCCGCCCACTTTGTTTACACAAGCGGGCGGATCTCAAAACTCGATTCCCCGACGATCGGGGAAGAGCAGCGCCGCCGCTCCTCCCCTGGCCCGACTCCGGCTGTGAATGAATACAGCGGGAGCGAGCCTCTGGCGGCGCGCGAGCGCCGCCCACAAGGGGAGGAGTCCAGCGACGTAGGTCCAGCGATGAGCGGTCGGCAAGTGGTTAAGAAGTGATCATGAATAGAGGTTTATCTCTATTGGTCTTCATGCCACTAGCGGTGCCGGGGAGCCGCTGTTAAATAAGTTAGCGTTGATCGGAGGTGTCTGGTTACCATGGCGCTCGAAAGTGTATTTAGAAGCGGGTTGACTATGGGGCTCCTTGGAGGAGGTGTATTGAGACCTATTGGTCTTAGCAAGGAAGTGAGAGGCTCTTATGTTTTTGGCGGAGGAATTCTCACAGTGACACCTGCATGCCTCATTTGGAAGCACTTATTCACAGCGGTCATGGATATGTGGATTTTTATGAGATGGACTTCCTAATGATTCATTCATGATTTTATGGTTGTTTTATTTTAGTTTATATATTTTTATTTATTTGCGCTGCACTACTTGACCTTATGTATTATGAACTTATGTACTTGAACTATATGTATTATTAAGGTATTGTCTTTTCGGCCTTGAAGTGTTCAGCTGGCAAACCTATTCGGTATTAATTTAGATTTGCGCTAAATATATATCTTTTGATTTAATACCGCACATGTGTGGTGCGAGCACCATTTAGATATAACACATGATTTTTTTTTTTTTTTTTTATATTTTATAAAAAAGAAAAACTTTTTTTTTTTTTTTTTTTTTTTTTACTAACTTCCCTTGTGGCAGCATGGCTCGAGACAGGTCCTATTATTAGACCCCAAATCTCTCCTCTGGCCCCCCATGCAGCCGATCAAACTGAGATTAGTCTAGTTGGCTGCTTTCCTGGCTGCTGGTGGTTAGATAAACAAAGAGGCGGAACCGGAAGTGATGAATTATTCATCACTCCCAGTTTCCAGGGTTTTGAACAGGGCAGCCATTGCTGCTGGCCGCATCGCTCCCTGCCTCTGCGATGGGACCAGAGCAGTGGCGTAGCGTGGGGGGTGCAGGGGGGGCCGGCCGCACCGGGCGCAACATCCGGGGGGGGCGCACTCGCAGCTCTGCCCTGCCTGGCTCACTCATTCTCTCTCATTACAGTGCTGGGCTGGCTGTGGCGGCGGCGCTGTGCGAATCCGATCCGAGCCGCCGGGTCGCCTCCCACAGTGGAGGGGGGGGGGGTGGTGCCAGGCGTGCGGAGAGCGAGGGACTATCTGGGGGAGGGACAATGCACTGCAGCGGCCGCCCAGCGCAGCGTTGAGCGCGGGAGCCACACCAGCCCAGCCCAGGCAGCAGCAGCAAGAAGAAGCTGGCAGCGGCGGCAGGTGACAGGCCAGAGAGGAGAGAGCCAGTGGTGACAGACGCAGGAGGAAAACCTAGGAGCCGGAGGACCTGGAGAAGAAGACATAGCCTGCTGTTGTGATCGGGTGCACCTGCAAAAAAAAGGTAGGAGTCACGAGTGACACAGGACAGGAGTCAGGACTGACTGGACTGTGACTGGACTGGAGTTGTACTGGGCTCAGTGGGCTGGCTGTGTACACAGGACAGGAGTCAGGACTGACTGGACTGTGACTGGACTGGAGTTGTACTGGGCTCAGTGGGCTGGCTGTGTACACAGGACAGGAGTCAGGACTGACTGGACTGTGACTGTCGAGTCGCCAGTGTATTGGCACAGAACAAGGTAAGTGATGTCTTGCCTGCCCCCAGGGCCCAGGGAAGTGGGGGGGGGGGGTGTCAGTGTAGTAGGGGGGTCAGCATAGGTGTCAGTGTAGGGGAAGTGGACATGGGAGGGAGGGAGGGAAGAAGGGGGGGTGGGTCAGTGTAGGGGTCAGTGTATGGGGGGGTCAGTGTATGTGGGAATGTAAGGGGGTCAGTATAGGTGTCAGTGTAGCTGTCAGTGTACGGGGGGGGGTCAGTGTAGGTGTCAGTGTAGGTGTCAGTGTATGGGGGGGGTCAGTGTAGAGGAGGGTGTGTCAGTGTAGGGGGGTCAGCATATGTGTCAGTGTATGGGGGGGATCAGTGTAGGGGGGGTCAGTGTATGTGGGTATGTAAGGGGGTCAGTATAGGTGTCAGTGTAGAGGAGGGTGTGTCAGTGTAGGGGGGTCAGCATAGGTGTCAGTGTCAGTGTATGGGGGGGATCAGTGTAGGGGGGGTCAGTGTATGTGGGTATGTAAGGGGGTCAGTATAGGTGTCAGTATAGGTGTCAGTGTAGCTGTCAGTGTACGGGGGGGGGTCAGTGTAGGTGTCAGTGTATGGGGGGGGGGTCAGTGTAGGTGTCAGTGTATGGGGGGGGAGGTCAGTGTAGAGGAGGGTGTGTCAGTGTAGGGGGGTCAGCATAGGTGTCAGTGTAGGTGTCAGTGTATGGGGGGGATCAGTGTAGGGGGGGGTCAGTGTATGTGGAAATGTAGGGGTGTCAGTGTCTGTGGCGGTCAGTGTAGGGGGGTCACTATAGGTGTCAGTGTATGGGGAAGGTCAGTATAGGTGGGTCAGTATAGGTGTCAGTGTATGGGGGGGGGGTCAGTATAGCTATTAGTGTAGGGGTCAGTGTAGTGGGGGTCAGTGTATGTGGAAATGTAGGGGGGAGTCAGTGTAGGGGTCAGTGTATGTGGGAATGTAAGGGGGTCAGTATAGGTGTCAGTGTAGCTGTCAGTGTATGGGGGGGCAAATTGTAGGGGGGGTCAGTGTATGTGGAAATGTAGGGGGGTCAGTATAGGTGTCAGTGTATGTGGCGGTCAGTGTAGGGGGGGGTCAGTATAGGTGTCAGTGTATGGGGGAGGTCAGTGTAGGGGGAGTCAGTATAGCTATTAGTGTAGGGGTCAGTGTAGGGGGGAGTCAGTGTAGGGGTCAGTGTACTGGGGGTCAGTGTATGTGGGAATGTAAGGGGGTCAGTATAGGTGTCAGTGTAGCTGTCAGTGTATGGGGGGGGGGGTCAGTGTAGGGGGTGTCAGTATAGGTGTTAGTGTAGGGGTCAGTGTGTAGGGGGGTCTGTATAGGTGTCAGTGTAGGGGGTGTTAGTGTATGGGGGGGTCGGTGTAGGGGTCAGTGTATGTGTCAGTGTAGTGGGGTTAAGTGAAGGGGGGTCAGTGTAGGTGTCAGTGTATGGGGGGGGGGTAGGTCTGTATAGTGGTCTAGTAGGTTTGTGTAGGGGGCGCAAATGACTTGCCTTGCCCCGGGTGCTGACAACCCACGCTACGCCACTGGACCAGAGAGGCGGCAATAGGGGGGGCGGGGCCCCCTTCTGCCACCATTCTGCCACCCACAGAAATGATTGAGTGCCTAATTCCCCACCCGGATCACTTCTGCATTGTAGAGGATCTCCGGCTGAAAACAATGGTACCGGGATAATGCCTGTAGGTGCAGGCATCATCCCAGTATAAGTGTTCGGCCGCAGGCCGGTGTTTGTGGGAGGAGCTAGCGGGCTTTATAGCGCCGCCCCTCCCCTACACCGGCCTGCTGCTGGGCGCTCGAGTCAGGTGTTCTACTGTGTCACCTGATTGCCGCCGGAACTTCCGACTTTGAGGACCGGACTTCCGGGCAGGATCGTGGACGCCGCAAGCCATCTCCGCCGCCGCCGCTGGATCCTCCACCGTTGTCTACAGTCTCCTCTGCTCCCAGCGCCTCACCGCTGCCAGCCGGCCTGCGCCTCCTCCGCTGCACCAGCCGCCACCAGCACCTCCACTACCGCCAGCTGCCCGCTGCATCTCCCCGCTGCTCAGCCGGGACCAGGTATTCATTGGGGTTGGGGGGGGGGGGGCTGCCTACCTACCTGCACACATTGCCTGCCTCTCAGTCAAGGCCACGGCATTTTCCAACCAGCACCACATTGCCTGCCTCCAGTTAGGCCACGGCATCTTCTCCACAGGGGGGGGGGGGGGCTCCTGGGTTCTGGGCTCCTGGCCTGCTTGGGGGGACACTGAGAGATCCAGGGGGGGATTGGAAAAAAAAAAAAGAGGGAGGGCATTTGTTCATTTTTCCATGCTTCACCCTTGCTGGGCATGTTCTCATGCAAGGGGGGGGGGTTGGTCGGTCAGGCTCACCTGCCCGCCGGCCGTCCGCTCAAGCAAGCAGCCCCCCCCCAGTAGGGGCCACCAGGCGCCCCCAGGCCACGGCCTGTCGAGGGGGGCTCTTGGATTTTGGTCCAGGGTAGGTGGAGGGGCACCATACACTCATACACGCTCACTTACCTACCCCCTTGGGTCAGGAGGGAGGTTGGTGGCAGGGTTCGGGGGGGGGGTCTCATTACATTCCACAGGGTTACATGTTCCCGTGTTGGCTCCCATCACATGCTATCTACACTGGGGGGGGGGGGGGTCATGTGTCACTACTTCTGATTGACCATTTGCCTTATTCCTCCAGGATCACACCATGTCCTTCAACGCCGGTGTCAGGTACTACTACCAGGCTGCAGGTTCTTCCTATATGTTTCTCACGGCTCAGTATGCTGGTAGTCTTCACAAACGCTACTCCAGCGTTGCCCATAGGCACTTCTAGGTCAGTCTCACATCTCGTTGGGCCTCCACACACATCTTGGTCACCTTCGGTATGCTTATACCGGTAAGCCTAGGCCGTCCGGGTACGTTTTGGGCACACATTACACCTTCGGTATGTCACCAGCAGGTGCCACTTGGTTCCTGTTGTTCCTTTACCACCTTCACCACCTCCGTGCCACGCTCAATACTATGTCATTGTCCTTCTCGTGGGCACTGCATTCGCTGTCTGCACCTCACTGTGTTGTACCTCGTCATGTGTTGTGTCCCCTGTCAGCCCCCCCTCCCTGTAGGGTGAGCGAACTGGCTGTTAGGGTTCAGGTGCTGGCCATTACTCCCCCTTCATAGCTGGTCCCGCGAGGCCACCTTCCCAATCTCAACACGGAGATTCTTCGCCCCTCGGGCCAATCCATAGTTAGCGCCTCGCTTCACCCACCTAATGGGTTTATAGTTAGGGCCTCACCTGTCACGGCCACACGTTTGATTCTTTACTGTCACCGAGAGACCAACCTTCCCGCCACCACGCTAGTGGCTCATGCCCCACGTCCAAATCATAGGTAGAGTCTCTCACCTGCCACTTGGCATCTAGCAGGGCCTCACCTGTCACGGGGTAGTTAAGTTTTTCGCCTCAAGGCACTAGCTAGCCAGCCAGTTTTCTTGGGGCTCTTGCGGTTGTTAATTGGACTTTGGTGTTCTATTTTTCTTTCAACAGCGTGCCTCTAGGAGCCATCTTGGATGAAGGATCATCCTCCCCCTCCACGCCGGCCAGACCCGGCACCCCAGTCAGATCTGGTACCCCCAGGGGTCATCGGAATCCGTCCCTGCTGGGCTCTTATGGATCCTGGACCATCCCGAAGATCTCGGCGGTCCTTCGCCAGAGGGGCATTCCGTTCCCGGCCACGGCTAGGAAGGCTGAACTGTTTAGGATCTTGACTGAGCACCCGGAAGATCCTGGACTGGGCACCAGCTCTCAGGGCTGTGGATCGGCCATGCAAGGAACTCTGGACTCCATCCTGTCTTCTCTGCAGTCAATCGACGACAGACTGACGAAACTGGAAGACGCCAGCTCACAGGGTTACTCCTCCGCCCTTACCGGTGCAGTCTCCTGCCCCCGTTAGCGAACAGGGTAGGCCCCCAGTCCCCCTCTTCCCCTCTGCTGCGGTATCTCCCATCATCACCCCGGCACACATGGTCCCCCCAGCCCTCCGCAAGGATATCCTGGAGGGGAAGGATGTTAACCTGGTGGCTCTCCTTATCGCCTCCCAAGATGTGGTAGAGAATAAGGTCTACAACTATGGGGATTTGTCCGTAGTGATGAAGGCCAGAGACCCCAGGCTAAATAAGAAGCTGACCATCCCTGAATTCGTCCTGGCTTTCGGGATTTACAGGGATGTGTTATGCTCTGTCTACCCACATCGTCGGGAGGAACTGGATCTCTATCTCCACAAGGTTGTGGATTTGGGCCATAAGTACGGGGGTTTTACCTTTTACGACTTTCACAAGTCAGTGTCAGCCAAAGCAGCGGCTACCTTGGCACAATTCAATGTGCGGTTTGATTGGAGCCTTTTGGACACCGAACTTTTCTGCAGGCACTTTGCAGGATTGGTGCCTCCCTCTTGCGCCACATGCTCATCCACCTCGCACTCTGCCAACCTTTGCCCCATGGAGTCTGAGTCCTCCACGTCCGGGGTCCTGGGGGGGGCTGGCAGATCAGAGCAGCGTGGCCTAAGAGACAAACTGGGTCGCCCGATCATTTACTTAGGCAAAGCCCAGGTCTGTAACAATTTCAACGGTGGGGCGTGTAGTTTCAGTGCCTGCAGGCTGCTCCATGTTTGTTCTATCTGCTTTAGGGCTCACACCAAGTCCATGTGTCCATCAAGGCTCAATCCAAAACAATGACTGACCGAGGTCAAGATCGAGGTACTGGCTTTTTACCTTCAGTCTCACCCATCTTCGCACCTGGTCGAGTATTTGGTGCAGGGGTTTTCAGGGGGGTTCCACACGGGGTTGGTGTCTCTTCCCCCAGGGTCACTTGAATGCCCCAATCTACTGTCTGCTAGGGAGGACCCGCTGTCAGTGGACCTTCTGCTCAGGAAGGAAGTTCAGGAAGGGTACATGCTAGGCCCCTTTCCCGACCCCCCCTTCACCTCCTGGCATACTAACCCCATTGGCATCTCTACAAGCAAATACTCTAATAAAAAACGGTTAATCATTGACATGTCGGCTCCTCATTCCTCCAATAACCCTAGCCTGAATTCTCTTATCCCTTTAGCTGAGTTCTCTCTCCACTATACCACCGTGGACAACGCCATCCAAGCCATTTTGGGGGCAGGCAGGGCTGCATGGCTCATCAAGACAGATATAGCCAACGCCTTCAAGCTGTTGCCCATTCACCCCTCTTTATGGCATGTTCACGGTGTTAAGTGGAGGGAGGAATATTTTTTCGCCATCAGGCTCACATTTGGATCCAAAAGCAGTCCCTGGATTTTTGATACCTTTGCCGAGACGCTCTGCTGGCTTCTTCTGAATATCACCAGGTGCCCTGCGGTTTTGCACTACCTGGACGACTTCTTGTTGATCGAACAGGGCAACTGCACTCCTGTCAGTTTGAGGGGCACTGTGGCCTTGTTTTCAACCTTAGGGGTCCCTCTTTCACCAGGCAAGACGATTGGACCTGTCACCAGGTTAGATTTCTTGGGGATCACCCTGGATTCCATCTCCATGCAGTCCAGCCTCCCTGGGGACAAGCTTAGGCGCATTCGAGAGGTGGTAGGCAGGTTCCTGGAAGTAGGGTCTTTTATGAGGAAAGATCTGCAGTCGTTGATTGGGTCATTGAATTTTGCCATGCGCATCATTCCGCAGGGCAGGTCATTCAACTCCTGGTTATTGTGTCTATTGCCAGGTCTTCCGGAGGGTGTTGTCACCCACCTGGATCCCCCAGCCAGGGCGGACCTGGCCATGTGGGTGGAGTTCCTGGAAAGGTGGAACGGCATTTCCATGTTTATCTTGCCTATCTCACCCCAGTCCCCTGTGTTTTGGACGGATGCGGCTGCTCACACGGGGGTTTGCTGCCATCTTTGGGGATTCGTGGTTCAGGGATCATTGGCCGGCAGAGTCACTTGCCTTACCCGCTTTCCGGGAGACCTCGGCGTTGTTCGAGATATACCCTATAGTGGCAGCAGCTTTCACTTGGGGTAGGTGCTGGTCAGGGATGGCAGTTAAGTGTTTTAGCGACAATAAGGCGGCCTGTGACATTATTAATAAGGGCCGGTCTGCATCCCTGACCATCATGAGGCTGGTTCGCAGGCTGACTTTGTTAGCAGCCACCCACCAGTTTTTTCTTTATTGTGAACATATCCCGGGCCACTCCAACGCAGCTGCTGACGCTTTTTCCCGGTCTAAATTACAGGTGTTCTTCAACCGCCACCCAACAGATGCCCCACTCGGACTCCGAAGTTCGAAGATTTGATCCTGGACTAGCCCGGATTGTGGCGCATGGTCGGGAATTGGCCCGGATGGCTCTGTCATCTAATACCAGGAAGGCTTATGACCGAGCCATGTCCATCTTCCGGAGGTTTTCAGCGGAATTTGGGTTGCACGACCACTCAGTCCAGACGATGGTCACCTTTGCAGCTTTTTGCCACCTCCAGCTGAAACTTTCTGCCAGCACCATCAAACTGTACTTGTTGGGGGTTCAACATCACGTCCTGACGTACCAGCCGAACTCGTCTCCCTTTCTCAGGGCATATCCAGTGAAAAACCTTTTGAAGGGCATTGGCAAGGTGGATCGCCATACCCCGGTGAGGCGGTTGCCAATAGATGGGGAGAAATTCCGGGCTCTTTCTGATTTGTTGGACACGGCCCCTTTTGAGCCCTTCACGAACTTAGTTGTAAAGACCGCCATGTACCTGGCCTTTTACGGCTTTCTCAGGCCCGGGGAGTTCACGGTGGCTTCCCAGTCAGAGGGTCGCACCTGCCTCCTCAAACGGGACTTGGTCAAACGGTGAGATTACTACGTCTTGACACTTCGGTGTTCTAAGACCAGGCAGGTGGGTCACCCTTTGTCCATCCCTTTGTATCCATCGGGGAATGATTGGTGCCCTGTCAAGGTCCTGGACAATTACGCAGCTCGGACTCAGAGCTCGCCCAGCTACTCACCACTTTTCACGTTGCTGGGCATTCCCCTCACCACATCTAGGTTTATATTTTACATCCGCACCTTATGTATCAGGCTGGGTTGGGACCCTGCGGCGCATTCTGGCCACTCCTTTAGGATTGGAGCTGCGTCAGCTGCCTCCGGCAACAACACGCCAGGTCATATCATCAAAAGACTTGGTCGATGGGAGTCTGATGCCTTTCAGATATACATTCCTCACCCCGAGAAGGAGTTGAGGTTAGCTTTTAGTAAGCTTGTAACATGAATTTAGGTTGTCAATAAAGTGTGTAATTTGCTTCCTTTTTGCCCTCTTTATTTACAGGCCTACCCCCTTACGTCGGTTCGGCCGCAGGCCGGTGTTTGTGGGAGGAGCTAGCGGGCTTTATAGCGCCGCCCCTCCCCTACACCGGCCTGCTGCTGGGCGCTCGAGTCGCCCCACCCACCTTCACCCTTTTTTCCTGATCTCTAATCTTCGGGGGGTCCTCTTTATTTACAGGCCTACCCCCTTACGTCGGTTCTGGCACACCACACCGACTTTCCATACCAAGGGTATCCATCATTTATTTACCGACCACAACCACTGAAACCCAAGGATGTACAGAAACATCTTTGAGCGGGAAGTGGTTAACCACTTCCCACAAACCAACGTAGCCCTACGTCGGCTGCAAAATGTGGTTGTACCGGGGTGATGCCTGCAGCTAGAGGCATCATCCTGGTACCAATTTTTAGAGTTGGCAGTCGGCTTTCATGTGGTAATAGCTGATGGAGCTCGGGAGCCACTCGATCATTACCCCAGCAAGCGGGAGGGGACGCCCCCACTTCCTGCCGCCTTCCACGGCTCTGCCTGGGTCTCCCGTTCCAGCTGGAGACACGAGCATACCGCTGGCACCTCTGCTGGCTGGTTGGAGTCCCGAACGAAGTCGGATTTGGCTTTGATCGGGTCTCCGATGATGTAACCCGGAAGCAGCGTTCATGACGTCACGTCTGGGTTACTCGGTGGCTAAAGGTGCCGAATTTAAAAAAAGTGACAGTATTGAAAAATGCAGTTTTCGGCATTTTGAATACATTGAAGTGTAGAGGAGGGGTTTGGGGTCTTTAATACCCCCCGATCCCCCCATAAAGAGTACCTGTCACTGCCTTTTGCTATAACAAGGGATGTTTACATTGCTTGTGACAGCAATAAAAGTGATCAGATTTTTTATTTTTTTTTAAACTGTGCTAAAATTAAAAAATTAAATAAAATATATAGGAAAAAAAAAATGAAACCCCCCCCCGTCGCTGTGAAATTGCGCACAAAAGAAAATGTATACGGAAGTCGTGCCCGCAAATGAAAGCGCTGTTCAAACCACACATGTGAGGTATCGCCATGATCGTCAGAGCGAGAACAATAATTAAAAAAAAAAAAAAAAGATTTACTCTGTAAATCTAAACTGGTAACCGTTAAATTTTTTTAAAGCGTCGCCTATGGAGATTTTTATTGACCGTAGTTTGTCGCCATTCTGCGGGTGTGCGCAATTTTAAATCGTAACATGTTAGGTATCTATTTACTCAGCGTGACATCATCTTTCACAATATACAAAAAAAAATGGGCTAACTTTACTGTTTAGTTTTTTTTAAATACAGTGAAATTTTATTTTTCCAAAAAACTGGCGTTTGAAAGACCACTGCGCAAATATTGCCTAATAAAAAATATTGCAACGACCGCCATTTTATTCTCCAGAGTCTTTGCTAAAAATATATATATAATGTTTGGGAGTTATAAGTAATTTTCCAGCTAAAAATACAGATTTTAACTTGTAAACAACGTGTCAGAAATGAGCTCAGTCCAGAAGTGGTTAAGTAATCATCAGGCCTAAAATGTGGGTTTAAAAAAGAAAAAAAACAGGAAAAAGGCTTTTGTGGTTTTAAAAACTTGTGGAGAACTGAATTTGGGGCCCCTTTTCTGTGCTCTTTTCACCATGGCCTTCTGGCATGCTGAGTTCACTGGGAATTGGCCTTCAGTTTCTGTGCTTTCAACCACGGCCCATGCTCTACCAACTGCTCTACATACAATAGGAACCCAAAACTGTATATAAACCCCTCCAATTACAAAGCTTTCCAACTTATGGAGACTCAAATTTGAAACCAACTTGTCTTCTCCACTCTGTTCCAAGTGTATTGTTGCCGATGGCTCCTTCCCATATGTTCTGGGAGTGTCCTCCTATCCGTGCCTTTGGATCGGAAGTCACGGCATTTATTGCCGATATTTCTCAGTTGTCCAACAGTGGCGGCTGGTGCTCAAAATTTTTGGGGGGGCGCAAAAAGAAAAATGTAATAGGTATTGCTTCGCGGCAAAAAACGCGGTAAAAAAATTGCATGACTTTGAGGTCATGGTACAGGCATGGCACAGGTGATGGCATAGGCATGGCACATGTGATGGTATAGGCATGGCACAGGTGATGGCATAGGCATGGCACAGGTGATGGCACAGGTGATGGCACAGGCATGGCACATGTGATGGCACAGGTGATGGCACAGGTGATGGCCTAGGTGATGGCATAGGCATGGCACAGGTGATGGCATAGGCATGGCACAGGTGATGGCATAGGTGATGGCATAGGCATGGCACAGGTGATGGCATAGGCATGGCACAGGTGATGGCACAGGTGATGGCACAGGCATGGCACAGGTGATGGCATAGACATGGCACAGGTGATGGCATAGAGATGGCACAGGTGATGGCATAGGCATGGCACAGGTGATGGCATAGGCATGGCACAGGTGATGGCACAGGTGATGGCATAGGCATGGTACAGGTGATGGCATAGGCATGGCACAGTTGATGGCACAGGCATGGCACAGGTGATGGCATAGGCATGGCACATGTGATGGTATAGGCATGGCACAGGTGATGGCATAGACATGGCACAGGTGGTGGCACAGGTGATGGCATAGGCATGGCACAGGTGATGGCATAGAGATGGCACAGGTGATGGCATAGGCATGGCACAGGTGATGGCACAGGTGATGGCATAGGCATGGCACAGGTGATGGCATAGGCATGGCACAGGTGATGGCACAGGTGATGGCATAGGCATGGCACAGGTGATGGCATAGGCATGGCACAGTTGATGGCACAGGCATGGCACAGGTGATGGCATAGGCATGGCACAGGTGATGGCACAGGTGATGGCATAGGCATGGCACAGGTGATGGCATAGGCATGGCACAGGTGATGGCACAGGTGATGGCATAGGCATGGCACAGGTGATGGCATAGGCATGGCACAAGTGATGGCACAGGTGATGGCATAGGCATGGCACAGGTGATGGCATAGGGATGGCACAGGTGATGGCATAGGCATGGCACAGGTGATGGTACAGGCAGGGCACAGGTTGGCTTCAATCACTTACCTTCTGACGGCGGCGGGATGGCGGGATTCCGGGAACCGAGACAAGCAGCGCGGACGTCCTCCTCTTCAGTCTTCTGTCTTCCGGTCCGGGCAGCGGTAAGGAGATCGGGCGGTGACGGTGCGTGACTGACGCACGCACCGGCACCGCCCCCATTGCGAGTCAGCGATGTCCTGGATCATGATTGGTCCAGGCTGGAGACTGGACCAATCACAGCCAGGATATCACGAAGGTGGGGGTGGCGCAGCGCTTTTGGCTGCGCCCAGGTTACGCCCCCAGAAGGCAGCCAATCGGCGCCTCTTCTGGGTCGTAAACCCCACCCCCCCTCCATATCCACCAGGCCGAGCTCATAGGCCTGCGAACCCAATTTTTTTTTTTGTTTCAAAACTTTATTTTTTTTTGTCATTTTTTTTTTTTTCAAAACTTTATTTTTTTTTGTCATTTTTTTTTTCTATTTTTTTTTTTAGGGGGGGGCGGCGCTCGACTGCAATATGAGTCATCTCCACTCCTATCCCTGTCACTTCCCTGATCTGGGCTAGTAAATATAAAAGCGGCGGCGGGTGTATGAAAAGATAAATCACGGAGCCGAGAGCCGCTTTTATATTTACTAGCCAAGATCAGGGTAGTGACAGGGACAGGAGCCGAGATGACTCATATTGCAGCACAGCTGTTTTAATGTAACCGCCGTGTTACACACACTGCCGTGATCATTTCATACCCTCCGTGCATGAGCACTAGTCAGCTCCTCAGCTGTTCCATTACGAAATTCTCACGGAACACCGGGAATGTGTGCAAATCTGACAAGCCGACTGTTGGCTGGACACTGGAGAGTACCAGCAGGGGGCGCCCGAGGAAGAGGATCGGGGCTGCATTGTGCAGTACCATTGCATAGAGCAGGTAAGTATAACGTGTTGCCGTAACGTTGTATAGCGCTGCGCAAACTGTTGTTACTAAATCCTGTATAGTCATAATAAAAATAATATAATAATATATATATATTTTTTTTAACAATCAATTTATATTAATTTGTAAAGAATAACAATACACAAATTAATAAGCAGTAGTTGATAACATTGGTGTAAACTTCAATACAAGGAAGGGTCAGTAACTTTTTATAAAAAATCTTGATATCCCTGACCATCCTACCCCAGATAGGATCAATCTGTAGGCATGGTGTGGACATCAAGCTACCCAGAGAAAAGCAATTACATGGGATAGCACAACAAAACAAAAACAGTATATTTTATTTTAAAAAAAAAAGTTTATCCTTTAAAACCACTTTAATTCATGTAAATGTGTTTGTAATTTCATCATGTAAATGTTGAGCTCTTCTGTAACAACAACAAAAATAACTCCTTTACAGATTGTTTTTAACCACTTGCCGACCGCCGCACGACTATCTACGTCGGCGGTCAGCCCCTCACAGGCAAACTTACGTAGGGCTACGTTGCTTGCTTGTGAGGGTCTAGGGAGCGAGCGCGCGCCCCCCGGGGCGCGCTCCCGCTCCCGCGTGGTCACGGACCCCCCCGCGCGTGTGACCAGCGGACCCGATGTCCGCCGGTCACTCGCGATCGGCGGGGGAGAGGGAGAATGTCAGGCAGCTTGTGTAAACAAACTGCCTGTCATTCTCCTCGCTGCAAAGACACTGATAAAACGGATCTGGTATGTAGATCCGTTGATCAGTGTCCTTACAGCTAGAGCCACAGCCAATCACAGTAGAAACCACGCCCCTAGGGACACACACAGCCCCTCCCTTCCAAATAAAGTTAACCCCTTCACTACCAGTGTATTTTTACAGTAACAGTGCATATGTATAGCACTGATTACTGTAGAAATGTCACTGGTAACCCCAAAAGTGTCAAAAATGTCAGTCAAGGGTCCGATCTGTCCGCCGCAATGTCGCAGTACCGCAAAAAAAATCGCAGATCGCCGCCATTACGCGTTAAAAAAAAAAACAACAAAAATGACAAAAATCTTTCCCTTTGTTAGTAAACGCGATAACTTTTGCGCAAACCAATCAAAATACGCTTTTTGCGATTTTTTTTACCAAACATAGGTAGCATAAAATAAATTGGCCGAAAATTTTTAAAAATTTTGATTTTTACATTTTTTTTTGGGGGAATTTCATATAAAAAAATGTGAAAAATATTGTTATTTTTGCAAAATTGACGCTCTTTTTTTGTTTATAGCGCGTGATCAAAAAATCGCACAGGTGATCAAATACCACCAAAAGAAAGCTCTGTTTGTGTGAAAAAAAGGACGTCAAATTCGTTTAGGTACAGCGTCGCACGACCGCGCAATTGTGCGTTAAATTCACGCAGTGCCGAATCGCAAAATACCCCCTGGTCGGAATGGGGGTAAAATCTTCCGGGGCTTAAGTGGTTAATAAGAATTTAGATGATAATAAAATCAAGATTTTTAGAAAAAAAAATAATTGGATTTATATGTTGCAATAAATCCTGTATCATAATAATAATATAATAATGTTTATTATTTTATCAACCACTTCCATACCGGGCGAATTCTGTCATTCCTCTCCTACATGTAAAAATCATCATTTTTTTTGCTAGCAAATTACTCGGAACCCCCAAACATTATACACTATATATATATATATATATATATATATATTTTAGCAGAGACCCTATGGAATAAAATGGTGGTCATTGCTATTTTTTATGTCACACGGTATTTGCACAGCAATTTTTCAAACACAATTTTGTTGGAAAAAAAACACTTTCATGAATTAAAAAAAAAAAAAAAAACAGTAAAAAAACAAAACCGTAAAAGTTGGTCCAATTTTTTTGTATAATATGAAAGATGATGTTACTTTCAGTAAATAGATTCATAACATTTCACGCTTTAAAATTGCCCACACTCGTGGAATGGCGCCAAACTTCAGTACCTAACACAGTAGGACAATTCCCAGTGAACTCAGCGGTGCGGCTACACTTTAAAAAATTTTAACAGCTTACCAGTTTAGAGTTACAGAGGGGGTCCAGTGCTAGAATTATTGCTCTCATTCTAACATTCGCTAGGATAACCCACATGTGTGGTTTGAACGCCGTTTACATATGTGGATCCGACCTACATATGCGTTTGCTTCTGTGTGCGAGCATGACGGGACAGGGGCGTTTACATTTTTTGTTTATTTTATTTTAATTTTTTTTTATTTTACACTGGGGGAGGGGCCAGGAGAGTCAGCGAAGGACCCAAGAAGAGGAGGATCAATGAGGCTGCACTGATGGGCAGTATTGAGGCTGCACTGATGGGCGCTGATGAGGCTGCACTGATGGGCAGTATTGAGGCTGCACTGATGGGCAGTATTGAGGCTGCTCTGATGGGCAGTAATGAGGCTGCACTGATGGGCGCTGATGAGGCTGAACTTATGGGCACTGATAGACTGTGGTCTGTGGTTTACAGATGACAGGGCGGGTCGAAAACAGGAAGGGGTGTGGCCTTTACAAGAAGGGGTGGGTCATATTTAAATTAGGGGGTGCCCATGTTTAGTCAGGCCTAGGGCAGCACAAAACCTAAATACACCACTGTACTCGTCGTGACATCTTTTACAATACACCAAAAAAAAAAAAAAAAAAATGGGCTAACTTTACTGTTTAGTTTTTTTTTTTAAACGCAGTGAAATGCATTTTTTTCCCAAAAATTGCGTTTGAAAGACCGCTTCGCAAATACCGCGTGACAAAAAATATTGCAACTACCGCCATTTTATTCTCCAGAGTCTTTGCTAAAAAAATTTATATAATGTTTGGAGGTTATAAGTAATTTTCTAGGTAAAAATACAGATTTGAACTTGTAAACAACGTGTCAGAAACGAGCTCGGTCCAGAAGTGGTTAAGTAATCATCAGGCCTAAAATGTGTATTTAAAAAAAAAAAAAAAAAAAAAAAAGAAAAGTTGGGCAGGAGGTGAGATGTCCATCCGTGTGGGGAATTGATTGTTGGGGCCCCTTTTCAGTGCTCTTTGGTTCCCTTTCATGGTATCATTTCACCATGGTTCACCGCTGAGTTCACTGGGAATTGTCTTACTGTGTTTGCACATGGTATTATTCCACCATGGCTTCCTGGTGACTTCTGTGCTTAACATGGTGTCTTTCAACCATGGCTTTTTGAGTTCACTGGGAATTGTCTTGTTGGGTTTGCACATGGTATTCATTCCACCACGGCTACTTGGTGACTTCTGTGTTTGCATCATGGTATTATTTCACCACGGCTTTTTGAGTCACTGGAAATTTTCCTCCAACGTCTATGTTTGCACATGGTATCATTATTCCACCATGGCTCCCTGGTGATCTCTGTGCTTGCACGTGGTATCATTCAACCACGGCTGCTAAGTCACTGGAAATTTACCTCCAACGTCTGTGTAAGCACATGATATCATTCATTCCACCATGGTTTACACTATCAGCCATTCACGGCCCATGCTCTACCAACTGCACTAAATACTACGGAAACCATTATTGTATTTATGCCCCCCCATTTACAAAGCTTTCCAACTTATGGAGACTCAAATTTGACATTAAAATTTTAAACTTAAAACCAACATTAAAATCTTTCTTATTGGCTTGTATATCGCTTCCCAATCCTTCCGGCTCTATAAACCGTCCAGAAACTTAAATTATTCGCATTCTACCAGCCCTGAGCTGACAAAATTCATTACCCAGAATCCTTTGCGAAGATATGCAAATGAGCTGGTGCATCCAGCTAACTGATAACTGTCACCAGTGTGCTTATGGCAGCACTTCGCCCCAACCTGCCTGTTTTCAAACGGCTGCTGCTGTAACTGATCACGTGTGGCACCATGGCAACGGCAGGTCTGATCAGATTATTAGATGGCTCCTTCCTCAGCTGGGAATGATTGGAGGGTCTGTATTCCTTCTATCAATTCACAGAGATTATCAGAAATTTTTATTTTTTTTTCTCAAAAATCCTGCCCCCTCCTGGCTATCATTTACATTGCGCTTCTATAGGGTGTACATGGAGGAGAGCTGTTTGGGGATGGTGATTAACTGTTTTACTGCCGCTGACATACGCCATACGTCAGCAGCAGTAGGGGGGGTTACACACACTGTATCAGCCGGGAATGTGTGCAAATCTGACAAGCTGACTGTTGGCTGTCAGATGGTAACGATCGGGCGGCTTTGCACTTTCACACACCTTGGCAGCAATGGTGAGCACCAGCAGGGGGCGCCAGAAGATAAGGATCGGGCTGCTCTGTGCAGTACCATTGCATAGAGCAGGTAAGTATAACGTATTGCCCTAACGTTGTATAGCGCTGCGCAGGGCTGCTGTTAGAAATCGCGGGGCCCTGTATAGACTACCTGGCAGCCCCCCCCCCCAAGAAAATATTATAGATATATTTAGCTAAAATGACAACAAAATCACTATTATCAGACACAAATATAACATAACTCACTTAATTCCTGCTAAATCTAAAAAAAAAAAAAAAAAACTATGCTAAATAAAAAAGAAGATGAGATGAGAAAAATATACAGGCTGGGCAGTTGGAGCTCAGTGATCAGAGAGACAGAGAGAGAGAAACAAAGTTACAAATAAACTCCTGAGCAGAGATAAGTGCTGGGAGGGAGGGGGGGGGGCACACAAGGGAGGGGGGATTAGTGAGGGACAACTTTCTGTTTCTCAACAGATAAAAGCTGATAGCAGGGAGAGGGACAGATCAGATTCAGGTGCTGGAGGAAGATTTCTGTATTTGTTGTCCATCACTAATCCCCCTCTCTGTGTGGGCCCCCCTTTGGGCTCGGGCCCCCTACAAGAGGGCTGCTGGTCCCCCCCTATCAGCTGCCCTGGCGATGCTCAAACTGTTGTCACTAAATCCTGTATAATCATAATAATAATATAATAATGTATATTATTTATTACATTGTTTTAGCAATCAATTTTTATTAACCACTTGCCGACTGCTGTCAGTAGATTTACTGCGGCAGTCAGCCCCTCACAGGCAAAGTGACGTATATTTACGTCACTAGCCTGTGAGGCTCTGGGGAGCGAGCGCGCGCCGCCCGCGGCGCGCTCCTGCTCCCGCGCGGTCACGGACCCCCCCGCGCGTGTGACCGGTGGACCAGATGTCCGCCGCTCACTCTGCGATCGTCGGGGGAAAGGAAGAAAGGCAAGCAGCTTGTGTAAACAAGCCGCCTGTCATTCTCCCCTGTGTAGAAACAGTGATCACACGGTTCTACTATGTAGGACCGTTGATCATTGTTCCTACAGCTCAAGCCACAGCCAATCACAGTTAGAATCACGCCCCTAGGGACACACACAGCCCCTCCCTCTCAAATAAAGTTAACCCCTTCACTGCCAGTGTATTTTTACAGTAACAGTGCATATATATAACACTGATTACTGTAGAAATGTCACTGGTAACCCCAAAAGTGTCAAAAATGTCAGTCAAGGGTCCGATCTGTCCGCCCCAATGTCGCAGTACCGCAAAAAAATCGCTGATCGCCGCCATTACGCGTTAAAAATAAAACAACAAAAATGACAAAAATCTTTCCCTTTGTTAGTAAACGCAATAACTTTTGCGCAAACCAATCAAAATACGCTTTTTGCGATTTTTTTTTTAACAAACATATGTAGCATAAAACAAATTGGCCGAAAATGTTAAAAAAATTTTGATTTTTACTTTTTTTTTTGGGGAATTTCATATAAAAAAATGTGAAAAATATTGTTATTTTTGCAAAGTCGACGCTCTTTTCTTGTTTATAGCACGTGATCAAAAAATCGCACAGGTGATCAAATACCACCAAAAGAAAGCTCTGTTTGTGGGAAAAAAAGGACGTCAAATTCGTTTAGGTACAGTGTTGCATGACCGCGCAATTGTCCGTTAAAGTCACGCAGTGCCGAATCGCAAAATACCCCCTTGATGACTGTTTAACCACTTTACCACCGGAGGATTTTGCTGTCTTACGTCCAGGCCACTTTTTGCGATTCGGCACTGTGCGACTTTAACTGACAATTGCGCGGTCGCGCGACGCCGTACCCAAATGAAATTTACGTCCTTTTTTCCCCATAAACAGAGCTTTTTTTTGGTGGTATTTGATCACCTGTGCGATTTTTTACTTTTTGCGCTATAAACAAAAAAAAGCGTAAATTTTGAAAAAATAACAATAGTTTTCACATTTTTTATATGAAATCCCCCCCCCCCCTCCCCAAAATATGTAAAAATCAAAATTTTTTATATTTTTGGCCAATTTTTTTTCTGCTACCTATGTTTGGTAAAAAAAATCACAATAAGCGTATTTTGATTGGTTTGCGCAAAAGTTATTGCGTCTACTAACTAAGGGAAAGATTTCTGTATTTTTTGGTGTTTTTTTTTTAAACGAGTAATGGCGGCGATCTGCGATTTTTTTTGCGGGACTGCGACATTGCGGCGGACAGATCAGACCCTTGACTGACATTTTTGACACTTTTGGGGGTACCAGTGACATTACTACAGTAATCATTGCTATACATATGCACTGTTACTGTAAAAATGACACTGGCAGGGAAGGGGTTAATTTTATTGGAGAGGGAGGGGTTAATGTATGCCTGTTGCTTACTAACTTGTGTGGGGGGAGGTGACTGAGTGACACAGGGACAGATGCATGTTCAGCTATGCTGAACCCTGCAATCTGTCACTGTTTGTCACTTAGGAGACCCGCCCACTTTGTTTACACAAGCGGAAGGATCTCCAAACTCGATTCCCCGAAGATCGGGGAAGAGCAGCGCCGCCGCTCCTCCCCTGGCCCGACTCCGGCTGTGAATGAATACAGCGGGAGCGAGCCTCCGGCGGCGCACGAGCGGCGCCCACAAGGGGAGGAGTCCAGCGACGTAGGTCCAGCGATGAGCGGTCGGCAAGTGGTTAAGAAGTGATCATGAATGATCGCTTCTCGGCCTTTTGGCTAAGATCAAGTGTAGTATCGACTTTAGCCCTTAGGGGTGTCTCTGCTTTACGGCTAGGACGTTGAGAAACATTTGTATCTATCCAAGCCATTTGGTCCTTGTGGGGTACCCTCTGCTCGGCCTTGTAGGATCGTTGATTAAATTCAGCTTCACCTACTCGCTGCTATTGGGTTAGAGGCTTAGCCCCCACAAGGAACGAGATTGCGATCTTCCCTCCTCCCCCCCCACTCTGCGCTACTACCTTCGGGCAGTAGGCGCACAAGGGCCTTTTTAAAGGCTGCGAAAGAGTGAAGACGCCGAGGAATAAGAAGGAAGCCGCCAAAGTTCTCCTGAAGCGACTACCGACGAACTCCTCCGTCATGGGGAAGAGCACTGGGAAGAAGAAGCATGTCCCCGCCACTTCTGCCAAGACTCCGGGAGAAGTCGCCTCAACCTCCACCCCCACCCCGGCCAATGTCAGCCAGCCGGGCTCAGCAAGGCCAACCAGGTCCGCAGACGGGCTTCCTACCCTGGAACCCTGGATGAGGCAGACAGTGGTGCTGCAGCTGAAGGAGGTGGACGGAAGAGTTCCCGACATGACCCCGGAAATCTTCGGCAAGAAGATGATCCTCGAACAGGGGTTCAGCAAGGCGGAGACACTGTCCGTGCAGACCTTCATGAAAGGTATATTCTATATAACTTTTGTGTCTTTACAGGTCTGTAGAAGATACTGGGAGGCGGTGAAGAATTGTGGCCCGGAATCCCCTTTCCGCAACTTCGTTGCGAACACTCCCATTCAACGGGATGAAAGGCGGGTAACGGTGTCCATGAGGAACCCCCATACCCCAGGAAAAGACATCGCCACCTACCTCCAGAGGTTTTGCATCGTGGCCAAAGACCCAGTCCGAATCCTCGATGTCAACGGCTTCTGGACAGGTAAGTGGGCAGTTTCTTGCAGGTTAAGGAGAGAGCCTTCGGGGGATCTCCAACACCTGAAGTCCCACTTCTCTCTGGGAGCCTCCGCAGGACTCCTGTACTACGCAGACATGCCCCATACCTGCCACAGGTGTGGTAAGCATGGTCACGTAAGTATGGAATGTCAGGAACCTTCTTGCAGGTTCTGTCGGGTTGCAGGCCATGAGACCAAGGATTGCCCGAGGTCCAAGACCTGTAACCTCTGCGGATTGGCGGAGCACGTCTACAGAGACTGCCCCCAGAGATCCCGGTCCTACGCTGGAGCCCTGCTCAAGGGCAGAGCCCCAGACAGCGCTGGGAAAAAGAAGCCAGGGGAAAAGACTGCGAAGGAACCTCGGAAAGCCACTGGTGAGTCCCCCCCTCCCCAGGCCCCTACCACCTCCTCCGACCCATCCCTCCCCAACCCCCCTGAGTCGGAGGTGACCTCACCTGCCCCTGCCCCTCCCCCCTCCCAGCCCCCCCCGCCCTGTCCTCCATGGAGGACTTCCCCACCCTGCCCACCGCCCCCCCCACCCCACCCCCCACCAGCAAAGGCCGAAAACGGAACCTAGACAGCCCGACAACTGAAGAACCCACCAAGCGGCCCACCGTGGCCCAGCAAGATGACATCGCTGGACTGGACCCAGTGGTGGAGGACCTCGAGGACCTTGAGTCTGCGGGGGAAGATGAAGGAGAAATGCAGGAAGGTAAGGATCTGGCCCCCCCAGAGACTGACCTCACCCAGGACCTGATGGACAGCATCCTCGAGGAGAACGGCCTGAACCAGGACACTGGACAGGCACAAGAGGCAGTGGAAGAACCACCCCCCCCCCCAGGGGAGGTAAGTTCAGCCCACCTGCTAGCTAGCCCCTTTATCTCCTTTACATGATGGCAGAGATCTCCATCTTTTCCATTAATGTTAGGAGCATCAAGGATGCGTCTAGAAGACAGGTGGCGCTGACTTTTCTTTCCACTCAGCAGAGTGATGTCTACATGCTCCAGGAGTGTGCCCTACCCTTCTCGAGGAGGTACACTCATCTGTCCTCCCAGTGGACCCATGGTCCCTCCTACTGGTCCGGGGGTGTCGATTGTAAGTCTGCAGGGGTAGCCATTCTTGTCAGGGGTGGTCGTTTCACGGTTGACTCCGTCCAGGAGCTTGTCTGTGGCCGTCTTTTGGTCGTAGACGGCTCATGGGCGGGAGAGCCAGTTAGGCTCATCAACGTGTACGCCTCCCCAGATAAGAATGAGCGACTGGAGCTTTTCCAGACCCTGCGGACCCAACTCGTCACCACCAGGGCAGTAGTAATCGGCGGTGATTTTAACTGTCCGATTGAGGAGGATGGGCGCAGCTCCAGCATGTACGCAAAGCTCGACACCACGTCTAGGCTGCTCAAGGAGATGATTGCGGAGGCTTCCTTGAAGGACGCCGTGGGATCCATAGGGAAAGGTTCCATGAACTATTCGTGGTGCCGTCCTGATGGATCTGTGCGTTCTAGGATAGACTTCGTGCTCACCTCCAAGACAGTCAGACATCGCGGGTTCTCCATGGTCCCCTGCTTTTTCTCTGACCACAGGGCCATTCACTTTCGGGGTGACCTGGGCGAGGGCTTTGCCCCCGGTCCGGGCTCCTGGAAGCTGAATGGTACCCTGCTGGAAAATGAGGAACTGCTGGAGGAACTCAGGGAGGCCTACATTACCTGGAAGGAGGACAAGAGGTTCTTCGGAAAGGTAAGCGACTACTGGGAGTTTGTGAAAGTCAAGCTACGCAGCTTCTTTCAGGCAAGGGGACGCCAGCAAGTGTGTGCCAGGAAGAGGGAACTCAGGAGACTGCAACGCCAGATGCAGTCCCTGCAGGACCTTCACCACTGCGGCTGGGACGTTAGGCAGGACCTGGAGGACACCAAGAAGAGCCTGAAAGGACACTTCGAGGAAGAATCCAGGCACCTCGTCTTCCGTTCCAAGGTGGAGAATCTTGAGAAAGGTGAGAAATGTAACTCTTTCTTTTTCAGGAAACTCCACTCAGGACACACTCCCTTGTCTGAGCTGCGGGACGAGACCGGAACACTCCAGAAGGGGAAGGAGGCTGTGATGCAAGTGGTCAGCGACTACTACACCAACCTCTACTCCCCGAAAGAAACAGATACGGCTGAGGCCGACAGGTTCTTGTCAGGTATCACTAACCAAATTGATCCTGCAGGTATGTCGGCAATCAACGCCCCCTTGGCGCTGGAGGAACTGCACTCTGCCGTCAGATCCTTTAGGCAAGGCAGGACCCCGGGCTGCGACGGTCTCCCAGCGGAGCTCTATGTAGCGCTGTGGGATCTCGTTGGCCCGGACCTGCTCGAGCTGTACGAGGAGATGGTGGTGGAGGGCACAATGCCTCCGTCGCTGAGGGAGGGGATGATCACGATTTTGTATAAGCGTAAGGGGGAGAGAGGGGATCTGAAAAATTGGCGTCCCATCTCTCTCTTGAACGTGGACTACAAAATCCTCGCCAAGGTTCTGGCCAACAGGCTGAAATCTGTCATCGGACAGATCATCCACCCGGATCAGACTTGCGGCATTCCTGGTCGCAGGATTGCGGACAGCCTTGCGCTTGTCCGGGACACGGTCCAGTACATTCGAGGCCGCCGTGTGCACGCGGCCCTGGTCAGTCTTGACCAGGAAAAGGCCTTTGACCGTGTCTCCCACGAGTTTATGTGCAGAGCTCTGCGCAGGTTTGGTCTTGGGGACATGTTTTGTTCGTATGTGAATGTGATGTACAATGACATTTGTAGTACGGTGTTGGTGAATGGCTGGAAAACTGACCCTTTCCCTGTTCTCTCTGGGGTCAGACAAGGCTGCCCTCTCTCACCTCTGCTTTTTGTTTGCTGTATAGAGCTCTTTGCCGAATGCATCCGACAGAACCCAGAGATCAGAGGGATCACCGCACCGGGACCGGACAGAAGGGTTGTCAAGTGCTCACTCTACATGGACGACGTAACGGTGTTCTGTGCTGACCAGCGCTCCATCGACTCGCTCGTCCAGACCTGTGAGGACTTCGGCAAAGCTTCAGGGGCAAAAGTCAACTGCGGGAAGTCAGAGATCATGCTCTTCGGAAAGTGGTTCCTGCCTTCTTCTGCATCAATCCCTTTCAGCATCAAGGCGGACTTCATCAAAATTCTTGGAGTTTGGTTTGGAGCTGAGGGCGCAGCCCTGAAGTCTTGGGAGGAGAGACTGTCCAAGATGAGACAAAAGTTTGGACTAATAAAGAAATATGACCAGCGCTACGGACTAGATGTTTGGGAGAGAAATATATTAGATAGAGGTGTAAGCTGCCCCAATCAGACCTTGGGGTTAAGGTGCAAGTGTTATAGAAGAAGTGTGAAGATTGGTGGTGGCGCTACCTCTGAAATAAAAATAAATATAAAGAATGCCCCTTGTGAAGTGTAAGGGGAAGTGTACTGGTAGACAATACCCACAAATGGTGCAATATCTAAAAATAATAATAAATGGATAACGAAGATATATTCAAATCAAATAATACATGCGAAGAAATTTTATATATATATATATAAACCGATGTTGTGACAAAAGACCCACAACCGAAGATATGTGAGTGATTTCCAAATGAATGTGCCACTTGGTCTGTGACAACGTGAGTGAAAGAAAACATATAAATTAAAATAAAAAAGTGGATAAGTGAAATTCCACGAGTGGCCACTAGGTGGCGCAAATAGCTTGGTACAACCTGTATGTTGATGTATGGAGATGTTCAGTGAGGCAGGGGGTTTCTGTTAGTTCAAATGGGCAGCTGAAGAGATCCCTGTACCTTTTCTACATTGAAGTTGCAGGAAGAGTCAATGTTTCAGGTACACAGGACCACCCCAACTTCAAGATTAGCACATTGGAGTGCTAATCTTGAAGTTGGGGTGGTCCTGTGTACCTGAAACATTGACTCTTCCTGCAACTTCAATGTAGAAAAGGTACAGGGATCTCTTCAGCTGCCCATTTGAACTAACAGAAACCCCCTGCCTCACTGAACATCTCCATACATCAACATACAGGTTGTTCCAAGCTATTTGCGCCACCTAGTGGCCACTCGTGGAATTTCACTTATCCACTTTTTTATTTTAATTTATATGTTTTCTTTCACTCACGTTGTCACAGACCAAGTGGCACATTCATTTGGAAATCACTCACATATCTTCGGTTGTGGGTCTTTTGTCACAACATCGGTTTATATATATATATATAAAATTTCTTCGCATGTATTATTTGATTTGAATATATCTTCGTTATCCATTTATTATTATTTTTAGATATTGCACCATTTGTGGGTATTGTCTACCAGTACACTTCCCCTTACACTTCACAAGGGGCATTCTTTATATTTATTTTTATTTCAGAGGTAGCGCCACCACCAATCTTCACACTTCTTCTATAAAAGTTTGGACTATGGAGCCTCAGAGAACTCACCATCGAAGGGAAAACACTGGTACTCCGCAGCGAGATCCTCCCTGTGTTGCAGTACCTCGCCCAGGCCTGGCCCCCCCGGGTCAACACCTGCAAGGCCATCACCAGGGCAGTGTTCCACTTCATCTGGGGCTCCAAGATGGACAGAGTGAAGCGAGCAGTCATGTTCAAGGAACCCCTCAAGGGCGGTAAGGGCGTGCCCGACATCGCAACGTTACTGGGGGTGTTCTTTGCCTGCAACTGCATCCGCAGAACTTTGATTGACAGAACTTCGGACTCTGGAGGCAACTCCATGTCCCGTTTTTTCCTCCTGCCTCTCTGGAGGTCCCTTGGATGGGACAAATGGGACAGCTCCATCCCCTACAACTGGGACACTCCTTGGTACTACTTGGACACTTTCAAGTTCATCAAGGAGCTGGGGCTGCATGGAGTTAAGCCCGACTTGTGGAAGCCAAAAACTATCTACAAGTTGATCAGAGCAGCGGACATTGCTGAGACTGTTCCAGGCCTCCCTTCAGCCACTTGCAAAGTGGTCTGGAGGAATGTTTCTTCAAAGGGACTCACCAACAGGCATAAAGATCTGGCGTGGATGGCTGTCCAGGGAGGGCTGCCACTCAGGACATTTATGCATGCCAGAAACTTGTGCAGATACAGGCACTGCCCCTTTTGTATCATCCACGAGGAAACGTCCTTTCACGTTTTCTGGGAGTGCTCATTTGCACAGAGCCTGTTGAGGGCCTTGGAACCTGAACTTAAAGACTTTGTTTCACAGACTGCCATCACACATTTTGCTGTGCTGAATGGACTTTTTCATGGTACTTTTACACAGGAGGACATTGACAACGCCTGGCGGGTGTTGTGTTGCTTTAAGGACGCTTTATGGTGCGCCAGAAAGCGCCTTATCCACCAGAGGGAGAGGATGTCCATTGAGGACTGTCGCAGACTGGTTCACAGTCTGCTCAGAGACTATAACCTGATGGATCTCATGGAGGAAGAGGAGGTCTGAAGATTTCCCCTTCCCCCACTCTCCCTTGTGTGTCTTTGTCCATTCAAAAAAGCTTCGGGCCTGTGATTTCATTCCCCCCCCCCTTACCCCTCTCTCCCACCCCCCCATCACACCTGTTGCTTTTTTGAAATGTTACAGTATTGATTCAGTTTGAGTAACATAACGTATAGACAATGTTATTTAGTTTCATGCTTCAGGGGTATTGCGGCGTCATGCATGATGTGATGGCTCGGGGTATCCTTACTCCGCACAAACACATCAGGCATCATACCGCAGAATGAATGTATGTGATTGAATGTATTTATTAGTATGACCGGAAATGTATTGTAATGTAGTGTATTTATGCGCTGCGTCGCAGTACAGGGGAGAATGCACCCCGACAAAAGTATTGTTTTTTGTATATCTTTTATGCAAATAAAGATTACATTTTCAACCAAAAAAAGAAGTGATCATGAATAGAGGTTTATCTCTATTGGTCTTCATGCCACTAGCGGTGCCGGGGAGCCGCTGTTAAATAAGTTAGCGTTGATCGGAGGTGTCTGGTTACCATGGCGCTCGAAAGTGTATTTAGGAGCGGGTTGACTATGGCGCTCCTTGGAGGAGGTGTATTGAGACCTATTGGTCTTAGCAAGGAAGTGAGAGGCTCTTATGTTTGTGGCGGAGGAATTCTCACAGTGACACCTGCATGCCTCATTTGGAAGCACTTATTCACAGCGGTCATGGATATGTGGATTTTTATGAGATGGACTTCCTAATGATTCATTCATGATTTTATGGTTGTTTTATTTTAGTTTATATATTTTTATTTGTTTGCGCTGCACTACTTGACCTTATGTATTATGAACTTATGTACTTGAACTATATGTATTATTAAGGTATTGTCTTTTCGGCCTTGAAGTGTTCAGCTGGCAAACCTATTCGGTATTAATTTAGATTTGCGCTAAATATATATCTTTTGATTTAATACTGCACATGTGTGGTGCGAGCACCATTTAGATATAACACATGATTTTTTTTTTTTTTTTTATATTTTATAAAAAAGAAAAACTTTTTATTTATTTTTTTACTAACTTCCCTTTTGGCAGCATGGCTCGAGACAGGTCCTATTATTAGACCCCAAATCTCTCCTCTGGCCCCCCATGCAGCCGATCAAACTGAGATTAGTCTAGTTGGCTGCTTTCCTGGCTGCTGGTGGTTAGATAAACAAAGAGGCGGAACCGGAAGTGATGAATTATTCATCACTCCCAGTTTCCAGGGTTTTGAACAAGGCAGCCATTGCTGCTGGCCGCATCGCTCCCTGCCTCTGCGATGGGACCAGAGAGGCGGCAGGAGGGGGGGTGGGACCCCCTTCTGCCATCATTCTGCCACCCACAGAAATGATTGAGTGCCTAATTCCCCACCCGGATCACTTCTGCATTGTAGAGGATCTCCGGCTGAAAACAATGGTACCGGGATAATGCCTGTAGGTGCAGGCATCATCCCAGTATAAGTGTTCGGCCGCAGGCCGGTGTTTGTGGGAGGAGCTAGTGGGCTTTATAGCGACGCCCCTCCCCTACACCGGCCTGCTGCTGGGCGCTCGAGTCAGGTGTTCTACTGTGTCACCTGATCGCCGCCGGAACTTCCGCCTTTGAGGACCGGACTTCCGGGCAGGATCGTGGACGCCGCAAGCCATCTCCGCCGCCGCCGCTGGATCCTCCACCGTTGTCTACAGTCTCCTCTGCTCCCAGCGCCTCACCGCTGCCAGCCGGCCTGCGCCTCCTCCGCTGCACCAGCCGCCACCAGCACCTCCACTACCGCCAGCTGCCCGCTGCATCTCCCCGCTGCTCAGCCAGGACCAGGTATTCATTGGGGTTGGGGGGGGGGGCGGCTGCCTACCTACCTGCACACATTGCCTGCCTCTCAGTCAAGGCCACGGCATTTTCCAACCAGCACCACATTGCCTGCCTCCAGTTAGGCCTCGGCATCTTCTCCACAGGGGGGGGGCTCCTGGGTTCTGGGCTCCTGGCCTGCTTGGGGGGACACTGAGAGATCCAGGGGGGGATTGGAAAAAAAAAAAAAGAGGGAGGGCATTTGTTCATTTTTCCATGCTTCACCCTTGCTGGGCATGTTCTCATGCAAGGGGGGGGGGGGGGGGGGTTGGTCGGTCAGGCTCACCTGCCCGCCGGCCGTCCGCCCAAGCAAGCAGCCCCCCCAGTAGGGGCCACCAGGCGCCCCCAGGCCACGGCCTGTCGGGGGGGCTCTTGGATTTTGGTCCAGGGTAGGTGGAGGGGCACCATACACTCATACACGCTCACTTACCTACCCCCTTGGGTCAGGAGGGAGGTTGGTGGCAGGGTTGGGGGGGGGGTCTCATTACATTCCACAGGGTTACATGTTCCCGTGTTCGTGCTCCCATCACATGCTATCTACACTGGGGGGGGGGGTCATGTGTCACTACTTCTGATTGACCATTTGCCTTATTCCTCCAGGATCACACCATGTCCTTCAACGCCGGTGTCAGGTACTACTACCAGGCTGCAGGTTCTTCCTGTATGTTTCTCACGGCTCAGTATGCTGGTAGTCTTCACAAACGCTACTCCAGCGTTGCCCATAGGCACTGCTAGGTCAGTCTCACGTCTCGTTGGGCCTCCACACACATCTTGGTCACCTTCGGTATGCTTATACCGGTAAGCCTAGGCCGTCCGGGTACGCTTTGGGCACACATTACACCTTCGGTATGTCACCAGCAGGTGCCACTTGGTTCCTGTTGTTCCTTTACCACCTTCACCACCTCCGTACCACGCTCAATACTATGTCATTGTCCTTCTCGTGGGCACTGCATTCGCTGTCTGCACCTCACTGTGTTGTACCTCGTCATATTTTGTGTCCCCTGTCAGCCCCCCCCTCCCCGTAGGGTGAGCGAACTGGCAGTTAGGGTTCAGGTGCTGGCCATTACTCCCCCTTCATAGCTGGTCCCGCGAGGCCAACTTCCCAATCTCAACACAGAGATTCTTCGCCCCTCGGGTCAATCCATAGTTAGCGCCTCGCTTCACCCACCTCATGGGTTTATAGTTAGGGCCTCACCTGTCACGGCCACACGTTTGATTCTTTACTGTCACCGAGAGACCAACCTTCCCGCCACCACGCTAGTGGCTCATGCCCCACGTCCAAATCATAGGTAGAGTCTCTCACCTGCCGCTTGGCATCTAGCAGGGCCTCACCTATCACGGGGTAGTTAAGTTTTTCGCCTCAAGGCACTAGCTAGCCAGCCAGTTTTCTTGGGGCTCTTGCGGTTGTTAATTGGACTTTGGTGTTCTATTTTTCTTTCAACAGCGTGCCTCTAGGAGCCATCTTGGATGAAGGATCATCCTCCCCCTCTACGCCGGCCAGACCCGGCACCCCAGTCAGATCTGGTACCCCCAGGGGTCATCAGAATCCGTCCCCGCTGGGCTCTTATGGATCCTGGACCATCCCGAAGATCTCGGCGGTCCTTCGCCAGAGGGGCATTCCGTTCCCGGCCATGGCTAGGAAGGCTAAACTGTTTAGGATCTTGACTGAGCACCCGGAAGATCCTGGACTGGGCACCAGCTCTCAGGGCTGTGGATCGGCCATGCAAGGAACTCTGGACTCCATCCTGTCTTCTCTGCAGTCAATCGGCGACAGACTGACGAAACTGGAGGACGCCAGTCCAGCTCACGGGGTTCCTCCTCCGCCCTTACCGGTGCAGGCTCCTGCCCCCGTTAGCGAACAGGGTAGGCCCCCAGTCCCCCTCTTCCCCTCTGCTGCGGTATCTCCCATCATCACCCCGGCACACATGGTCCCCCCAGCCCTCCGCAAGGATATCCTGGAGGGGAAGGATGTTAACCTGGTGGCTCTCCTTATCGCCTCCCAAGATGTGGTAGAGAATAAGGTCTACAACTATGGGGATTTGTCCGTAGTGATGAAGGCCAGAGACCCCAGGCTAAATAAGAAGCTGACCATCCCTGAATTCGTCCTGGCTTTCGGGATTTACAGGGATGTGTTATGCTCTGTCTACCCACATCGTCGGGAGGAACTGGATCTCTATCTCCACAAGGTTGTGGATTTGGGCCATAAGTACGGGGGTTTTACCTTTTACGATTTTCACAAGTCAGTGTCAGCCAAAGCAGCGGCTACCTTGGCACAATTCAATGTGCGGTTTGATTGGAGCCTTTTGGACACCGAACTTTTCTGCAGGCACTTTGCAGGATTGGTGCCTCCCTCTTGCGCCACATGCTCATCCACCTCGCACTCTGCCAACCTTTGCCCCATGGAGTCTGAGTCCTCCACGTCTGGGGTCCTGGGGGGGGCTGGCAGATCAGAGCAGCATGGCCTAAGAGACAAACTGGGTCGCCCGATCATTTACTTAGGCAAAGCCCAGGTCTGTAACAATTTCAACGGTGGGGCGTGTAGTTTCAGTGCCTGCAGGCTGCTCCATGTTTGTTCTATCTGCTTCAGGGCTCACACCAAGTCCATGTGTCCATCAAGGCTCAATCCAAAACAATGACTGACCGAGGTCAAGATCGAGGTACTGGCTTTTTACCTTCAGTCTCACCCATCTCCGCACCTGGTCGAGTATTTGGTGCAGGGGTTTTCAGGGGGGTTCCACACGGGGTTGGTGTCTCTTCCCCCAGGGTCACTTGAATGCCCCAATCTACTGTCTGCTAGGGAGGACCCGCTGTCAGTGGACCTTCTGCTCAGGAAGGAAGTTCAGGAAGGGTTCATGCTAGGCCCCTTTCCCGACCCCCCCTTCACCTCCTGGCGTACTAACCCCATTGGCATCTCTACAAGCAAATACTCTAATAAAAAACGGTTAATCATTGACATGTCGGCTCCTCATTCCTCCAATAACCCTAGCCTGAATTCTCTTATCCCTTCAGCTGAGTTCTCTCTCCACTATACCACCGTGGACAACGCAATCCAAGCCATTTTGGGGGCAGGCAGGGCTGCATGGCTCAGCAAGACAGATATAGCCAACGCCTTCAAGCTTTTGCCCATTCACCCCTCTTTAAGGCATGTTGACGGTGTTAAGTGGAGGGAGGAATATTTTTTCGCCATCAGGCTCACATTTGGATCCAAAAGCAGTCCCAGGATTTTTTATACCTTTGCCGAGACGCTCTGCTGGCTTCTTCTGAATATCACCAGGTGCCCTACGGTTTTGCACTACCTGGACGACTTCTTGTTGATCGAACAGGGCAACTGCACTCCTGTCAGTTTGAGGGGCACTGTGGCCTTGTTTTCAACCTTAGGGGTCCCTCTTTCACCAGGCAAGACGATTGGACCTGTCACCAGGTTAGATTTCTTGGGGATCACCCTGGATTCCATCTCCATGCAGTCCAGCCTCCCTGGGGACAAGCTTAGGCGCATTCGAGAGGTGGTAGGCTGGTTCCTGGAAGTAGGGTCTTTTACGAGGAAAGATCTGCAGTCGTTGATTGGGTCATTGAATTTTGCCATGCGCATCATTCCGCAGGGCAGGTCATTCATCTCCCGGTTACTGTGTCTATTGCCGGGTCTTCCGGAGGGTGTTGTCACCCACCTGGATCCCCCAGCCAGGGCGGACCTGGCCATGTGGGTGGAGTTCCTGGAAAGGTGGAACGGCATTTCCATGTTTATCCCGCCTATCTAACCCCAGTCCCCTGTGTTTTGGACGGATGCGGCTGCTCACACGGGGTTTGCTGCCATCTTTGGGGATTCGTGGTTCAGGGATCATTGGCTGGCAGAGTCACTTGCCTTATCCGCTTTCCGGGAGACCTCGGCGTTGTTCGAGATATACCCTATAGTGGCAGCAGCTTTCACTTGGGGTAGGTGCTGGTCAGGGATGGCAGTTAAGTGTTTTAGCGACAATAAGGCGGCCTGTGACATTATTAATAAGGGCCGGTCTGCATCCCTGACCATCATGAGGCTGGTTCGCAGGCTGACTTTGTTAGCAGCCACCCACCAGTTTTTTCTTTATTGTGAACATATCCCGGGCCACTCCAACGCAGCTGCTGACGCTCTTTCCCGGTCTAAATTACAGGTGTTCTTCAACCTCCACCCAACGGCCGACAGATGCCCCACTCGGACCCCGAAGTTCGAAGATTTGATCCTGGACTAGCCCGGATTGTGGCGCATGGTCGGGAATTGGCCCGGATGGCTCTGTCATCTAATACCAGGAAGGCTTATGACCGAGCCATGTCCATCTTCCGGAGGTTTTCAGCGGAATTTGGGTTGCACGACCACTCAGTCCAGACGATGGTCGCCTTTGCAGCTTTTTGCCACCTCCAGCTGAAACTTTCTGCCAGCACCATCAAACTGTACTTGTCGGGGGTTCAACATCACGTCCTGACGTACCAGCCGAACTCGTCTCCCTTTCTCAGGGCATATCCAGTGAAAAACCTTTTGAAGGGCATTGGCAAGGTGGATCGCCATACCCCGGTCAGGCGGTTGCCAATAGATGGGGAGAAATTCCGGGCTCCTTCTGATTTGTTGGACACGGCCCCTTTTGAGCCCTTCACGAACTTAGTTGTAAAGACCGCCATGTACCTGGCCTTTTACGGCTTTCTCAGGCCCGGGGAGTTCACGGTGGCTTCCCAGTCAGAGGGTCGCACCTGCCTCCTCAAACGGGACTTGGTCAAACGGGGAGATTACTACGTCTTGACACTTCGGTGTTCTAAGACCAGGCAGGTGGGTCACCCTTTGTCCATCCCTTTGTATCCATCGGGGAATGATTGGTGCCCTGTCAAGGTCCTGGACAATTACGCAGCTCGGACTCAGAGCTCGCCCAGCTACTCACCACTTTTCACGTTGCTGGGCATTCCCCTCACCACATCTAGGTTTATATTTTACATCCGCACCTTATGTATCAGGCTGGGTTGGGACCCTGCGGCGCATTCTGGCCACTCCTTTAGGATTGGAGCTGCGTCAGCTGCCTCCGGCAACAACACGCCAGGTCATATCATCAAAAGACTTGGTCGATGGGAGTCTGATGCCTTTCAGATATACATTCCTCACCCCGAGAAGGAGTTGAGGTTAGCTTTTAGTAAGCTTGTAACATGAATTTAGGTTGTCAATAAAGTGTGTAATTTGCTTCCTTTTTGCCCTCTTTATTTACAGGCCTACCCCCTTACGTCGGTTCTGGCACACCACACCGACTTTCCATACCAAGGGTATCCATCATTTATCTACCGACCACAAGTGTTCGGCCGCAGGCCGGTGTTTGTGGGAGGAGCTAGCGGGCTTTATAGCGCCGCCCCTCCCCTACACCGGCCTGCTGCTGGGCGCTCGAGTCGCCCCACCCACCTTCACCCTTTTTTCCTGATCTCTAATCTTCGGGGGGTCCTCTTTATTTACAGGCCTACCCCCTTACGTCGGTTCTGGCACACCACACCGACTTTCCATACCAAGGGTATCCATCATTTATTTACCGACCACAACCACTGAACCCCAAGGATGTACAGAAACATCTTTGAGCGGGAAGTGGTTAACCACTTCCCACAAACCAACGTAGCCCTACGTCGGCTGCAAAATGTGGTTGTACCGGGGTGATGCCTGCAGCTAGAGGCATCATCCTGGTACCAATTTTTAGAGTTGGCAGTCGGCTTTCATGTGGTAATAGCTGATGCGGCTCGGGAGCCTCTCGATCATTACCCCAGCAAGCGGGAGGGGACGCCCCCACTTCCTGCCGCCTTCCACGGCTCTGCCTGGGTCTCCCGTTCCAGCTGGAGACACGAGCATACCGCTGGCACCTCTGCTGGCTGGTTGGAGTCCCGAACGAAGTCGGATTTGGCTTTGATCGGGTCTCCGATGATGTAACCCGGAAGCAGCGTTCATGACGTCACGTCTGGGTTACTCGGTGGCTAAAGGTGCCGAATTTAAAAAAGTGACAGTATTGAAAAATGCAGTTTTCGGCATTTTGAATACATTGAAGTGTAGAGGAGGGGTTTGGGGTCTTTAATACCCCCCGATCCCTCCATAAAGAGTACCTGTCACTGCCTTTTGCTATAACAAGGGATGTTTACATTGCTTGTGACAGCAATAAAAGTGATCAGATTTTTTATTTTTTTTTAAACTGTGCTAAAATTAAAAAATTAAATAAAATATATAGGAAAAAAAAAATGAACCCCCCCCCCCCCCGTCGCTGTGAAATTGCGCACAAAAGAAAATGTATACGGAAGTCGTGCCCGCAAATGAAAGCGCTGTTCAAACCACACATGTGAGGTATCGCCATGATCGTCAGAGCGAGAACAATAATTTAAAAAAAAAAAAAGATTTACTCTGTAAATCTAAACTGGTAACCGTTAAATTTTTTTAAAGCGTCGCCTATGGAGATTTTATTGACCGTAGTTTGTCGCCATTCTGCGGGTGTGTGCAATTTTAAATCGTAACATGTTAGGTATCTATTTACTCAGCGTGACATCATCTTTCACAATATACAAAAAAAAAATGGGCTAACTTTACTGTTTAGTTTTTTTTAAATACAGTGAAATTTTATTTTTCCAAAAAACTGGCGTTTGAAAGACCACTGCGCAAATATTGCCTAATAAAAAATATTGCAACGACCGCCATTTTATTCTCCAGAGTCTTTGCTAAAAATATATATATAATGTTTGGGAGTTATAAGTAATTTTCCAGCTAAAAATACAGATTTTAACTTGTAAACAACGTGTCAGAAATGAGCTCAGTCCAGAAGTGGTTAAGTAATCATCAGGCCTAAAATGTGGGTTTAAAAAAGAAAAAAAACAGGAAAAAGGCTTTTGTGGTTTTAAAAACTTGTGGAGAACTGAATTTGGGGCCCCTTTTCTGTGCTCTTTGGTGCCCTTTCATGGTATCATTTCACCATGGCCTTCTGGCATGCTGAGTTCACTGGGAATTGGCCTTCAGTTTCTGTGCTTCCAACCATGGCCCATGCTCTACCAACTGCTCTACATACGATAGGAACCCAAAACTGTATATAAACCCCTCCAATTACAAAGCTTTCCAACTTATGGAGACTCAAATTTGAAACCAACTTGTCTTCTCCACTCTGTTCCAAGTGTACTGTTGCCGATGGCTCCTTCCCATATGTTCTGGGAGTGTCCTCCTATCCGTGCCTTTTGATCGGAAGTCACGGCATTTATTGCCGATATTTCTCAGTTGTCCAACAGTGGCGGCTGGTGCTCAAAATTTTTGGGGGGGCGCAAAAAGAAAAATGTAATAGGTATTGCTTCGCGGCAAAAAACGCGGTAAAAAAATTGCATGACTTTGAGGTCATGGTACAGGCATGGCACAGGTGATGGCATAGGCATGGCACATGTGATGGTATAGGCATGGCACAGGTGATGGCATAGGCATGGCACAGGTGATGGAACAGGTGATGGCACAGGCATGGCACATGTGATGGCACAGGTGATGGCACAGGTGATGGCCTAGGTGATGGCATAGGCATGGCACAGGTGATGGCATAGGCATGGCACAGGTGATGGCATAGGTGATGGCATAGGCATGGCACAGGTGTTGGCATAGGCATGGCACAGGTGATGGCACAGGTGATGGCACAGGCATGGCACAGGTGATGGCATAGACATGGCACAGGTGATGGCATAGAGATGGCACAGGTGATGGCATAGGCATGGCACAGGTGATGGCACAGGTGATGGCATAGGCATGGCACAGGTGATGGCATAGGCATGGCACAGTTGATGGCACAGGTGATGGCATAGGCATGGCACATGTGATGGTATAGGCATGGCACAGGTGATGGCATAGACATGGCACAGGTGGTGGCACAGGTGATGGCATAGGCATGGCACAGGTGATGGCATAGAGATGGCACAGGTGATGGCATAGGCATGGCACAGGTGATGGCATAGAGATGGCACAGGTGATGGCATAGGCATGGCACAGGTGATGGCACAGGTGATGGCATAGGCATGGCACAGGTGATGGCATAGGCATGGCACAGTTGATGGCACAGGCATGGCACAGGTGATGGCATAGGCATGGCACAGGTGATGGCACAGGTGATGGCATAGGCATGGCACAGGTGATGGCATAGGCATGGCACAGGTGATGGCACAGGTGATGGCATAGGCATGGCACAGGTGATGGCATAGGCATGGCACAAGTGATGGCACAGGTGATGGCATAGGCATGGCACAGGTGATGGCATAGGGATGGCACAGGTGATGGCATAGGCATGGCACAGGTGATGGTACAGGCAGGGCACAGGTTGGCTTCAATCACTTACCTTCTGACGGCGGCGGGATGGCGGGATTCCGGGAACCGAGACGAGCAGCGCGGACGTCCTCCTCTTCAGTCTTCTGTCTTCCGGTCCGGGCAGCGGTAAGGAGATCGGGCGGTGACGGTGCGTGACTGACGCACGCACCGGCACCGCCCCCATTGCGAGTCAGCGATGTCCTGGATCATGATTGGTCCAGGCTGGAGACAGGTGATAGAGATGGCAAAAAAATTTGAAACCAACATTAAAATCTTTCTTATTGGCTTTTATATCACTTCCCAATCCTTACGGCTCTATAAACCGTCCAGAAACCCAAATTATTCGCATTCTACCAACCCTGAGCTGACAAAACCATTATCAGATTTTTAATTTTTTTTCTCAAAAATCCTGCCCCCTCCTGGCTGTCATTTACATTGCGCTTCTATGGGGTGTACATGGAGGAGAGCTGTTTGGGGATGGTGATTAACCCTTTTACTGCCGCTGACATACGCCATACGTAAGCAGCAATAGGGGGAGGGGGGGTTACACACACACTGAATCAGCCGGTGTTCAGTGAAAAAAAACCTACCCGTGAGAAATGCCTACCCTCGTCACTTCCGGTGCACCTACGTCACCACTACGTCATTGAACAGCTGAGGAGCTGACTAGTGCGCATGCACGGAGGGTATGAAATGATCACGGCAGTGTGTGTAACGCGGCGGTTACATTAAAACAGCTCGACTGCAATATGAGTCATCTCCACTCCTATCCCTGTCACTTCCCTGATCTGGGCTAGTAAATATAAAAGCGGCGGCGGGTGTATGAAAAGATAAATCACGGAGCCGAGAGCCGCTTTTATATTTACTAGCCAAGATCAGGGTAGTGACAGGGACAGGAGCCGAGATGACTCATATTGCAGCACAGCTGTTTTAATGTAACCGCCGTGTTACACACACTGCCGTGATCATTTCATACCCTCCGTGCATGAGCACTAGTCAGCTCCTCAGCTGTTCCATTACGTATCCGGGGGTGTGAGCATGCGCACTGCTACGCTGCTCAGCTGTTCCTCACAGGAAGTGACGAGGATAGGCATTTCTCACGGGGTAGGTAATTCTCACGGAACACCGGGAATGTGTGCAAATCTGACAAGCCAACTGTTGGCTGAACACTGGAGAGCACCAGCAGGGGGCGCCAGAGGAAGAGGATCGGGGCTGCTCTGTGCAGTACCATTGCATAGAGCAGGTAAGTATAACGTGTTGCCGTAACGTTGTATAGCGCTGTTGTTACTAAATCCTGTATAGTCATAATAAAAATAATATAATAATATATATATATATTTTTTTAACAATCAATTTTTATTAATTTGTAAAGAATAACAATACACAAATTAATAAGCAGTAGTTGATAACATTGGTGTAAACTTCAATACAAGGAAGGGTCAGTAAGTTTTTATAAAAATCTTGATATCCCTGACCATCCTACCCCAGATAGGATCAATCTGTAGGCATGGCGTGGACATCAAGCTACCCAGAGAAAAGCAATTACATGGGATAGCACAACAAAACAAAAACAGTATATTTTATTTAAAAAAAAAAAGTTTATCCTTTAAAACCACTTTAATTCATGTGAATGTGTTTGTAATTTCATCATGTAAATGTTGAGCTCTTCTGTAACAACAACAAAAATAACTCCTTTACAGATTGTTTTTAATAAGAATTTAGATGATAATAAAATCAAGATTTTTAGAAAAAAAAATAATTGGATTTATATGTTGCAATAAATCCTGTATCATAATAATAATATAATAATGTTTATTATTTTATCAACCACTTCCATACCGGGCGAATTCTGTCATTCCTCTCCTACATGTAAAAATCATCATTTTTTTGCTAGCAAATTACTCAGAACCCCCAAACATTATACACTATATATATATATATATATATATATTTTAGCAGAGACCCTATGGAATAAAATGGTGGTCATTGCTATTTTTTATGTCACACGGTATTTGCACAGCAATTTTTCAAACACAATTTTGTTGGAAAAAAAACACTTTCATGAATTAAAAAAAAAAAAAAAAAACAGTAAAAAAACAAAACCGTAAAAGTTGGTCCAATTTTTTTGTATAATATGAAAGATGATGTTTCTTTCAGTAAATAGATTCATAACATTTCACGCTTTAAAATTGCCCACACTCGTGGAATGGCGCCAAACTTCAGTACCTAACACAGTAGGACAATTCCCAGTGAACTTAGCAGTGCGGCTACGCTTTAAAATTTTTTACAGGTTACCAGTTTAGAGTTACAGAGGGGGTCCAGTGCTAGAATTATTGCTCTCACTCTAACATTCGCTAGGATAACCCACATGTGTGGTTTGAACGCCGTTTACATATGTGGATCCGACCTACATATGCGTTTGCTTCTGTGTGCGAGCATGACGGGACAGGGGCGTTTACATTTTTTGTTTATTTTATTTTAATTTTTTTTTATTTTACACTGGGGGAGGGGCCAGGAGAGTCAGCGAAGGACCCAAGAAGAGGAGGATCAATGAGGCTGCACTGATGGGCAGTATTGAGGCTGCACTGATGGGCGCTGATGAGGCTGCACTGATGGGCAGTATTGAGGCTGCACTGATGGGCAGTATTGAGGCTGCACTGATGGGCAGTAATGAGGCTGCACTGATGGGCGCTGATGAGGCTGAACTTATGGGCACTGATAGACTGTGGTCTGTGGTTTACAAATGACAGGGCGGTTCAAAAACAGGAAGGGGTGTGGCCTTTACAAGAAGGGGTGGGTCATATTTAAATTAGGGGGTGCCCAAGTTTAGTCAGGCCTAGGGCAGCACAAAACCTAAATACACCACTGTACTCGTCGTGACATATTTTACAATACACCAAAAAAAAAAAAAAATGGGCTAACTTTACTGTTTAGTTTTTTTTTTAAACGCAGTGAAATGCATTTTTTTCCCAAAAATTGCGTTTGAAAGACCGCTTCGCAAATACCGCGTGACAAAAAATATTGCAACTACCGCCATTTTATTCTCCAGAGTCTTTGCTAAAATAATTTATATAATGTTTGGAGGTTATAAGTAATTTTCTAGGTAAAAATACAGATTTGAACTTGTAAACAACGTGTCAGAAACGAGCTCGGTCCAGAAGTGGTTAAGTAATCATCAGGCCTAAAATGTGTATTTAAAAAAAAAAAAAAAAGAAAAGTTGGGCAGGAGGTGAGATGTCCATCCGTGTGGGGAATTGATTGTTGGGGCCCCTTTTCAGTGCTCTTTGGTTCCCTTTCATGGTATCATTTCACCATGGTTCACCGCTGAGTTCACTGGGAATTGTCTTACTGTGTTTGCACATGGTATTATTCCACCATGGCTTCCTGGTGACTTCTGTGCTTAACATGGTGTCTTTCAACCATGGCTTTTTGAGTTCACTGGGAATTGTCTTGTTGGGTTTGCACATGGTATTCATTCCACCACGGCTACTTGGTGACTTCTGTGTTTGCATCATGGTATTATTTCACCACGGCTTTTTGAGTCACTGGAAATTTTCCTCCAACGTCTATGTTTGCACATGGTATCATTATTCCACCATGGCTCCCTGGTGTCCTCTGTGCTTGCACGTGGTATCATTCAACCACGGCTGCTAAGTCACTGGAAATTTACCTCCAACGTCTGTGTAAGCACATGATATCATTCATTCCACCATGGTTTACACTATCAACCATTCACGGCCCATGCTCTACCAACTGCACTAAATACTGAGGAAACCATTATTGTATTTATACCCCCCATTTACAAAGCTTTCCAACTTATGGAGACTCAAATTTGACATTAAAATTTTAAACTTAAAACCAACATTAAAATCTTTCTTATTGGCTTGTATATCGCTTCCCAATCCTTCCGGCTCTATAAACCGTCCAGAAACTTAAATTATTCGCATTCTACCAGCCCTGAGCTGACAAAATTCATTACCCAGAATCCTTTGCGAAGATATGCAAATGAGCTGGTGCATCCAGCTAACTGATAACTGTCACCAGTGTGCTTATGGCAGCACTTCGCCCCAACCTGCCTGTTTTCAAACGTCTGCTGCTGTAACTGATCACGTGCGGCACCATGGCAACGGCAGGTCTGATCAGATTATTAGATGGCTCCTTCCTCAGGTGGGAATGATTGGAGGGTCTGTATTCCTTCTATCAATTCACAGAGATTATCAGAAATTTTTTTTTTTTTCTCAAAAATCCTGCCCCCTCCTGGCTGTCATTTACATTGCGCTTCTACGGGGTGTACATGGAGGAGAGCTGTTTGGGGATGGTGATTAACCGTTTTACTGCCGCTGACATACGCCATACGTCAGCAGCAGTAGGGGGGGGGGGGTTACACACACTGTATCAGCCGGGAATGTGTGCAAATCTGACAAGCTGACTGTTGGCTGTCAGATGGTAACGATCTGGCGGCTTTGCACTTTCACACACCTTGGCAGCAATGGTGAGCACCAGCAGGGGGCGCCAGAAGATAAGGATCGGGCTGCTCTGTGCAGTACCATTGCATAGAGCAGGTAAGTATAACGTATTGCCCTAACGTTGTATAGCGCTGCGCAGGGCTGCTGTTAGAAATCGCGGGGCCCTGTATAGACTACCTGGCAGCCCCCCCCCCCCCCAAGAAAATATTATAGATATATTTAGCTAAAATTACAACAAAATCACTATTATCAGACACAAATATAACATAACTCGCATAATTCCTGCTAAATCTAAAAAAAAAAAAAAAAAAACTATGCTAAATAAAAAAGAAGATGAGATGAGAAAAATATACAGGCTAGGCAGTTGGAGCTCAGTGATCAGAGAGACAGAGAGAGAGAAACAAAGTTACAAATAAACTCCTGAGCAGAGATAAGTGCTGGGAGGGAGGGGGGGGGGGGCACACAAGGGAGGGGGGATTAGTGAGGGACAACTTTCTGTTTCTCAACAGTTAAAAGCTGATAGCAGGGAGAGGGACAGATCAGATTCAGGTGATGGAGGAAGATTTCTGTATTTGTTGTCCATCACTAATCCCCCTCTCTGTGTGGGCCCCCCTTTGGGCTCGGGTCCCCTACAAGAGGGCTGGTGGTCCCCCCCTATCAGCTGCCCTGGCGATGCTCAAACTGTTGTCACTAAATCCTGTATAATCATAATAATAATATAATAATGTATATTATTTATTTAATTTTTTTAGCAATCAATTTTTATTAACCACTTGCCGACTGCCGTCAGTAGATTTACTGCGGCAGTCAGCCCCTCACAGGCAAAGTGACGTATATTTATGTCACTAGCCTGTGAGGCTCTGGGGAGCGAGCGCGCGCCGCCCGCGGCGCGCTCCCGCTCCCGCGCGGTCACGGACCCCCCCCGCACGTGTGACCGGCGGACCAGATGTCCGCCGCTCACTCTGCGATCGTCGGGGGAGAGGGAGAAAGGCAAGCAGCTGATGTAAACAAACTGCCTGTCATTCTCCCCTGTGTAGAAACACTGATCACACGGTTCTACTATGTAGGACCGTTGATCATTGTTCCTACAGCTCAAGCCACAGCCAATCACAGTTAGAATCACGCCCCTAGGGACACACACAGCCCCTCCCTCTCAAATAAAGTTAACCCCTTCACTGCCAGTGTATTTTTACAGTAACAGTGCATATATATAGCACTGATTACAGTAGAAATGACACTGGTAACCCCAAAAGTGTCAAAAATGTCAGTCAAGGGTCCGATCTGTCCGCCCCAATGTCGCAGTACCGCAAAAACAATCGCAGATCGCCGCCATTACGCGTTAAAAATAAAACAACAAAAATGACAAAAATCTTTCCCTTTGTTAGTAAACGCAATAACTTTTGCGCAAACCAATCAAAATCCGCTTTTTGCGATTTTTTTTAACAAACATATGTAGCATAAAACAAATTGGCCGAAAATGTTAAAAAATTTTGATTTTTACTTTTTTATTTTGGGGAATTTCATATAAAAAAATGTGAAAAATATTGTTATTTTTGCAAAATTGACGCTCTTTTTTTGTTTATAGCACGTGATCAAAAAATCGCACAGGTGATCAAATACCACCAAAAGAAAGCTCTGTTTGTGGGAAAAAAAGGACGTCAAATTCGTTTAGGTACAGTGTTGCATGACCGCGCAATTGTCCGTTAAAGTCACGCAGTGCCGAATCGCAAAATACCCCCTTGATGACTGTTTAACCACTTTACCACCGGAGGATTTTGCTGTCTTACGTCCAGGCCACTTTTTGCGATTCGGAACTGTGCGACTTTAACTGACAATTGCTCGGTCGCGCGACGCCGTACCCAAACGAAATTTACGTCCTTTTTTCCCCATAAACAGAGCTTTTTTTTGGTGGTATTTGATCACCTGTGCGATTTTTACTTTTTGCGCTATAAACAAAAAAAGAGCGTAAATTTTGAAAAAATAACAATAGTTTTCACATTTTTTATATGAAATTCCCCCCCCCCCCCCCCCAAAAAATATGTAAAAATCAAAATTTTTTAAATTTTTGGCCAATTGGTTTTCTGCTACCTATGTTTGGTAAAAAAAAATCACAATAAGCGTATTTTCATTGGTTTGCGCAAAAGTTATTGCGTTTACTAACTAAGGGAAAGATTTCTGTCATTTTTGGTGTTTTTTTTTAAACGAGTAATGGCGGCGATCTGCGATTTTTTTTGCGGGACTGCGACATTGCGGCGGACAGATCGGACCCTTGACTGACATTTTTGACACTTTTGGGGGTACCAGTGACATTACTACAGTAATCAGTGCTATAAATATGCACTGTTACTGTAAAAATGACACTGGCAGGGAAGGGGTTAATTTTATTGGAGAGGGAGGGGTTAATGTATGCCTGTTGCTTACTAACTTGTGTGGGGGGAGGTGACTGAGTGACACAGGGACAGATCGTTCAGCTATGCTGAACCCTGCAATCTGTCACTGTTTGTCACTTAGGAGACCCGCCCACTTTGTTTACACAAGCGGGCGGATCTCCAAACTCGATTTCCCGACGATCGGGGAAGAGCAGCGCCGCCGCTCCTCCCCTGGCCCAACTCCGGCTATGAATGAATACAGCGGGAGCGAGCCTCCGGCGGCGCGAGCGCCGCCCACAAGGGGAGGAGTCCAGCGACGTAGGTCCAGCGATGAGCGGTCGGCAAGTGGTTAAGAAGTGATCATGAATAGAGGTTTATCTCTATTGGTCTTCATGCCACTAGCGGTGCCAGGGAGCCGCTGTTAAATAAGTTAGCGTTGATCGGAGGTGTCTGGTTACCATGGCGCTCGAAAGTGTATTTAGAAGCGGGTTGACTATGGGGCTCCTTGGAGGAGGTGTATTGAGACCTATTGGTCTTAGCAAGGAAGTGAGAGGCTGCTTATGTTTGTGGCGGAGGAATTCTCACAGTGACACCTGCATGCCTCATTTGGAAGCACTTATTCACAGCGGTCATGGATATGTGGATTTTTATGAGATGGACTTCCTAATGATTCATTCATGATTTTATGGTTGTTTTATTTTAGTTTATATATTTTTATTTATTTGCGCTGCACTACTTGACCTTATGTATTATGAACTTATGTACTTGAACTATATGTATTATTAAGGTATTGTCTTTTCGGCCTTGAAGTGTTCAGCTGGCAAACCTATTCGGTATTAATTTAGATTTGCGCTAAATATATATCTTTTGATTTAATACCGCACATGTGTGGTGCGAGCACCATTTAGATATAACACATGATTTTTTTTTTTTTTTTTATATTTTATAAAAAAGAAAAACTTTTTTTTTTTTTTTTTTTTTTTACTAACTTCCCTTGTGGCAGCATGGCTCGAGACAGGTCCTATTATTAGACCCCAAATCTCTCCTCTGGCCCCCCATGCAGCCGATCAAACTGAGATTAGTCTAGTTGGCTGCTTTCCTGGCTGCTGGTGGTTAGATAAACAAAGAGGCGGAACCGGAAGTGATGAATTATTCATCACTCCCAGTTTCCAAGGTTTTGAACAGGGCAGCCATTGCTGCTGGCCGCATCGCTCCCTGCCTCTGCGATGGGACCAGAGAGGCGGCAATAGGGGGGGCGGGGCCCCCTTCTGCCACCCTTCTGCCACCCACAGAAATGATTGAGTGCCTAATTCCCCACCCGGATCACTTCTGCATTGTAGAGGATCTCCGGCTGAAAACAATGGTACCGGGATAATGCCTGTAGGTGCAGGCATCATCCCAGTATAAGTGTTCGGCCGCAGGCCGGTTTTTGTGGGAGGAGCTAGCGGGCTTTATAGCGCCGCCCCTCCCCTACACCGGCCTGCTGCTGGGCGCTCGAGTCAGGTGTTCTACTGTGTCACCTGATTGCCGCCGGAACTTCCGACTTTGAGGACCGGACTTCCGGGCAGGATCGTGGACGCCGCAAGCCATCTCCGCCGCCGCCGCTGGATCCTCCACCGTTGTCTACAGTCTCCTCTGCTCCTAGCGCCTCACCGCTGCCAGCCGGCCTGCGCCTCCTCCGCTGCACCAGCCGCCACCAGCACCTCCACTACCGCCAGCTGCCCGCTGCATCTCCCCGCTGCTCAGCCGGGACCAGGTATTCATTGGGGTTGGGGGGGGGGGGCGGCTGCCTACCTACCTGCACACATTGCCTGCCTCTCAGTCAAGGCCACGGCATTTTCCAACCAGCACCACATTGCCTGCCTCCAGTTAGGCCTCGGCATCTTCTCCACAGGGGGGGGGCTCCTGGGTTCTGGGCTCCTGGCCTGCTTGGGGGGACACTGAGAGATCCAGGGGGGGATTGGAAAAAAAAAAAAAAGAGGGAGGGCATTTGTTCATTTTTCCATGCTTCACCCTTGCTGGGCATGTTCTCATGCAAGGGGGGGGGGGGGGTTGGTCGGTCAGGCTCACCTGCCCGCCGGCCGTCCGCTCAAGCAAGCAGCCCCCCCCCAGTAGGGGCCACCAGGCGCCCCCAGGCCACGGCCTGTCGGGGGGGCTCTTGGATTTTGGTCCAGGGTAGGTGGAGGGGCACCATACACTCATACACGCTCACTTACCTACCCCCTTGGGTCAGGAGGGAGGTTGGTGGCAGGGTTGGGGGGGGGGTCTCATTACATTCCACAGGGTTACATGTTCCCGTGTTGGCTCCCATCACATGCTATCTACACTGGGGGGGGGGGGGTCATGTGTCACTACTTCTGATTGACCATTTGCCTTATTCCTCCAGGATCACACCATGTCCTTCAACGCCGGTGTCAGGTACTACTACCAGGCTGCAGGTTCTTCCTGTATGTTTCTCACGGCTCCGTATGCTGGTAGTCTTCACAAACGCTACTCCAGCGTTGCCCATAGGCACTGCTAGGTCAGTCTCACGTCTCGTTGGGCCTCCACACACATCTTGGTCACCTTCGGTATGCTTATACCGGTAAGCCTAGGCCGGGTACGCTTTGGGCACACATTACACCTTCGGTATGTCACCAGCAGGTGCCACTTGGTTCCTGTTGTTCCTTTACCACCTTCACCACCTCCGTACCACGCTCAATACTATGTCATTGTCCTTCTCGTGGGCACTGCATTCGCTGTCTGCACCTCACTGTGTTGTACCTCGTCATATTTTGTGTCCCCTGTCAGCCCCCCCCTCCCCGTAGGGTGAGCGAACTGGCTGTTAGGGTTCAGGTGCTGGCCATTACTCCCCCTTCATAGCTGGTCCCGCGAGGCCAACTTCCCAATCTCAACACAGAGATTCTTCGCCCCTCGGGCCAATCCATAGTTAGCGCCTCGCTTCACCCACCTCATGGGTTTATAGTTAGGGCCTCACCTGTCACGGCCACACGTTTGATTCTTTACTGTCACCGAGAGACCAACCTTCCCGCCACCACGCTAGTGGCTCATGCCCCACGTCCAAATCATAGGTAGAGTCTCTCACCTGCCGCTTGGCATCTAGCAGGGCCTCACCTATCACGGGGTAGTTAAGTTTTTCGCCTCAAGGCACTAGCTAGCCAGCCAGTTTTCTTGGGGCTCTTGCGGTTGTTAATTGGACTTTGGTGTTCTATTTTTCTTTCAACAGCGTGCCTCTAGGAGCCATCTTGGATGAAGGATCATCCTCCCCCTCCACGCCGGCCAGACCCGGCACCCCAGGCAGATCTGGTACCCCCAGGGGTCATCAGAATCCGTCCCCGCTGGGCTCTTATGGATCCTGGACCATCCCGAAGATCTCGGCGGTCCTTCGCCAGAGGGGCATTCCGTTCCCGGCCATGGCTAGGAAGGCTGAACTGTTTAGGATCTTGACTGAGCACCCGAAAGATCCTGGACTGGGCACCAGCTCTCAGGGCTGTGGATTGGCCATGCAAGGAACTCTGGACTCCATCCTGCCTTCTCTGCAGTCAATCGGCGACAGACTGACGAAACTGGAGGACGCCAGTCCAGCTCACGGGGTTCCTCCTCCGCCCTTACCGGTGCAGGCTCCTGCCCCCGTTAGCGAACAGGGTAGGCCCCCAGTCCCCCTCTTCCCCTCTGCTGCGGTATCTCCCATCATCACCCCGGCACACATGGTCCCCCCAGCCCTCCGCAAGGATATCCTGGAGGGGAAGGATGTTAACCTTGTGGCTCTCCTTATCGCCTCCCAAGATGTGGTAGAGAATAAGGTCTACAACTATGGGGATTTGTCCGTAGTGATGAAGGCCAGAGACCCCAGGCTAAATAAGAAGCTGACCATCCCTGAATTCGTCCTGGCTTTCGGGATTTACAGGGATGTGTTATGCTCTGTCTACCCACATCGTCGGGAGGAACTGGATCTCTATCTCCACAAGGTTGTGGATTTGGGCCATAATTACGGGGGTTTTACCTTTTACGACTTTCACAAGTCAGTGTCAGCCAAAGCAGCGGCTACCTTGGCACAATTCAATGTGTGGTTTGATTGGAGCCTTTTGGACACCGAACTTTTCTGCAGGCACTTTGCAGGATTGGTGCCTCCCTCTTGCGCCACATGCTCATCCACCTCGCACTCTGCCAACCTTTGCCCCATGGAGTCTGAGTCCTCCACGTCCGGGGTCCTGGGGGGGGCTGGCAGATCAGAGCAGCGTGGCCTAAGAGACAAACTGGGTCGCCCGATCATTTACTTAGGCAAAGCCCAGGTCTGTAACAATTTCAACGGTGGGGCGTGTAGTTTCAGTGCCTGCAGGCTGCTCCATGTTTGTTCTATCTGCTTCAGGGCTCACACCAAGTCCATGTGTCCATCAAGGCTCAATCCAAAACAATGACTGACCGAGGTCAAGATCGAGGTACTGGCTTTTTACCTTCAGTCTCACCCATCTCCGCACCTGGTCGAGTATTTGGTACAGGGGTTTTCAGGGGGGTTCCACACGGGGTTGGTGTCTCTTCCCCCAGGGTCACTTGAATGCCCCAATCTACTGTCTGCTAGGGAGGACCCGCTGTCAGTTGACCTTCTGCTCAGGAAGGAAGTTCAGGAAGGGTTCATGCTAGGCCCCTTTCCCGACCCCCCTTCACCTCCTGGCGTACTAACCCCATTGGCATCTCTACAAGCAAATACTCTAATAAAAAACGGTTAATCATTGACATGTCGGCTCCTCATTCCTCCAATAACCCTAGCCTGAATTCTCTTATCCCTTCAGCTGAGTTCTCTCTCCACTATACCACCGTGGACAACGCCATCCAAGCCATTTTGGGGGCAGGCAGGGCTGCATGGCTCAGCAAGACAGATATAGCCAACGCCTTCAAGCTGTTGCCCATTCACCCCTCTTTAAGGCATGTTGACGGTGTTAAGTGGAGGGAGGAATATTTTTTCGCCATCAGGCTCACATTTGGATCCAAAAGCAGTCCCAGGATTTTTGATACCTTTGCCGAGACGCTCTGCTGGCTTCTTCTGAATATCACCAGGTGCCCTACGGTTTTGCACTACCTGGACGACTTCTTGTTGATCGAACAGGGCAACTGCACTCCTGTCAGTTTGAGGGGCACTGTGGCCTTGTTTTCAACCTTAGGGGTCCCTCTTTCACCAGGCAAGACGATTGGACCTGTCACCAGGTTAGATTTCTTGGGGATCACCCGGGATTCCATCTCCATGCAGTCCAGCCTCCCTGGGGACAAGCTTAGGCGCATTCGAGAGGTGGTAGGCAGGTTCCTTTTACGAGGAAAGATCTGCAGTCGTTGATTGGGTCATTGAATTTTGCCATGCGCATCATTCCGCAGGGCAGGTCATTCATCTCCCGGTTACTGTGTCTATTGCCGGGTCTTCCGGAGGGTGTTGTCACCCACCTGGATCCCCCAGCCAGGGCGGACCTGGCCATGTGGGTGGAGTTCCTGGAAAGGTGGAACGGCATTTCCATGTTTATCCTGCCTATCTAACCCCAGTCCCCTGTGTTTTGGACGGATGCGGCTGCTCACACGGGGTTTGCTGCCATCTTTGGGGATTCGTGGTTCAGGGATCATTGGCCGGCAGAGTCACTTGCCTTACCCGCTTTCTGGGAGACCTCGGCGTTGTTCGAGATATACCCTATAGTGGCAGCAGCTTTCACTTGGGGTAGGTGCTGGTCAGGGATGGCAGTTAAGTGTTTTAGCGACAATAAGGCGGCCTGTGACATTATTAATAAGGCCCGGTCTGCATCCCTGACCATCATGAGGCTGGTTCGCAGGCTGACTTTGTTAGCAGCCACCCACCAGTTTTTTCTTTATTGTGAACATATCCCGGGCCACTCCAACGCAGCTGCTGACGCTCTTTCCCGGTCTAAATTACAGGTGTTCTTCAACCTCCACCCAACGGCCGACAGATGCCCCACTCGGACCCCGAAGTTCGAAGATTTGATCCTGGACTAGCCCGGATTGTGGCGCATGGTCGGGAATTGGCCCGGATGGCTCTGTCAAAAGAATATTACAAAAACACTGGTCTATACTTAAGGAAGACCCAACACTAAAACATCTCATCCCTGATACCCCAAAAATCACATACTGAAAAGCAGGTTCCCTACAACAGAACTTCACACATAGTGAATATAAAGAGGGAAGCAGGAAAGACCCCTGCAAAGCCAAAGGAACATTCCCTTGTGGAAGTTGTGCCCAGTGTAATGTGATTCAAAAATGTATTGACACAATACTCCCTAACGGTGAAGAATTCAAGCCTAAACACTTTGTAAACTGTAGAACTAGAGGAGTAGTATACCTCATGCGCTGCGAATGTGGATCGTACTACGTAGGGAAAACTAAACAAGAGATGGGAAAGAGAATAAATAAGCACATAAACAGTATGGAGTTATGTAATCCTTACCTCCCCCTGGGGAGACATGTGGTATACCAACATGGCTACAAAATGCCAAAAGTGACATTTATTGCACTCGAGAGGATACACATTCCACACAGAGGGGGAGACTGGAACAAAAGACTCCTCCAAATGGAAACAAGATGGATACAACGCCTAAAGGCAACTAAAGCACCAGGCCTTAACGAGATTGAAAGCTTCCGTCCCTTTTTGGAAGGTTTCTCGTCGGGAAAAACAGATTGAATGCAATATCTTATACAAAAAACAGAAATCACTTCCATCCATTCATAAAAATCCTTGTACATAGCTCCCTGGATGAGAAAACAAATGTGATACCTACCCTACAGGATATTACAACAATGGATTTACTCACCAAAACCTACAACCCAAATGAAAACCATTTTTTTCATTTATTTTATACTTTTTCATCCATTCACAAAAATTCTTGTATATAGCTCCCCTAATGAAAAAAACAATGTGATATCCACCTTACAGGATACCATAATTGCAAATGTTCTTATCCACCTACAAACCAAATCTCCTATATATAAGAAATATATATAGGAACATTGAACTTTTAACTGTCATTTAATAACAAGAAACCCCCTCTTCTTTCCCCTTCCCTCCCGTCCCCTCTCCCTTTCTCTCCCCCCTTTCCCCCCCCCCCTTCCCCTACCCCTCTTATTCGCTTCCCAGAATACACCATAAATCTGATCACCCCCCATACAAACCAGAGAATGAATATATTTTTAAACTGCTGTTAAAACTAAACTGGAGATCGTTTGACTATATTATCTATTATTATTTTTGTATAAATATGATTATTTATGATTTCTTCTTGACCATATAATTGTACTCTGTCACCACTCTGAGCCTCCCACCCGCCTGGTCAAATCGCACCCGGCACGGTAAACCCCTGGATAGCCAGGGGTTAAGATGGAACTCTGGGACAAACCATCTCCCTCAACAAGATCCCCCCTCCGGAGATCTTGGTTCCTCCTCTCCGTGTCGGCGGCCAATACGAGAAGACGGACCACCGGATGCGCGCGCACCCTCGGGCGCATGCGCAGTAACCGGAGATTGCGTCTTTTTGCGCAAGAAGCCTAGTATGTGCGGGACCTACGGCGCCTGCGCGACGGGCTTTATAAGGTCGGGGAACCAGCGTCTCTCCACTCCTTCACACTGAAGGGACTGGAGAAGACAGAACAGCAGCACGAGGAACAAACCACCTAAAAATAGTAAGTTTTTCAAAGGATGATACACCATCCACTGTAAATATCACAAGTCACCCACAAATAAACTTGCACTTACAAGCTTATTGGACCTTATGTACTCTATTTTACAACAGAAAGTCTACCAAGACTGAATACCTATAACTACTATGCTTTCAATGATTGTGCGGGAGGACAAAGGCTTTTTCGCCCCTTGATCACGTATTTACTACATAAGAGTAAGCCTATATGCTTATGCCTGTATATATGCATGTACAAATACGTATATATATACAAGTATCCTTACAAAAGATCTGGGAATATTTTTCAGTACCTTACACCAAAGAAAAAAGAAGAAAAAACATCCAAAACACCTATATTAAGGTGAAACAGGCTACTTTGATTGTAAGTACCTTAGAAACCAACCAAAAAACCTACTCCTATACCCGACACAATCATTGATATTATATACATGTATCCTTAGATCTATTCAGCAAAAGAATAGGATACCAACCCCTGCACTCAATAACCGTAAGAACATTGGAAGACAACCATATAGTAAGTTGTCAGACATATAATTCAAACCTATAGAAACTTACTAAATACATTATATATAATGTATACATATATATATATTCCTCAGGCTGCACCATAGTGGTTCCTGCTGCGAACTCATCCAGACACAAAGAGGCTCGCAAGAATAGACAGAGAAAGTATGTATATACTAATAAATAAACAATAAATATACTAATAAATATATATAAAAGAAGAATAAAAATAATATTTATCACTACTTCCACAGAACTGGTGATAACCATATAATCCTTGAAAAAGGCTACCCAGTAGCCGAAACGCGTTGGATAAACACGCTTTGGACCCATAGTTGGATCTCTGTGAACAGATTTTTCCAAGCAACAAGCCTGGAAAAAACAGAGAACAACGTCCAAAAACAAAAGTCACCCTTTTCACCTATGTCACGGATATTTTCCAAAACTTTACCTTCCTCTAAACACACTTTGGGTCTATAACCCAAACACCTATGCACTGGATATAAGTACAAATAATTGTATCCTAACATTGTACATAAATAAATATTTTTGATTACTTTTTATAAATTGTATGTAACTCACTTGCCCGTAAAAGTCCCACCCCACTTCTTGGCCCGAGGCACCAAGCAATTTCCCCCATTTTAGATACACAGGGACGGAGGCAAAAAACTACTGCTCTGCTACAGGATCAAAACAAACCCCCTCTTGAAAAATTTGGATGGATAACACATCCCTGTCCTCAATGATCCATACCTAGCAGAATATAAAAAACTAAAAAAATATATATATATTCATAAGGCTGATCAGCAGAACCTTATCCATTATATCCCCCCCAAAAAAGCATAAGAGTTGAGTGATCAGTTCCCCTCCCAGCTATACTGAGAGGACCCGGAACCCACCCATCTCTAGCTACTCTCTTTTTTCACAAATAGAGAACTCTTTTCCTTCTCTGATAAACTATGGAGGAAAATCAGGCAGAAGGTCTAATGGGAACCGAATGGGACAACCTAATGTCCAGTATACACAAAGACTTCCAAGGAAACGAACAACAGGAATCCAACATTACATCCCTCTTTAACTCCCTCAAGAAACATTTTGAGAGAAAATCGGCCCTACATTGGCACATCAAAACATTCGAAAGATATATTTCCGAAAGGATAAACCCAGTAGGCCTAAGAATTCAAATCTTTCCGACCATGGAAAATATTAGTACACAAATGAAAAAGGATTGGGAAGATGCTCTCAACGAATGCTCCAGAAACTTAATGATAATACTACAAAGTGAATACCTGTGCCAAATAAAAACCCTTGAGAATGAAATCAAACTTATTTATGAAAAACTTTCACCCCTAAAAAATATCGCTCTCTATAGCGAACAGGAAACAAAGCTAAAACAACATATAGAAGATTATAGTAAGGAAATCCTAAAGAAAAAAGAAAAAAAGTACTGGAGAGACAAAAATGCATTCAGTCAAAATAGAGCCTACAAATGGTCCAACACCCGACAAAACAGAAGAACAAACTATAGACAAACTCCCAATACAGGACCATATTACTCATCCGATTCCACATCTCACGCATCAGGAACAGAACAATATAGAATGGAAAGACGGAGAGAAAGACCAAACCCCTCACAACAACTGGAAACAGATGATAGAGAGGAAGGAACTCATGACCAAGCAACAGAACAAAATAAACAAAATGAAGAAGATGCTAGACCACCTCTTAGACAACATGAGATATTTACAAGATCCAAGAAAGACCAACCAAAACCACCTAAAACTTTTTTAGGGACAGCGAACCCCAAAACAAAAACCAAACCATCACAACATTAGAGACCACAAACCAAGGAGCTTTAACCATTATTAACCTATCATCACACATACTAACTCAAGCACAAATGGAGGTTCTAACATTAGGCCTATCCTTCTGTCCCAACAAAATATCGGACAAATTCGAGATAATAAAAGACATTAATTTATTCGCTAGAAATTTACTTTTTAAGGCAATGTACACCAAACCAACAACAGTGGAACAACCACCTAACTTAACAGCTGCTGAACTTCGAGCTATAAAGGACCTTAACTTATTATTAGAAGAAGGAGGCCTAGAAGACTGGCCTGAACAAGGAAACCAACTAGACACAGATGAGGAGGAAGAAGACGATAATACCATAGAAACCACACAAACCAGATTCAAAAAGAAATCTCAAAAATTTCCATCCTTAAATCTGAACCCTGCCATTGCATTGTTTGTCCGGGAAATCACTAAAGACATTGAAAAATTGAAAGAAGACCATAACACACACAATCTTACAAAAAATTAAAAAATAGCAATAAAAGAACTACAAAACTTGGAAAAAATCACAATCAAACCGGCCGACAAAGGCGGAAACATTGTACTTATGAACAATGAAAACTATAAAAAAATGTGTCTAAAAATTCTAAACAACACTAAATGTTATAAAAGAATATCACCGGTTATGACCAACACCTTCAAAGAAGATTTCTACAAAAAACTGGACAAAGCTCTCAATGCAGGGACAATCACGGAAACTCTATGGAACTTCATGAAGATCCAACATCCACAAACACCGACTTTCTACGCACTCCCAAAGGTGCACAAAGACAAACTAAATCCACCTGGCAGACCCATAGTCTCAGGAAATGGAAACATCACCGAGACTACAAGCCAGGTAATAGACACACACCTCAAACCATACGTGACCAACCTACCCTCTTATACAAAGGACACGATACACCTCCTTCAAATCTTGGAAGATATGACAATACCCGAAACAGCATTTCTTATTACAGTCGACGTAGAATCACTGTACAATAATATCCCGCACAAAAAAGGAATAGATATCATCAAAAGAACACTCAGCCAAAGAAGCGACCACGAATCCAAGTTCAATGACTTCATCATTCAGATGCTGGAATATATCCTCAACCACAATTTCTTCACCTTTGATGGTAACTACTATTTGCAGACATGTGGCGTAGCGATGGGCACAAGTTGTGCCCCATCCTACGCCAATATCTACCTAGGAGACTGGGAAAGGGAATTCCTAAACAACGAAGAAAACTACATATACACTGACCATATAATATTATGGCAAAGATATCTAGACGATATTCTGATCGTCTGGGATGGACCGGAAGAACTGATAGAAGGATGCCTAAAAAAGATGAATACCAACAGTCATAATATGTTCTTCACGTCAAATTACAGTAACACAAAAGTAGCATTTCTGGATACTTGGATAATGAAGGATGAAATTGGCCAAATACAGACAACACTCTACAGGAAAGATACTGCAGGAAATACGATCTTACACGCCTCCAGTTTTCACCCTACCCCACTCAAAAGAGCTATCCCATATAGCCAATATCTTAGACTTAAAAGAAATTGTACTGTGGACAAAGACTTTCAACACGAAGCAAGACTCCTAACTGAAAGACTCATGGAAAGGGGATACACAAAAAGTGGCCTCAGAAAAGCCTATAACAAAGCCAACATACTACCAAGACAACAAATTCTATTCAAAAAGAAAAAAAGAGATACTGCGAAGGAAAGTGATAACACACGGATCATAATGAGATACACTAACGAATATCCAAAGATCAAAAGAATATTACAAAAACACTGGTCTATACTTAAGGAAGACCCAACACTAAAACATCTCATCCCTGATACCCCAAAAATCACATACCGAAAAGCAGGTTCCCTACAACAGAACTTCACACATAGTGAATATAAAGAGGGAAGCAGGAAAGACCCCTGCAAAGCCAAAGGAACATTCCCTTGTGGAAGTTGTGCCCAGTGTAAGGTGATTCAAAAATGTATTGACACAATACTCCCTAACGGTGAAGAATTCAAGCCTAAACACTTTGTAAACTGTAGAACTAGAGGAGTAGTATACCTCATGCGCTGCGAATGTGGATCGTACTACGTAGGGAAAACTAAACAAGAGATGGGAAAGAGAATAAATAAACACATAAACAGTATGGAGTTATGTAATCCTTACCTCCCCCTGGGGAGACATGTGGTATACCAACATGGCTATAAAATGCCAAAAGTGACATTTATTGCACTCGAGAGGATACACATTCCACACAGAGGGGGAGACTGGAACAAAAGACTCCTCCAAATGGAAACAAGATGGATACAATGCCTAAAGGCAACTAAAGCACCAGGCCTTAACGAGATTGAAAGCTTCCGTCCCTTTTTGGAAGGTTTCTCGTCGGGAAAAACAGATTGAATGCAATATCTTATACAAAAAACAGAAATCACTTCCATCCATTCATAAAAATCCTTGTACATAGCTCCCTGGATGAGAAAACAAATGTGATACCTACCCTACAGGATATTACAACAATGGATTTACTCACCAAAACCTACAACCCAAATGAAAACCATTTTTTTCATTTATTTTATACTTTTTCATCCATTCACAAAAATTCTTGTATATAGCTCCCCTAATGAAAAAACAATGTGATATCCACCTTACAGGATGCCATAATTGCAAATGTTCTTATCCACCTACAAACCAAATCTCCTATATATAAGAAATATATATAGGAACATTGAACTTTTAACTGTCATGGGGGGCCGGATTTAAAGAAACTGCAGCTTCAAACCTCTATGACGTGTTTCAGTTTCGCCGCGTTCAAATCAATTAACTGGCGCTGCGGCGAATTGGCGAGTAAAACAGCAATAATGAATTCCGCCGTCAGCGGGATTCACTTACGATCGCGGCTTCGCCAATTCGCAAACTTATGTCTTCGTGCTTATAGCAGTTTCACATAGCGATGTGGGCTAGTGGATTAGTGCACACATCACATGTCTGTAATTCATCTCCCTCTGCTGTAGGTTCGAGGCTTACCATCTCCACCTACTTTTTTTATTTTCTTTTTTTGTTTATATTGCTAAAATGTAACGGATTATATCATATATATTGCTAAATAATGTTACACTCAGAAGCGCTTGCAAGCTTACACCATTTTAAGTGTTTTTTTGATCTTGTCTGTGTGTCGAATCGATCTTATGAAGGAAAGTACCAAAGGCAAGTGACCAAACCCCTACCCTACTTCAGGGCAAGATGAAACCTCACAATTTTACCATGGTCTTCTTCCCACATTCCATACAATGTTTAGTTCTTTAGCTATATGTGCTTTTTAGCCTTAACACACTCCATTTTTTCCACCGTACAGCTTTATTCTGCACAATAGCTAAGTGCTTTGCAACTTCACTGCAGTTCACAACGTCATGGGTTCAAATCACATCACTACACTTGGGATCTCTTTTCACTCTCATTTTTTTAAACAGTTTTTTTAAACTATCTTGAATTTGGGGGGGGAGGGGGTGTCCTACCCAAATTTCAAGCACATCAATGGAAACAACACAATTTTGATTTTATGAGTGTGGTCCTAGTTTTATCGAGATGCAATTCTTTACATATTTACCATGGTTCTTACAATTTCTTGACCAATAAACATAGGTGTCTGATATTGGACTCTCTCCATATTTCAACAACACAGGCCCTCATAGTCCAACACTACATTTGCCTCACACCTCAACACAACACTGTCACATCCCTACTCTACATTACAACCCCTCACATCACCAGTACAAGCAGCATGCAAAGTGCAAAACTCCGGCCTTGGCAGCTTAATGGGCCATACACTAACAATTTGTCTAGACTTTTTCCTGTAGACTTAACCAAACCATATAATAGAAGCTCAAACCTCAACACTTTCAATTTGGATGCAATCAGGCAGGCCCTTGCACTACATAGAAAATGTCAATCGGAAGGATAAAGTCTTCTCTAAATCTTACAGTGTGGATGGCCCTTTTGTCTGTAGGCACCCACACAAAACAAAAAAACACATGTTCAATTCTAATGTATTTATTTATTTGAGAATGACAGCAGAAGGAGGGATGCAGCAAAAGAATATTGTCACTCTCCAGTCCGTGTGCCTTTACAGCGCCAGACCACGATCTTTGCTCCATGGCTACGGGATTCTGATGTCTTCCACAACTTCCGGCAGAGTTCAGAATCCATTCTGCACCTCTACCAGCTCATAGGGGACAGGCATGGCAAGGTTGCTGGGCAGCTTCCAAGCCACTTTCGAAGTTCCAGGGTGTTCATGTTGGTCATTGGCCATGTGCCTTACCAAATATCCACTGACCACAAAAGAAAATGAGTGGAGTCCATCAAGGTGGGTTTCTACCACCTACACCCGCAAGCAGTACCACTCCTGGAAAAATAAAACAAAGGATAAGACATTTCATTATGAAAATCACATCTTAATGCCTGTTTGCTTCATTCTGAACTTCATTTAATTTCGACATCACGAGTGAAATAACACATTTTATGCCAACTTACACAAACCAGAAATCATTAATGTAAACATTTGAATACACACCTGTGACGCCAGACAGCCCATCACCACAGGCTTCCCATGGTACGTGCCATGATTCCAAGATGTTGATGTTCTGGAAAATTACAACACCATAAGATACCAAGCAGCCGTTCATGTTATCAATAACTACACAGGTGGCATAGACACAAATAAACACCTGCCAGCTCTTCTCAGCCCTTTACACTATTCACAATACCAACATGTTTATGGTTAGAGGTGCATGTTTTTGCTCAAGTAACACAATTTTACCAATGTTGACTACACTTTATCTACAATGGCAAGTGTCATTGGCAGATGATAATCACCCTCTGTCTCCCTGTGAGTGGCACCTCTGCTAACTAGCTAATTAATACACATGCCCTATCTTGACCGGTTACAGTACTTACATGTAAAGTGGCTAGCAACCAGGGTATTCCGGGTGGCCATACCGGCAGCGGTGCTCCGCCGCCTGGGGGCCGCCGGCTGACGGACCTCTGGCTCCCTCTCCTCCGTCAGCTCCCAAGAATCATCCCGGGCAACGCACATGTTGTGCAACACGCAGCACGCCAGGATGATCTTGGAAGCCTTTGTAGGAGAGTACAGGAGTTCACCCCCAGGCCGGGCCAAGCAGAGAAACCGGGACTTGAGAAGACCTATGGTCAACTCAATGATACTCCGGCTTCTCCGCAAGGCCCTGTTGTAATTCCTCTCTGCTGGGCCCTGGGGGTACCTGATTGGAGCCATCAGCCACGTCAGCTGCGGGTAACCAGCATCCCCTGAAAAATAAGAAAAATATACATTAGTTCTTCCTATCATGTGACTTTAGATGACTCCTCAAAATGGGAGACAATTAGGCATTTTACTAAACAACCTGCTCGTCTGTTTGCAAAAAATCATATGAAACATCTCAACTCTGTCTAACTGCCTAAATCACTAATACAAATGGGAAAAAAGACACACAAAGTGGTGGGTTTCTCTTGCAAGTTCCAACTTGGCCCCTATTTTGTTCCTATTACATTAGCCTAGGTCTTACTTCTGGAATATATCTGCAACTAGAGTGAGGAAACCAATATTGACTCACTTATGCAAAGTACTTTGGGGATATGGCAATACCATTGGAATCATTTGTAGGTTTTCTTTGGGTGGCTAGAGGACACCATTTACACATTGGTTAACCACCTTCATTGGACTCAAAGACAACTTTGCAAATCTTTCTTTTGTGAGCTGCTAAGCTGCTGATCTGGTTGTGTGTGAACAGCCTGACAACTAATAACACATCCATTTTAGGTAGGCTTTGCTTAAATCAGGGTGTACACCGATGTAGCTTATTCCTATGTCTATGTAATCTTACAGTTTATGTTGTTAAGACAAAATACTTTACCAATAAGCCACCCTTCGGGCATTTGTCCACTTTCAAACACCTCGTACAGAGTACTTGTTCTTAACATACTGGAATCATGGCACGACCCTGGGTGACCAGTGTTGACACTCATGATGCGCTGTTTGGCGTCACACACTAATTGGACGTTCACAGAGTGGTACTGCTTGCGGTTCCGGTATTCACTTTCGTGGCTCCTTGGGGGCCTAATGGCTATGTGGGTGCCATCGATTGCCCCTAGGATTTGCGGCATGTGTGCCCGCCGGTAGAAACCCAACTTGACTTCATTCCACTCATTTTCATTCTGTGGCCAGTGGATAAAATTGGGCACTATATCCACTATGGCATTAATGACCAACATGAACACCCTTGAAACTGTGGGCTGGCTAATGCCCATGATACTTCCCGAAGTGGCTTGGAAGCTGCCACGCCCTAAAATATACAAAGTGGCCAGCAATCTGGCCATGCCGGGCACCGCATGGCCGCGCTGTGTGTCCGGGTCAATTTTCTCTGCTATGAGCTGGTAGAGGTGTAGAATAGTTCCTCGCTCGAGCCGGAACTTCCTCCTGACATCAGAATCCCGCAGCTTGTCCAAATAGATCCTTGGAGCAAAAATGCGTGGCTGGCGAGGTAAGGGCACACGGACTGGAGGTGCTGCTGCTGGAGGTGCTGCTGCTGCTGCTGCTGCAGCTTCCCCACCTTCTGCTGCCTCCTGTGCCAGGGCCTCCTCAAACAAGGCACCAATAAATGCCAGCATTGCACCATCTAATGCGTCTGGGATATCGTCCTCCATTTTGAACGCGCAAATTCGCGAATGCGCAGATATATATAGAAACGGCCGCTAATTATCACACCTGTGAGCCAGCTATAAAAGGAGCACATGGCCAATATGGCTGCTGGATGTTATAGATCGATGTTTCTTATGTGCTAGCAAGACCCTGTGACCCACAACCTACATTATCTGGAGGTAAGACAATTGTATCTCTCTCTCCCAAAAAAAAGGAAGGAGACAATTTGTACTTATCTTGGGTGTGCTTAAGTTGTCTATGGTGAATCCCCTCCAACCCACAATAGCTTGGGAACCCCTCAAGTGTCTTTTAATCATTGGCAGTTGGCCCCATGTGCATGTGGTTTGGACATGTGTTTTCTCATGTTTGTTAAAGGTGTGCAGTCTAGATTTGGCATCTAAACCTGCCCCCTTACCTTCCCAGCTTCCAAAGACACCATTTTTGCTTTCCTGATAACTGTAATTTATTATGTGCACGTATGTAGGTCATGCGATTTCTCATGTATGTTTAATGTTTGCAGCCTCCTTTTGCCTATAAAGGATTACACCACCACCACCACCACCACTGTGTTTGTGCCATTAGGTAAGTGTTTGGAGGGCCTCGTGTGATTTGTACCCCTATGCGTTTTCTTATGTGTTTTTTTTTTACATTTCTTTGCAGCCTCTTCTGCTCTTTGCCACCACCACCACCACCACCACCACCACCACTGTGTTTGTGCCATTAGGTAAGTGTTTGGAGGGCCTTGTGTGATTTGTACCCCTATGAGTTTTCTTATGTGTTTTTTTTTTCCATTTCTTTGCAGCCTCTTCTGCTCTTTGCCACCACCACCACCACCACCACCACCACCACCACCACTGTGTTTGTGCCATTAGGTAAGTGTTTGGAGGGCCTCGTGTGATTTGTACCCCTATGCGTTTTCTTATGTGTTTTTTTTTTCCATTTCTTTGCAGCCTCTTCTGCTCTTTGCCACCACCACCACCACCACCACCACCACCACCACCACTGTGTTTGTGCCATTAGGTAAGTGTTTGGAGGGCCTCGTGTGATTTGTACCCCTATGCGTTTTCTTATGTGTTTTTTTTTTACATTTCTTTGCAGCCTCTTCTGCTCTTTGCCACCACCACCACCACCACCACCACCACCACTGTGTTTGTGCCATTAGGTAAGTGTTTGGAGGGCCTCGTGTGATTTGTACCCCTATGAGTTTTCTTATGTGTTTTTTTTTTCCATTTCTTTGCAGCCTCTTCTGCTCTTTGCCACCACCACCACCACCACCACCACCACCACCACTGTGTTTGTGCCATTAGGTAAGTGTTTGGAGGGCCTCGTGTGATTTGTACCCCTATGCGTTTTCTTATGTGTTTTTTTTTTACATTTCTTTGCAGCCTCTTCTGCTCTTTGCCACCACCACCACCACCACCACCACCACCACCACTGTGTTTGTGCCATTAGGTAAGTGTTTGGAGGGCCTCGTGTGATTTGTACCCCTATGAGTTTTCTTATGTGTTTTTTTTTTCCATTTCTTTGCAGCCTCTTCTGCTCTTTGCCACCACCACCACCACCACTGTGTTTGTGCCATTAGGTAAGTGTTTGGAGGGCCTCGTGTGATTTGTACCCCTATGCGTTTTCTTATGTGTTTTTTTTTTACATTTCTTTGCAGCCTCTTCTGCTCTTTGCCACCACCACCACCACCACCACCACCACCACCACCACTGTGTTTGTGCCATTAGGTAAGTGTTTGGAGGGCCTCGTGTGATTTGTACCCCTATGCGTTTTCTTATGTGTTTTTTTTTTACATTTCTTTGCAGCCTCTTCTGCTCTTTGCCACCACCACCACCACCACCACCACCACCACTGTGTTTGTGCCATTAGGTAAGTGTTTGGAGGGCCTCGTGTGATTTGTACCCCTATGAGTTTTCTTATGTGTTTTTTTTTTTCCATTTCTTTGCAGCCTCTTCTGCTCTTTGCCACCACCACCACCACCACCACCACCACCACCACCACCACTGTGTTTGTGCCATTAGGTAAGGGTTTGGAGGGCCTCGTGTGATTTGTACCCCTATGCGTTTTCTTATGTGTTTTTTTTTTACATTTCTTTGCAGCCTCTTCTGCTCTTTGCCACCACCACCACCACCACCACCACCACCACTGTGTTTGTGCCATTAGGTAAGTGTTTGGAGGGCCTCGTGTGATTTGTACCCCTATGAGTTTTCTTATGTGTTTTTTTTTTCCATTTCTTTGCAGCCTCTTCTGCTCTTTGCCACCACCACCACCACCACCACCACTGTGTTTGTGCCATTAGGTAAGTGTTTGGAGGGCCTCGTGTGATTTGTACCCCTATGCGTTTTCTTATGTGTTTTTTTTTTACATTTCTTTGCAGCCTCTTCTGCTCTTTGCCACCACCACCACCACCACCACCACCACCACCACTGTGTTTGTGCCATTAGGTAAGTGTTTGGAGGGCCTCGTGTGATTTGTACCCCTATGCGTTTTCTTATGTGTTTTTTTTTTACATTTCTTTGCAGCCTCTTCTGCTCTTTGCCACCACCACCACCACCACCACCACCACCACTGTGTTTGTGCCATTAGGTAAGTGTTTGGAGGGCCTCGTGTGATTTGTACCCCTATGAGTTTTCTTATGTGTTTTTTTTTTCCATTTCTTTGCAGCCTCTTCTGCTCTTTGCCACCACCACCACCACCACCACCACCACCACCACCACCACCACTGTGTTTGTGCCATCAGGTAAGTGTTTGGAGGGCCTCGTGTGATTTGTACCCCTATGCGTTTTCTTATGTGTTTTTTTTTTACATTTCTTTGCAGCCTCTTCTGCTCTTTGCCACCACCACCACCACCACCACCACCACCACTGTGTTTGTGCCATTAGGTAAGTGTTTGGAGGGCCTCGTGTGATTTGTACCCCTATGAGTTTTCTTATGTGTTTTTTTTTTCCATTTCTTTGCAGCCTCTTCTGCTCTTTGCCACCACCACCACCACCACCACCACCACTGTGTTTGTGCCATTAGGTAAGTGTTTGGAGGGCCTCGTGTGATTTGTACCCCTATGCGTTTTCTTATGTGTTTTTTTTTTACATTTCTTTGCAGCCTCTTCTGCTCTTTGCCACCACCACCACCACCACCACCACCACCACTGTGTTTGTGCCATTAGGTAAGTGTTTGGAGGGCCTCGTGTGATTTGTACCCCTATGAGTTTTCTTATGTGTTTTTTTTTTCCATTTCTTTGCAGCCTCTTCTGCTCTTTGCCACCACCACCACCACCACCACCACCACCACTGTGTTTGTGCCATTAGGTAAGTGTTTGGAGGGCCTCGTGTGATTTGTACCCCTATGCGTTTTCTTATGTGTTTTTTTTTTACATTTCTTTGCAGCCTCTTCTGCTCTTTGCCACCACCACCACCACCACCACCACCACCACTGTGTTTGTGCCATTAGGTAAGTGTTTGGAGGGCCTCGTGTGATTTGTACCCCTATGAGTTTTCTTATGTGTTTTTTTTTTCCATTTCTTTGCAGCCTCTTCTGCTCTTTGCCACCACCACCACCACTGTGTTTGTGCCATTAGGTAAGTGTTTGGAGGGCCTCGTGTGATTTGTACCCCTATGCGTTTTCTTATGTGTTTTTTTTTTACATTTCTTTGCAGCCTCTTCTGCTCTTTGCCACCACCACCACCACCACCACCACCACCACCACTGTGTTTGTGCCATTAGGTAAGTGTTTGGAGGGCCTCGTGTGATTTGTACCCCTATGAGTTTTCTTATGTGTTTTTTTTTTCCATTTCTTTGCAGCCTCTTCTGCTCTTTGCCACCACCACCACCACCACCACCACCACCACCACCACCACCACTGTGTTTGTGCCATTAGGTAAGTGTTTGGAGGGCCTCGTGTGATTTGTACCCCTATGCGTTTTCTTATGTGTTTTTTTTTTACATTTCTTTGCAGCCTCTTCTGCTCTTTGCCACCACCACCACCACCACCACCACCACCACCACCACCACTGTGTTTGTGCCATTAGGTAAGTGTTTGGAGGGCCTCGTGTGATTTGTACCCCTATGCGTTTTCTTATGTGTTTTTTTTTTACATTTCTTTGCAGCCTCTTCTGCTCTTTGCCACCACCACCACCACCACCACCACCACCACTGTGTTTGTGCCATTAGGTAAGTGTTTGGAGGGCCTCGTGTGATTTGTACCCCTATGAGTTTTCTTATGTGTTTTTTTTTTCCATTTCTTTGCAGCCTCTTCTGCTCTTTGCCACCACCACCACCACCACCACCACCACCACCACCACCACCACTGTGTTTGTGCCATTAGGTAAGTGTTTGGAGGGCCTCGTGTGATTTGTACCCCTATGCGTTTTCTTATGTGTTTTTTTTTTACATTTCTTTGCAGCCTCTTCTGCTCTTTGCCACCACCACCACCACCACTGTGTTTGTGCCATTAGGTAAGTGTTTGGAGGGCCTCGTGTGATTTGTACCCCTATGCGTTTTCTTATGTGTTTTTTTTTTACATTTCTTTGCAGCCTCTTCTGCTCTTTGCCACCACCACCACCACCACCACCACCACTGTGTTTGTGCCATTAGGTAAGTGTTTGGAGGGCCTCGTGTGATTTGTACCCCTATGAGTTTTCTTATGTGTTTTTTTTTTACATTTCTTTGCAGCCTCTTCTGCTCTTTGCCACCACCACCACCACCACCACCACCACCACTGTGTTTGTGCCATTAGGTAAGTGTTTGGAGGGCCTCGTGTGATTTGTACCCCTATGAGTTTTCTTATGTGTTTTTTTTTTTCCTTTTCTTTGCAGCCTCTTCTGCTCTTTGCCCACTACTACCACCACCACCACGACCAAGTCTGTTTGTGCCATTAGGTAAGTGTGTTCTGTAACTGTTCACTAATTATACTGTATATGAAGAGCAATCTGCAAATCCTGTTTTTTCTGTTTTCTCTTTTGTCATTTCAGATTTAGGAGTTTGGGGCTCTTTGCTGCTGCTGGACAGCCAGATTCTCTGCCCACCTCGTGCTCCCATGGCCCCACCCACTGGAAGGATGAGAAGGGGCAGGGTGGCCAGGGTGGCCAGGGGGGCCAGGGGGGGCAGGGGGGGCAGGGGGGGCAGGGTGGGCAGATCGTCTGGCTCTGGTGTGAGGGAGGCTCCAGCTGTATCCATGAGGGAGTCCACCATCCCCATCCCGGAGGAGGAAGCCGGGGGAGGTGTTAACACACCAAGTGGACAAGCTGGCTCTTCTGACAGTAGTCCTGGAGCGGGTCCGTCCACCAGAGTCAGCTTGTCCACATTACCCCGGCTTCCCCGTTTCACCCACAATCAGTGCTGTGCCCTGGTCCACGCCTATATGGCCAGATATCAGGCGATACATGGGACCAGGGCCGCGTCTTACTCAGTAACAGAGAAGAACAGATTGTGGGATGAAATCCGGGATGCTGTAAATGCACTGGGTGAAGCACCTCGCCACCGTGACAGTGTGCGGAAGAAGGTCAACGACATCTGTGGGTCCGTTCGGAAGAAGCTAATTGCATGGGCTGCGGAGGGTCTTTATGACCGTCAAGGTCGGCTGGATGAACGTGCACGAAGTTCTCTCTGGGATTATCAATTACCTTTCTTGAACATCATAGGACCCGATACCATCTTTCCCAGAGAGGACTTAGATTCGGATGCTTTGCACCGAGGTAGGATATTATCTTGGATGTCAATTGTGTGAGTTGTTTGGAAAAGATTAACTACTATCCTATGTGTGACATTAAGAGAATGTGATACTTGCCCTTCCAATTGTCCTTTTTTTGTTTTCCCCAACCTGCAATTTGTTCATCTGTAGCACGGATCTCAGCCCCTCCACAGCCCATGCAGCTTGGCGAACCAGACGGACTCACAGGTGTTGACATCAGTGCTGACCCTCCTCCTGGTAGGTCCAATATCATACTGTGCCAAACAATGTAGATGTTTTTTTTTTGCCAAGATAGCTCATATTGCTATGTCCTTTACAGAAGATCCGCAGCAGGGAACACACCCAGTGCAGCTAGGCCTGGAGGAAGGTGTTGGTATGTCTAGTCAAATAATGTTTTTTTGAATCTTATTAACCCCATTAACACACATGTTTTTTCTTAGGAAAGAGTGTTGCCTTTTAGATGTTTACCCTGCAAAACACAGTTGACAGCATTAATGGGTGCCGTCATTAGTAGGCAGACCAAGCCTTCTTAACCTTTGGGAGGGTTTCCTATGAGCCCAGGAAAGCACTTTTGAATGTTTGGCCTCAATGCTTCATTCATGAAGCTAGGAGGGCAATCTGGCCATAATCATTACTGACTAAGGTTATGTACTAAACATGTTTTTTTTTTTTTTGTTTTTAAAAGAACATCAGGCCCCTCTTGACGTTGCAGCTGGAGTTGGATCAGGAGCTGGCGACGATTCTGCATCCAGTGCTGTGGTATGTGATATAAGGGAACAAGGTGCACATGTAACATTTCAATGGTAGCATTGATTTTGGACTAGATGTGGCTTACATTGTGTGTGTTAAATTAGTGCTATGACATTCTGACGATGCACCAGCACAACAAGAGTTCTATCTTGAACATCAGGGAATTATGTTATAATTTGGTGTGCCACTAATGTTCCAAAAACATCCAGGATCTTTAAAGTCCGGCCCGTCTTTGATTTTCCAGGTCCAAATTCATGGGTATCGTTTGGTTGGGTTGTCCTGTAGCCGATTGATGGCAAGATTTTAGACAACATACGTAGATGTATAAAGTCATTGGTGTAGTAACAGATTTACCAAAAGCATAAACAACCTACCACACCAGGGTTAATTGGGAACACCTTCATGTTGAATCTTTTTTGCCTTTGTCATATTAGTCACACCAATATAATATGTACCCATTATCAGAAGTGTTGCTAGCTTGGATAATCTTACAATGAACAAGTACTCATTAGAAGCACATCAAACTTTTCAACGTTCTGCTTGGGGTGTTAAGTTGTCAAACTAATCTGAAATATTTAGTCATGATGTTTGATAATGATTTGGTCTATTTCTTCTGCTTTCAGGTAGCCTTAGATGCAGAGGGATTGTCACCTACCCAACTTCGTCCATCTATGCTGGATGTAGCCGAGAGGCTGCTTGATGAGTATCAGGTCCAAAATGAGTTAAGGAGGCGTACTCAGCAATCTACTGAGGCAGTACGTCTGCTCGGGCTCATACAGGAATCTGTAGCAACAATGGTACAGGTTCACCAGGATATGTTACAGGTTCAACAGGATATGCGTAACAGCTTGGTAAGTTTAGCAGACCAGCATCAACGGGATCGGCAAAGTGTTGACACTCAGGTGCTGGCCACACGCCAATGCCTGTTTGGATCTGAAGATGCCCCATTGGCAGAGCCCTCCCAAACATCTCACTCACCTGCCACTGCAGGTTGTGGTAGTGGGAGGGTAATGCCAGTGTTGGCCACTTGTCAGGCAGCTGGGGATGGGACAATTCCTCCTGTAGCCACTCCTAGCACTTCACACTCCGTTCGGACTCCCACACCCCTCAATGAGCAATCCTCCTGCACAACCTCAATGCGCACTGGTTCCACAGTACCCCTTCCACCTGACTACATTCCCTCCACACCTTTATCACTTCACTCCTCCCCAGGCCGTTCTTCTTTTTTGTCACCAATGCGACATGTCGTTTGCCCCCGCACCGTGGACCACAACAAACAATCAACCACCACTCCCCACACATCTTCACAACCCTTGCACCACCAGCAGCATCAAATAGCCTTGGAGCAGCAACGATCCCATCTCATGGTAATGGCACACGTTGCCCAAATGCTTAGGCTGACCCCAGAGCAGATGACACTATTGGCCGAACATCTTCTGTCTGGGACATTTCCAACGTTCAACACCCTGCATCATCAGCAGCCTCAGACAGAAGATATGATCCTAATGGGCCACTTGAGCACAACTCTACAGTTAACCCCAGACCAGATGGAACTCTTGGCACACCATTTGATGGCAGGAAACTTAACAATGCTCACCACACTGCTTCAGGCACGACCACCAACTTGATTTTTTGTTTTTTTGTTTAATTTGGTTTAGTTTTGTTAATGATTTACATTGGCCAATTTTTTGGGCCATTTTTTTTTTTAATTTGAGGGTGGCACAATATGATTTATTATAGTGCTTCTTTTGGGGATGAAATAAAATTTTATGCAAAATGATTAGTTTGTGTTTGCTCTTTGGTTTTTTAGGAGTGTTGGTGGCCAAGTAATGGCCCTGGTTAATGTAGGCATTTATACACACGTGCTTCTCTATCTCCAAACATATGATTTCATGTAAATTTAGATAACTCAATGTTCACATAACGACCCAAGAAAAGGTCTCCCTTCAAATGTAGCTTCAAAACAAGTCTCAAGGCTAACATAAACCAAAGCCAACATACTAACAATTACAGACCACACCACTCAAGTAAACAAATACAACACAAAAGACATTCGATGTGTACACCAAAAAGAAAACTTGGGTAATAAAATAAATGTTTTAATAACACATGTGGGTGTCTACCAACTGTAGCGTACAAAAAATATATTACAATATATAATAGAATGAACTAAATTGCCAATGTAACATTTGTGTTGCAAAGAGCAACATACTTAAATTTAATTTAGATAAACATTTTAAACATTTTTTATGTTTTGACATCATTTTTTGGAAGGTTTTCACAAAAACAATTCTTTTTTGTAAACATTTGTGGTTTTGTCCGTTGCCATAAAAACAACAAGGCTTTTTTGTAAACATTTGTGGTTTTGTCCGTTGCCATAAAAACAACAAGGCTTTTTTGTAAACATTTGTGGTTTTGTCCGTTGCCATAAAAACAACAAGGCTTATTTGTAAACATTTTTGGTTTAGTTTGTTACCAAAAACAACAAGGCTTTTTTGTAAACATTTTTGGTTTTGTCGGTTGCCATAAAAACAACAAGGCTTTTTTGTAAACATTTGTGGTTTTGTCCGTTGCCATAAAAACAACAAGGCTTTTTTGTAAACATTTTTGGTTTAGTTTGTTACCAAAAACAACAAGGCTTTTTTGTAAACATTTTTGGTTTTGTCGGTTGCCATAAAAACAACAAGGCTTTTTTGTAAACATTTGTGGTTTTGTCCGTTGCCATAAAAACAACAAGGCTTTTTTGTAAACATTTGTGGTTTTGTCTGTTGCCATAAAAACAACAAGGCTTTTTTGTAAACATTTTTGGTTTTGTCGGTTGCCATAAAAACAACAAGGCTTTTTTGTAAACATTTGTGGTTTTGTCCGTTGCCATAAAAACAACAAGGCTTTTTTGTAAACATTTGTGGTTTTGTCCGTTGCCATAAAAACAACAAGGCTTTTTTGTAAACATTTGTGGTTTTGTCCGTTGCCATAAAAACAACAAGGCTTTTTTGTAAACATTTGTGGTTTTGTCGGTTGCCATAAAAACAACAAGGCTTTTTTGTAAACATTTGTGGTTTTGTCCGTTGCCATAAAAACAACAAGGCTTATTTGTAAACATTTTTGGTTTTGTCCGTTGCCATAAAAACAACAAGGCTTTTTTGTAAACATTTGTGGTTTTGTCGGTTGCCATAAAAACAACAAGGCTTTTTTGTAAACATTTGTGGTTTTGTCCGTTGCCATAAAAACAACAAGGCTTATTTGTAAACATTTTTGGTTTTGTCCGTTGCCATAAAAACAACAAGGCTTTTTTGTAAACATTTTTTTTTTGGTTGCCAAAAACAAGGCTTTTTTTGTTTTTTTTGGTTTTTTTGGTTCCCAAAAAAAGGGTTTTTTATAAATTTTTATATTTTTTTTGGTTGCCAAAAACAAGGCTTTTTTTGTTTTTTTTGTTTTTTTTGGTTCCCAAAAAAAGGGTTTTTTTATAAATTTTTATATTTTTTTTGGTTGCCAAAAACAAGGCTTTTTTTGTTTTTTTTGGTTTTTTTGGTTCCCAAAAAAAGGGTTTTTTATAAATTTTTATATTTTTTTTGGTTGCCAAAAACAAGGCTTTTTTTGTTTTTTTTGTTTTTTTGGTTCCCAAAAAAAGGGTTTTTTTATAAATTTTTATATTTTTTTTGGTTGCCAAAAACAAGGCTTTTTTTTTTTTTTTTTTTTTTTTTTGGGTCCCAAAAAAAGGGTTTTTTTTAAATTTTTATATTTTTTTTTGGTTGCCAAAAACAAGGCTTTTTTTGTTTTTTTTGGTTTTTTTGGTTCCCAAAAAAAGGGTTTTTTATAAATTTTTATATTTTTTTTGGTTGCCAAAAACAAGGCTTTTTTTTTTTTTTTTTTTTTTTTTGGGTCCCAAAAAAAGGGTTTTTTTTTAAACTGTTTTTGATTTTTTGGTTAGATTTTTGTTTATAATGGGCAACAATTACAAATGTGACATTTCTTTGTGTTGCAACGTGCAACATAAGTAAACAAACAACAAAAAAAAAATACTAGGATCTTTTTAAAGGTGTGACATTCCTAACGAATGGCTCCTTAGGGTCTGGATCCACGCCACAAAGGTGTTCCAAATATAGAATTCGGTCTCCGCACCACCTCATATAATCCAGGAGGACCTCGTAGGTGAGGTGGGTGTGCCCTGGGTAGAAAAAAACATGACAATTAGTTTTAGGCAAAATGATCCAAACAAGGATTGTAATTAATGTGCCTCAACAAATATGCTTAGGAGTCTATTGGTTGGCTTTTATCAACACTCTGAAGCAAATATGCTAAATTGCTGTTGTAAACCTTAAACTCAAACTTTCACAGCAAATTGTTCAAAAGGTTACATAAGATGGCTTGGAATGTTAGTAGCAGTTCCACCAAAGCTAAGTAAAATGCTTTTCTGCATGTAAACACAAGCAATCATTTTGAAGAATGTAAGGTGTTTTGGGTTCAATTGGTCAACACGATACATGTGCACACATTTATCTCTATCACCATTGGAATCTGTGGAGCGTTCTCTCTCACTCTTACTGTCTATAGATTGAACCTGACACATAGTAGAGACTCACCCTTAGGAATTTTGAGGGCCAGTTCTGGACGGAGCAGATGTGTCTGCTCCCCTGATCTCCTTTCCACCATCCCAGCTGTGTTAAGAGAGAAGAAAAAGTTTATCAACAAATGGACTCACGCTAACTGTAGGTTACGCAGTCATGAAAACGCTCTAACACCCACTCATTACCCCTCCACATTTCCCTGAAAGTTTTATTTAGACATTGATATGGTGGTGATGCAGATTTGTACAGTGCAAGCGTCATTCTTCTGGGTGAAGCTTGTAGCGTTAAGGATACGTACTCCCTGCTTTTGTGCTGATTGTGTTTTTCTGATGTTTTTGGTGCCTCAGCCCTGCCTGTTCTAAGTGTTGGAAACATATCATTTTGGGAGGGCTGCGGAAAACTAATCAGGTTAGACTTACACTCTCTAGGTTTTTGGGGACAAGAGAAATAACAATCCTCCTTTTTACATGGCCCCTGTACACACCTCTAGGCACCTCCCTCCTGTTGTTTGACCCCACAGCAGGCAGCTTGCTATGGAGGCACATGAGATGAAGCCAAGCACCCTGTGCCTGTTCAGGCACTAGGCTGTGAGCCAGCCTTGCCCCCCTCCCTTCCAATGGTCTCAATGATTAGGAGTGACAGCATCAGGAGGCAATATTGGCATGCTGTCACCTCAGTTAAGGAGGAGGGGGAGTCTGTTCCAGACAAGTATTAGTGCAAAAATTTGGACCGTAAAAAATGGTCCCAGTAAGTCTTAGGGGGAATATGCACACCTATCACTTGGAATACTAATGCATAGAATGCATTCACATAAAGAACCCGCTGCCTTTAGAACAACTTGAAGCCTGAGCGGGGACATACACAGTTAGCATTTCTCCACTTACTAAGTAGACACATTACTGGAAAAGCACACAACTTACCATCATCAGGTTTTTTTGGGGCCCCTGAAGTGGATGGCGTGGCTGGCTCTGGAGAAACTGCACAAAAAGAACACAAATTGTGAACTGGAATGTGGTACATTACCGAGGAAGAGTATTTATGAAAGATTGACAAACACACATTTTCAGTGTTGACTAAATCAGGACATGATTAAATTACAATGTCCCCTAAAAATTTACAAGTACAAAGCACACCATTTCCAATGTAGAGAAACTAACACCAATTTAGAATAGGGTGGCTTGAGATAACTTACAAAAGATAACATGTCCTGTAAAGCTCCCCAAAACCACCTTTCAAACATGAAGGTTAAGCAAGAGTGTTTCATGACCAACCTTCCTGTCACATATAGCAAAACTACACTTGCTTTGACTCCAACTTAGATTATCCTAGATACACATCATCCTAGCACACACAATTCATGTGAGAATCTAATTTTAGGTACTTACAGACTAGTTCAGGGGAGCCTGGAGTGGGGGAGGATGGGGGAGACCCTACATGGGGGGATGGTGTCCCTTCATGGGGGGATGGCGTTGTATCTCCTAGAAACACAAAGACACAAATACAATCCTTGAACAAAAGCTATTTGATAAAGGCACACAGAAAGTAGTCTGGAAACATTGAAGGTAGTAGTTACAGTGGACTGGGTAAGCAGTGGCCCCTCTTCCCCAGTCCTCCACAACAAACATCCTCAATGTCAGCTGCTACAAAACCCCAATGTCAAAATATATATATTACAGCCCTTATATTTACCAGGACACATTGAACACACAAACACATGTAGAATACTTACTTCCCCTTTGAGGAGAGCCCAGGTCCTCATCCGAGTCGGACCAATTGGCCTCTTCTTGGCCAACAGTTTGTTCCTGGCCCGGATCCAGGCGACTTGGCCCTGCCTGAGGCTCCTCTCTTGCTGAAGTTACATCAACCACAAAAGAAAACAAAACAAACAATCATTCCTCCAAGTTCGACCTAATACACAACACACCAGCACATCCACATTACTTACAGGGGGCCTGAGAAGGCTGAGCCTCCACATCCTGATCACTGGTTTCTAAAATAAAAGAAAAACATTATATATTATTTATGGACACAAATAGGCAGTAACCTCTCATCATGCTAGCACCATACTCAATGCCCCTACAATTCAGAACATAGAAGTGCACTTACACCAATGAGATGCATTGACCATGTTTTAAAACAGGAGGGCACCATGCAAATTAAGCGGGCGCCTAAGGCCTCGCACCTACAGGGGCCTTGCGGCCAGTGGCGGAGCACCAACATTTCGAAGGGCGCAGTCAGGGAAATCTCCCAAGTAAAAGATTGCCTTCAATCCTCGGATCAAAAAGTTGCAGCAGTGTGCTGCAGTCCCTTTACTGCGTCTGCCAGGTGTCTGTTGTCCGCTGACACTTACTCCTCCTTCTCTGCCTGGGGATTGGCCGTCTGATCATGTTATCCTAAGATGTGGAGGAATCGGTAGGTGTGTACCTGCACCAGTAGGAAGTGACTGGCCGGTCAACTCACTCTGCTATCATCAGTTGTTGCTCTGGGAGGAGAGCTCCGCCCTGGACCCGGAACATACAGGTAACCAGGCCCAGACTTGATATTTTGCAGGCTGGTCATAGATTTGTTGTGTCCACTATGCAAAGTGGTTGAGTAGCCCCAGGGAAGCTGGAAGAGTCTGAAAATGGTTGGTGGAGGAGGAGGAGAAGAAGGCCCTGGGTGGCTGGGGGACAAGGAGAGGGCCCCTGGGGGTTTTCTAGAGGAGGAAAGATCCACAATGACGCCAGAGTCAATTGCCAAGGAAGAGAGTGGAGCTGAGCAAGTCCTGCCTATCTGACATGAAAGCCAAACATGGTGTAGATGGAGCCCTTTGCCCTACACAATGACAGCACCAGAGGTGGAAGGTGAGTGGTAGCGGGTCTTTGACATTATAGAGCATATGGACTCTGTCCATTATTGGTAGTTTTGTTTGGAGTTGTCCTTTAGATGTTTAACTGTGTTGTTTTTGACCCGAGCTGTGAGGGACTGAGGTATGACAGCCCACTATGCTGAGACTTATAGTGCCCTAGAATGTTGAGGACTGAGGAATCCTTAGTCCCTAACAGAGGGCACTACAAGTCTTAGCATAGCAGGCAGTATTTCCTCATTCCCCTACAGAGAGGATTACAAGTCCAAGCAGGTAGCCTTCTGCAGTGGGACTTGTTGTGCCCTTGACTGTGGTGGACTGAGGAAGGGAAGTGTAAGAGGGTCTCTGTAAGCTCAGATGTATGGGGGAGCTTTGGGGAACACAGAGTTCCCTTTTACACCAGAGTCCCCAGCTTCCCCCCTCAAATAATGGTTCCCAAACTCTCCTTATATCAGAGTCTTCACACTTCCCTCTTACAGTGTAGTAAGTCTGGAGACTCCGATGTAAAGGGGGCTCTGTAAAATGTGATTAGAGATTAGAAATTTCTAACATTTTTATTTTCTACTTACGATCCACAATTTTCAGCTGCTCAAATGGCTCGCTGCCTCTGACTGCATATTGGAGTTTGGCCGTCCTCCTCCTCCCCTTCTTCACCAAAAGCACAAGAGGGTGCCGTCTGTCCGCTTTGGCTAGAAGCAGAAGAAAAAAAAAAAACATAAAAAATACGAATGTACATAGTAGTATTAAAGGTTGTGAAGAGACACTTGATGGAGGTAGGAAAGGTAGGAGCGAGAGGGAGGGGGGGGGGGTGTTGGTATTAGTGTTGTTGCATAGCTAAACACATGTCCACCTACCCAAAAAATTGTAACCTATCTGGTCACATGTAATGTATATTTTTACTTACCGGAGATTTGCTCCACAGCCTTTAGCAGGAGCTTGGGTGAGCGCCTTTTGGCATCACTCCAGGCCCGCTGCAGATCCACTATCTCAGGCAGAAACTGAAATCTCCGCTGCAGCCTCATCCGGAGACGACACATCATCTTGTGCTTTTGGTGAAGATGCGTATAAACTTTATCATACCCCCAGAGGAGGAGGAGCTGTGGAAAGAGCAGTGTATGTTTGAGTCCAAGTATGTCCAAAATAGTACAGTCTTCAAATAACATGCTAGGTCGTCTTTGAGATATTGTAGAACAAAGAATTCC